>NC_140461.1:8875304-9475304 GCF_051167445.1 Perissodus microlepis
TGAAGTGGGAGATAGTGCTGCCTTATCTGCTCTGCTGTTTGGCTGCTCAGAGGACTCCAAATGCCATCATGTTGGTAAAGCCCCATGCCTCTTTCAGCTCTTAGGTCAGTGTGCTGTTCACACTGCTGAACACAAACCACTGGACACAGTAGTTTACAGCTTAGCAACCCAAACATGTCAGTAAGATAGAGTATGTTGGTTGTGAACTCATATTTCAGAGAATTAAGGGAGTAAAGTGTATTAGTTGGCTGGTAATCTTAAAACATCATCGTCCAGGCAGCTTGTTGATCTGCTTGCCTTTTTTGGTAGCCTTCTGTCTGCTTACAGGGAGATATAAGAGCAATGTGAATTTGGCACAATTTGATCCAAAGTTAGAGTGGTGGGGTGTTTTCTGCTATTATAAATATTAACAGTGCACACCCAACTACGTGCATTGAAAGAACACTCCCATATTTTCAAGACATCCTTTTTTGGCAGAAAAGCAAGGCTTTAAGTATGCACCAGCACACACACACACACTCGCCTGCTCACATACACGAGCGGCAGATCCATCTACAGTTACTCATGTTTTCAGTGGTGGTTCTTTCTGGAGTTTCTATTTTATTTTGCAGAAGAATAAGCATATCTGGGCTTAGAACACCAAAGAGACAATGCTGGAGCTCTCTCAGTGGTTTGATGGTGCTGCTGAAGTCCTTTGGGAGTGGCTCTGTTACAAAGCTGACTTGTTAAAAGTGATTGCTCAGTTAATTAGTGCTGTGAAATACTGTATATACATATAAGTGTGTAGCTGAGTGCTGGAGGCAGCATAAAGCCACTGAGCTGTAATCTTACTTGCATCTCCGTTAAAAGGCCGGAGTCGACTCTGATCACAACTAGCTGCGTACTCTCTGATAATGCTGCTTCAGACCCTCTGCAAGCTCACATAGGCCTTTCATATGTACTATTTATGTAATTATTATGCTCATGAATTGCGGATTGTCAACAGTAGTTTGAAGATGAAGCGCTGTGTCAATTAAAGTGATCCGCATTTGAAGTCCGCATCATCCACCACTACAGAGAGAACAGTTCCTCTGATGTGCAGGCATGAATACAAGCAAATGCATGTGATTAAATATTGTTTCCTATTATTGTTTACTTGGAGATTTCTCTGAAGTTAATTCAGAAAGTCTTTCACATTGAATCACTTTGAGCTGCACATCAGAGGGAGAACTTGAAATCAAATGCTTTTGGGGTTTTTTTTGGCTTTCTCATGGAAAGTTATTTGAGAGATTTATTTCAAACAGTTACTCTTGTCAGGCTGATCTAAAGCTTTGGAATTTCAGAAATGTGTGATTCGCTCCAGAGCCATCATCAAACCAGACTGAACTCAAACTTTCCACAACATGTGTTCAGCCAAACACATGTTGTGTGTTGCGTTCTCAGAATTCATCTCCGGAGTGGACAGTGTGCATCTAACATTGATGTTATTTTGTTGTGCACTTTTTGATTTTTCATTAAACATTACAATATACCTCTGAATTGTTATTTACTGGAGGTCCCAAATATCTGCACTCCATTTAGAGAACTACTCAAAATTAAATCAGACACTACACAACTCCATTTACAGTTGTGTTTTTGATGGGGTGGAAGAGTGGTGCAGTGATTAGCACTGTGGATTCACGGCAAGGTTTTCTTGTGCCAGCACCTCTGGGTAAGCTAGCTTCTTCCTGGGGTCCAAAGACACGAATATTAGGTGAACTGGTGATTCTCAATTGGCCATACATGCAAGGTAGTTAAAGTGCTTAAAGTTCATAGAATAAAACACTCCATGACTGTATGGGTAATGTATGGCTTGCAGTCTAAAGTGCTTTGAGTGCTCAGTAAGAATAGAAAAATAAATACCCATCCATTTTCATTTGTTACCAGAAGGAAACTGTTTGACACTTAGGTTTGACTGTTAGGGGTGGGGAAAATTACTGACAAAATAAGCTTTTCATAATTAGTAGATTACCTTTTGGTAGCATATAACCTGTCCATCACCACTGCAAACAAGAAGGGTCTCAGAGCTGATCCCTGATGTAATCCCATCCCCACCTTCAACCCATCAGTCACTCCTACCGCACACCTCACCACGGTCTTGCTGTCCTCTTACATATCTTGCACCACCCTCATAAACTTCACTGACACTTCCATGCCACAGGCACCCTATCATATGTTTCTCTACAAAGACACAGTACAAGTCCTCTTGACCTCTCTACACTTTTATATAATTCATCAAGTCTCATAGCAAATATCATATCTGCAGCACTCTTTAGATATGCACCAACACAGCCCACAAAAACTGTGATTATCCCTTTCAATACTGTCCTTTCGTCCTCTTTCTTCCAGCCACTTCTTCTTCTGTGACCACTTTTTAAATTGACTGGAAGGCAGTGAATGAATTTGAAGATAATATCTCTACTGCCAAGTGTTTTGGTAGTGAAATTGCAGAGGTATTATATGAATGTTGTCATAAATGCTTGGCTTTACATACATTTAACACAGGAGTGAAAATGAAACTTGGCACCTAGCAACCATCCCATAATTTTAAGTATTCATAACAATTAAGGCATAAATCAACCTTTTCATGCAGTTGTTATACTAAACAATGAGGAGGTGACCATAACTGATTATTTGTGCTGTAACATGCGGATCAAATCCTTAGGTGACCATTAGTGGAACTGCAGTTTTCAGCAATGCTATCGCCCCCTTTTATCTCCCTTTTCAGCCACGTTACTTGCCCCGAAATGTAAAGAATCTTCTGGAAACATGGGCGGACCAACCTTTTATCATAAAAATATTTGAATTACTTTTTGAATCTTCAAAAACCATGCCAATTTCTAGATTTTAACTCTTATAATTTAGGGTTGTATTTGCCATAACCTTTCAGGCAGATAGGGCTCCCACACAGGACTCCAAGCTCAAAGCTCAACATTTTAATAACAGGATTACAGGGAAGCAATCATTCAGGCTTGGGCCTTTGTTTAGTTCAGGGTTCCAAAAAGCATAAGTTGGAAAATTCAGTTCCTCATTTTCACAGAAAGATTCCTCAACAGATACAGGTTCAGCTCAGCAATCCACAGATGATCCCCTTCTTGTTAAAAGGGAGTTTTCTTTCCCACTTTCACCAAGTACTTGCTCATATGTGGTCATCTGATTGTTGATTGTTGTTGATTGTTTAACGTCTTCAAGTAACTTAAAGAAGTCCAGACGCTTTTCTTTGCAAGCTCCTTTGACTGATTGTTGAGGTTTTCTCTGTATTATTGTACAGCCTTCCCCTTAGAATATAAAAAGCCTTGATGCAACTGTTGTTTTCATTTGGCGCTATATGAATAAAATTGAATTTAATCATATGCGCAAAAGATGACAAGGTCAATACAATTGCAGGAAAACAGATCAAACAAAGAGCAAAAAAGCAGTGCGTAGAACAGAGGGTGGGAACCAGAGATAAATCCCGTCCTGAAAAACAAGGCGGGTTAACTCTCACACACCCGCACACAACAACGAGACATGTACAAGGAAGAGGAGATGGAGAGTGAAAGACAGAAACAGAAAATGAAGGACAGAGGAACCACGACAATTATAGTCATGAGCATAGTTTCATACTGTTATATTTAAACAAAAAGCGTAGCAAATAAACCTGCGTCTGTCAGGTCAGTGCTGAAAGGACAGAAGCGTTAAACTCTTATTTAGTGGAGGGAACAATTAAAGTCCTGTGGCTTCGGTTAACATACCAGGACTCTCTAACCTCTAAGGCACCCAGTCACCATCTATATTGTCCATCTCAAAAGACTGGATGAAGAAACCTTTGTTCCTTTATGACTTTCTATTTCCATTTCTTCATTTGGATATGTAACAGGGTCTGGCTGTTCCGAGACACAAATGTTTACAGATATCCTAAAATTTGCCAACCATTTGTTCCAACAAAGCAAAGTCATAATGTGTGCAGAACCAAACAGTCACTGTGCACAACTAAGCATCACACAAGCCAAGTAATTAAGAATTAACATTGCACAAACTCTCCCTGCTTGTTTGATATTAATAGGAGGATGGGGGAAAGGAGGAAAGAGGAGTGGATGTCCTGAGGAACTTTGAGGTTTCAGAACACAAACTTTGCCAAGCATTCTTAAACTTTGTCTGGCCAAGTCTGAATCAAAGGGAGCGGACAATCTTCCCTTTCATCTCTCGGAGGATGTGAAGGAACGGACTGTGTCCTTCCAAGGCTGTGAACTTGTACAGCTTAGCACTTTCGAGGGCCATGATGTTTTTTTTTTTGTGAGGGTCATCCTTTGAGTGTTTTTTTTTCACTCTCTCTAACCTTTTGATCTAAATCTTCTTAACTTTAAATGAAGTGCTTCACCCTCTTGAAGATTCAGAGCTTTCATGTCACTGTTCGTCTTGAGATGTAAATCCTCTTGGAGACAAGATGACTTGACCATGTTGATCAAGTGCAGTTAGCACTTAAGTAAGGACGTTTCATCTCTATCATTTTTCTATTCGGTAAGAAAAAAAAAGCGTTTTACAAAAAAAGGAATGTAACTTAATTCTTGGGCTGAAGACTTCTGACATATGTATGCTTTTGTTTGATCTATAGTTACAGTACCACAGGTGAATGCGGTCCGAGAGCCAAAGTGAGAATTAAACACTAATCTTCTTACTGCTACACTGAACTTTTTTATTTTTTGCAAAAACAATCTAAACAACCGCAAACAACAACAAAAACAAAACAATATGAATATTTCTTTATAAGCGAACACTGGAATCCAATATTCTACTTTAAGTCAGAGTCATTTCCTTTTAGCTAAGTGTAAATTAAATCCAAGCTTCTTATATGTAATAGCGCTAGTCTAACTTCTCTTGGGTGGACAAATTTACTGAACAACGTTCATTCTGAAATAAATAAGTTTACTTAGTTTCATTGTAACATAGATTATGTATAGATCATAGATTATCATGGGTTTAAGTTTAATGATCCATAAAAACACAGGAATAAAGGGGCTTCAACTAAAAATGCTATTTACTAAAAGACAGAAAAAAATCTTCATAAAAAGCACAGCAAACATAAAACTACAAATCGTTACCAAATTAAGAAATAAAGACTCACTGAATGGTTTCACAAGTATGAAAAAGATGTGAAACACGTGTTGTACAGCAAGCACCACCAATATTCAACGAAACAAAGCAATTGGGGGATATCATTTTGAATAGCCCTGCTACAATCCACCACCAGAGTTTCAGAGCGCTGTGCCAAATAATTTTAAGTTTTTTATTGGGAGAACTCACTACATTAACCTCACACATTATGCTGTCGCCCTCTGTGCTTTATATGATTATATGTTTTATAGTAAAACTGCTACACAATGTAAGAAAAGAAACTAAATGCATCGTAAATGTAAATTTATGTCTTTAAAATTTCCTGCTGTATTTCCCGTCATCTTCTGTATTTTACAGTGCAAACCTGGCTAAATTTTTACTCACACCTACTCGCCTATTTGCCCCCGTCTTGATGCACTAGGCACTCAGGTGAGTTTGAGATGACTGAGCCAGTGTAAGATACCACTGGTTATATCAACACCACAACAAAACTAATTTTCCATTAACGGTCAATCTATAGAAAAAATACAGATTGAAAGTAATACCCTGCTCTGGGCTGAACCTCTCCCAAAAGACCCAACTCTTCACCCTACCTCTGAGACACAGTCAGATGACCATTCAGAGGAAGCTAATTTATGCTATTTGTATTTGTGATCTCAGTCTTTAACACTAAATCGTGCATTCTGTTTCTGTGTTATTTGTGTCAATGGTTCAATGGTAACTTTATTGTCCCCAATGGGAAATTGATTTGCAGTATGTCCATAGAGAGATATAAAAACAAACAAACAAACACAGCACGTACCCACAAAAATAAGCCCAGAGAAAACAAAAAAAGTGCAGTGTGCAATGGCAACAACCCTTATAGTTTAGTGTTATTAACCATGATAATAGCACTAGGTACAAAAGATAATCTATGTCTCTTTGTCTTCACTGCAGGCACTTTATGCCGACGACCTGATGGAAGCAGTTGAAAATCATTAAAGAGGGTGATCTGAACACAACAGGCGGGTGCTGCTTTCCTCAGCACCTGCCTGTTATAGAAGTCCACAGGCTGGATCTGAGACCTCCCTGAAATCTGACCAGCCACTTTAACCAGGTTACTAAGCCTGGACTTATTATACAAAGACATATTACCATACCAAGCAATGATACAGAAGGTTGCAGGAAAACAGCATAGCTATTGCTTTATTTCTTATTATAGGAATTGCTTGGACAAAGGTGTGGCATAAACAGTATATGGGAAGTTAAGGTGGTAAGGGGCTATTCAGTGATACCGAACCCACTTTGCATTCATGCACTGTGCATGATGTACAGGACAGTGAGAAACACACATTCCTGCACCCAGGCCTATCCCAACCAGACTGTGCCAGTGTTTGGCCAGACAGCTAAGGAAAAAAAGAGGAATCCCTGGTGTTCTGTGCTTAGTGCCACTAAACAGGCTTTTGTATGTGCTATACACAATGGTCCACCACTGGCACTTTGGACAGCGTGAGGGCTCTGCTGCCAAGGGAGCTCCTAGCTGTTGTTCTTTTCATCTTAGTTAAGCCACTTGGCCTGCGGCAGAATGGACATGGAGAAGAAAAGAAAAGCAGAGGCTTGAGGGAGATGGCAGGATTCCTCCCTTTCTCTCTCTGGGACATGTTTCTTCTGCATTTTATTCTTGCACCCTTGGTCTGATTCACCATGAATTCTTTGGAACACTTTGGTACCGCTTAATTTACATGTATGCCAACAGGCTTTTAATGTATTTAAAACTTGGATGATGTTCAAAGGACGCTACAATTCCTCTGAAATAAGCCTTTTGAAGGCTTTATCTTGTTCTTTCTCTTCTGGCTAATCTTGGAGCCCTCAGTATGCCAGAGCAATTTTTCTAATGCCAATTAAGCTTGACATTAGCATAAAGCAGCTTTTAAAGTTTTTTTTTTCTTTTGAAAGGAAGACTGATGTTAAATGGACACTTATTTACACTCCAATCGTCTGTTTTTGGAGTTTCTACACAGAGCAACCTTGGTAGAAGAAAGGACGCTGGTCTTTGTTTCCATTATCATAGCATTAACAGATGGGAATATAAAGGCTAAGATTTCTCATAATAACAACTCAACACATTTCTTTGCAAATTAGCACTCCCTGTGGTACGACATCACACGTTTTGTGTCCAAAAGAAGGTTATGCTATTAATGCAAAACACGCTGGCACTCTCTTTCATTTCTCCCTAGAACTGTATAATTGCCATGGAGTGCAAGGAATCAATTAATTACCATTAGGATGTCTTCCCAGAGCACAGTGAAACACACACCAAATGGTTTTTCATTAGACACAAATGTGCAAATCTGACCCAGAGGAGAAACATAAATTCTTAGCAGATTTCTTGCATTTTTGAGTGGAAGTTAAAAGGCTTGTTCTTTCGCCACATGGCAAGTTGGGACACATTCCAATCCCAGGGAAAAAGCACAGGTTCCACCCAGGGGAACGGTGCGGGAAACTCAAGATGTTGTCTTGCTGGGATCTTGTTTCTCAGTGCTGAGGAAAGTGGAAACAAATAAATATGCAGTGTGACTTTGTTACTTTGTGTGGATTATTTAAATTATGATAAATGGCTTCATTAACCAAATCTTTTGAAGTGAAGTCAATTCTTTTAGTCAACTTGAAAAACAATATACTGTGAAATAGACAAGCCAATATGCAGGGTTTGAATTAAAACACAAACAAACAATGCCTCTAGCTCATACACATTTCTCAGTAGTTGCTGCAAGTTTATCTTATCAGTCAGACCATTCTCATTCCCATGAAATAATGCTATTTCATCAAAGCTGCTACTGTCTCTGAGCGGCGTGACCTTTCATGACACACTGGTGATGGGACACAGCTTTCAGAACCCAATTCCAAGCAAGGGCAAAGCGAAAACAAAGGTAAAAAGTGAGATGGGTATCAGAAAAAAAAAGTAAAACAAAATGCAAAACACAAAGGTCCAAACAGGATAAAATCCAAAGTCTCCTGGCTGAAAAAAATCTGACTTATCTTTGTAAAACTGAGCATCTCAACACGTGAGTCTATGGAAACTGACTTGTTTTTGAGCCCGCCCTAATTGGTCATTTAATCACATCACAAGTTGCCACACTGGTCAAAGGGCTAGTACAAGGATTTATTTTTTTTTTAATCATGCAAAGGACATCTGGCAAAAATAAAACCTACCAGATAGTGGCATATAGATAGATTTAAAAAAATATATTAAACACGCTCTTTTGTGCATGTGCAATCTTCCATGCCAGTTTTCTACCCACACATTTTCTCCTTAATAGTCACTTTTTTTCCTCAATAGTTAATGGAACTGAGCCAAGCAAAATATGTTGTACCTGTGATATTTTTTGTATGGTATAGTATGTGTCTTTTCTACTGCAAACGTCTGCACTCTTTTATAGAGATAAGTGTTACCCTGGTTTATGTACATTTAAGTCTCCTCAGTCCTATACAGCAGATATGCACATTTCTAATTTCTTCCCACTAAAAGCTATCTTGGATTGACATTGTGAGGTGTCCTCACAGCTGTAACTAATTATACCTTCATATAAGAATACTCTAAAGGATGTCTTCTATTCAAACATATAACATCAAAGGCAGCGAGAGTAATTTTCAGTTCAAGTTTTTTTGTTTATTTTTCCAGTTCCAGTTTCCTCACCCTACTTTTAGGCGTTACCACTGCATGCAAGACATTCAGTAGTGAGCGATAAACCTTTGGAGATGAATAACTATATGAGAAATTCTACACTGCTGCACACCTCAGTGACTTCGCTTCCCTACCAAATATCTCATTGTTCTGAGGTATATTTATAGACTGAGGAAACAGCTTTACACTTTTCCATTGTTTTTGGTATATTTTTATGAGGGTCCCCTTTGATAATCGATCATTATACAAACTTTTACATTATGCTAAAGGTCAAAATTAACTACTGTCCTAATGGTATAAAGACTTTTCATGCAATTAGTAGGATCAGTTTAAAGATAAATGCTAATTAGGATCTTGTCCTTAAAATATATTTACACAGGTGGAACTTGAGTAAACAGGTTGATACCCTTAAGTAGTATTTTTAATGCATTTTTTTTTAATTTGTGCATAAAACGACTCATTGGTTCTGCAGACAAAATCTCAACATTTTCTTAGCTCTGTATAGAAAAATAGTGTATTTTGACAAACTGAAGCAAACAGCATGGGACCTGAAGCTTTTGCTCCAATGAAACGATGCAAAATTATTTTAGGTAAAAAAAAAATTAGACCTTGTTACTATTCAACCACTAAATGCTTGAGTAGCCCATTTTAAAATGTGGGGCCTGCTTTTCTGCAGTAATTTCATTATACCAAACTGGAAAATTAACCTCACCTGATCATGGAGTAGAATAAATTAACTGTTTATTCTACTCCAATGATTCGATAGAAATATGCATTACAGATTTTATTTTGCGGAAAAACAAACAAACAATAACATCCCCTTTCATTTGCAATGTATTTGGACTGAAACTTTCTGAAACCTCACACTTGAGCCACCAGTTAGCTTACCCTGCCCCTTTTACCCAGCCCCACAACAACATTCTTATACTGTTTTCTGTACTTAAAATGTGTTTTTCAAAGATACTGAACTGAAGTGAGCCCATGAAGGCACTGTTGTTTTGTAGGAGACTCTAAAATGTTGATAGGAGGTGGTCCTGCATAGAGGTCAGCTAACATAAAGAACTTTGCAGGCTGCCTGCTCTAACTACATGCGGGAAATGTCAACCAGTCAATACAGCTTTTTGCCAACCGCTTTTCTTGCCTGCCTGTTACTGACCATCATAAGCCTGACAAGCTAAACTGCCTTTTAACTCTACCCACACTGTGTTTTGCTGTTGTTGCCTGTTGTGTTACCTGCTGCCAAACTGACAGTTTGATCATAAAGTATTGATCACACCTGGCCTTGAAACCATGTTGAAGACTTTTGGGGTGTTATACACAGACAGCAATGCGAAACCATGGCAATCATTCCATATTTTAGAGCCTTGCACAGATCGCTGGTGCGTAAAGCATTTGATTATGTTTATGCCATCCTACAAAGTCTAGTGCCAAAGTAGCACTTTACTGCTAGACATATTTCCACACTCCCAGCATTATGGGTTCATGAGCTGAACCAGGCAGTTCAGTGATATCTGCTAAGTGGGAAAAAGTGACCAATCCATCAAGAGTAAGGAATGAAAATACAAGTCAACTGCAGTGTGAAGCTGAAGTGTAAAGCTTTTGCTTTTTGGTTACTGAGCAAAGTAAACTCAGACAGAATGCTGCTCACACATTCCTGAAAAAAGTTGGAGAAAAGAGTAGTGCTGACAGCGAACAGGTCTCCAAGTAAAGAGGCTCTGAGATCGCTTCTGAAGAGTCCGTGAACATGTCTCTCAACACTCTCTTGTGTTTCTGTCTCGTTATCTGATTCTTTAATCACATTTCTTTTTTTTCTGTGTGTGATGCTGCTGTGACAGTGCTTTGCTGCTGTCACCTCTCAGCTACTGTGGGGTACCGCTGTACCGATTCACTGTCTAAGAACAGAGCAACCAGAATCATAGTAGGAGAGACTTTAAAAGGAGAGCCACATAAAGCAGGGTGTCAGTCTGTCTCAGAAAAAAAAGGAAAGAAAAAATCTGAAATACAGGCGCAAACAAGGTAATTTGCAAACTGCATAATTTTCTTGAAAAGAAATAAAAAACTGCTGTTCTTAAGTATCAGACAGACATCCCCTTCCACGTACACACACTGGAAAAAAATGGGAGTGCAACCCATTAGCAGCAAGTCACTTGCACTGAACGTCAGCATTAGAAAGTGCTTTCAACTCTGCTGGCTGTCAGCAACTCTGGCAGCTTCGAAGAGCTTTAGCTTCGACTGAGCATCTCAGCAAAGGGGCTGTGGTCGCAGTGACAAAATCAGTTTGAACTCTTGCATGGAGGATCTGTTAAAAGGGGTTTCGGATCAAAGCAGCCTAAGTGGGTCAAAATTACCTTGACCATCTGAGAAAAGTCACATTTTGAAGGAGGGCGGGGGTAATCTGCAATGTAGAGGGTAGATTAACATTTTGCCTAGAAGATTCCTCCTGCAGACGTCAGATCAAAGCGGGCGAAGCTTTTATTTCTTCTCTTCCGACGTTCAAATGGCTCTGTGTTAATTTGGTAATTTGGCTGGTGCTTTACTCTGTGTGTAGCAAGGTGAAAATGTGTTTACCCTTTCAGTGGAGAAAATGTCCCGGGGCCTTCATTGCTTTGCTTTTCATATGAAATACAACAAAGAGGTCTACGTTTGTTTAGGTCCTTAGGAATATGAATGTGCTTAATACCACCTCCAAAATGTGATAGCGTAAACTTTTTAGACCAAAAAATGTTTTATTGTCTACATCAGAGAGAATTTACAGCAGAAGAAACACGCTCTGCTTTCATTTCGAGGAGACTTTAATAAACAAAAATCGTAACAGCACGGTTAAACTGTGTAAAAAGCCAGTCCAAAGACAGATGGGTACAAACAATGCACTGAGCCTTTCTAAAAGGGATTTTTATATTTATCTTTTGTTAATTTTTTTCCCCTTCTGGTCATTATACCAGTGTGGCTTTAAAGATGGAAACACTGCTTGTTTGGATAGTTCTCCCTTTTTTTTTTATTACTGACTGATTTATCATAACATTTTGTACAAACACTCTCAAATCCCTGACTGCTGCTTTGGTTGACACTCGTGGTAGTTTTCAATAACTCTTTCCAACAACTCTTAAATGTTTGGAAAATTTGATGCAGATGTTTGTGTCCCACAAAATTAACAGCAGTATCTTTAGTGGTGTTTATCATCTATTGCCACCATTAGGTCATTTAAAAAACAACAACATTATTTTAACAAAATGTGACCAAATATCTGCAAAATTAATTACATTCTAATCCCAATAAGTATTATCATGCTAACATGGTAAAAAACAAACAAACAAAAGAACATACCATACCATAACAAGGCACAATATATTTTGCTTGGCTCAGTTCCGTTAAGTATTAAATAGTTTAGTTTTAGTTTTAGGATCTTATCATAATAATTCCCTGTATTTCAAATTGCTTCCTTTCATGCTTACATATTATTTTGACAGCTTTCATACTAAAACATGTAAATCAAAGTTTTAACCTTGAAAGCTGTACACTTTTCACCCTTTATTGTCACCATTTTGAGCTATGTCCACACATACACAGGTATTTTTTTTTAAACAGAGATTTTTTTATGAGCTCATTTTGAAAAAATATCTTTGTTCACATGAAAATGCAAAGCAGCAGGCGGCGACATCACCCCAATTGTGAAGAATTATTGGCTAATCAAAAGCTCACAAACAATAACTCAGCACAGTCTGATAAAGTTGCACTCCTTGACTTTGGTAGATAAAATCGTAGAGGTTTCCTTGTCCACATAGTAATGAAGACACAGAGGTTTTAAAACTCTTCATGCTGGCAGGAGTTTTTCAAAAGCTCAGTTTTCAGTGACAAAAAAACATTTTGGTTTTGACGAAGGGCCAAAATGGATAGACAATATTAAAAGTTTACTAAAATACCTGCGTACATGTGGTGGTAGGTTTGGCCATGTAACGGAAACAGAGGAAAAGTAAGATGGCTAAAAGAAAAGTAATTTATTTACAAACTTGAGTTCACTGACTGTACCCATCTTTCGTCTACCTGCCATTTTAAACAATGAGCCTATTCAGTGTGCCTTTACCTTTAAAATAGTGATTATTTTTCATCTCTTCCCAAGTGTCAATGGCAATGCCAGTGCTAACTTGCTGGCTAACAGGCCCAGATTTTTATATGCGATAGACGTTCAGCATTATATCAAACGAGCATTAAATGATGTCTTTACAGTAAAACAACATAGTATTAAGTGTGGTCTCAGGGATGTACTACAAAGTGCGATTAACATTAAATAACTTAGCGAGCTATGTTGAGCTTAAAATCAGGTTATTGTTTTAACTGGCTAAATCCCCATGGTAACTAGTGCTGAGCACTAGTGCTGAGGGTCAGGAGCTGGTTATGTTCAGAGTTTGTTTGTTTTTAGTCACCTGGAAGTGCCACTGATTCTTTTTCTTAAGTGCAGTATAGATTTTTCTGAAGGGCAAATATGTTTTATATGTGCAAGATGTTAGTAACAATATAAATGAAGCCCAGCTGTGGTGTTAAAGCAGCGCAAACTGTGGATTTGCACTGGAATTTGCATGCATTCCTTTGGTGGTACAGAAAACATATAAATGTTTTCTGATCTGCTGCTAAGTCTGTCTGCTGAAGTGCAGCAACTAGAGCACAGAACACACTCCAATAATATCTGATCAATCAAAAAATGTACTGCACTTTGGTCTACTTAAGCAGTTTTCATGTTTCCCTTATTAGGCTGTGGGATGGTAACCTTTAATGTTTAAAATGTTTATCTTTAAAGTTTTAGAGTTCTAATCTGCAGCCATGGCAGCTTCACAAAAAGAGTTATTTGACACATGAAATGCCCTTTTTTATATGAGCAAACAGAGGGAGAAGTCGAAAGCTTGGCTTAACAGACAAAGTTGATAACTACTGTTGTGATACACATTATTTCCTTCTGAGGTTTTAGGTTTTGTCAAACCAGCTAACACAAAGAAAGCCTGGTTTTGTAGTATACCTCTCAGTTACTTGAGAAATGGGAAATGTTTGCAATATTACTGGAACTAACATAATAATCCCAATTAATGGTTGATTGGGTTCTCTTTACTTTCTCATCTTTTTAATACCTGTAATTAATTAATTACATATTGTATAAGTGAGGTTATTATTCATCTAAATCCCACTGTACTCATCCTAAAGAGCAAATGCAGCGATTACTTGCTACAGTGTGTGTGAGCCCAAGAGAAGCCAGATCTTGAACAAAACCTTTTTTTAGTCTGTCTAGAAAAAAAAATATGATATTGAAGCAATAATGAACCGTGGCAGTAACGCAATGGGAGCTGTGTATGAGTAAATGGACAAGAGTAGAGGAGCCATAATAGATTAAAATCAAACAAAAGGCTGTATTGACAAATTACCACAGTTCTTCCTGTGCTCTCTGCAAAGAAGGGAACAAATATTTGTTTGCCTTCCCCTCTTCCCGAGAACCTGTCAGCTTTGTTTATACAACCTTTATCTTTACAATAGCTGCGGTGCTTTATTTGAAATCTACAGCTGCAAAGAGCAAACAGAACTGAAATGTGTCTGCTTAAAAAGTGCTCATGTTTTCAAGTTATATTAGCAATACATATTTCTCTGTATTAGAAAACACAAATTTTTTCTTGTTTTCTTTACTACTCACATGTATACATTGCATACACGTGCACTTGAATGATAAATGACAGAAGCGATATCTCTTACTTTATCAGAGGATTTACTGAAATCATCTTTCGTCTCAGTTCATTAGCAGAGGTAATTTCTGTTTTAACCTAGGCCGTGCTAATTCCAGCCTGGCCTTTGGTACATGCAAGGCAGCCCTTTAAAGATGGCTTTCTTTTGAAGCCTGCTGGTCGAGCTGTTCAAAGCTGCAGCTGTTTTTGGTGGCGTTTGACAGCTTTAATTGATGTTTATTTTGGCATCGAGTTTCATTCCTTTCATGCAAATGTCCTGCATGCAGCGAAATGGGTCAGGGCAGCACTAGGTGGGCACAGTTTGTGTGTACTAGGATAAGAGCAAAGTGCTTAACGAATTTACATTTTAGATCACAGAATCTCAACAAGCAGGGCACTACAAAAAGCAGTCACACTAAAGCTTAAAATGGGAAAAAAAGCTTCACGAGTCTCTTTGATTAGATAATAGATGGTGAAAACATTGTGCAACATACTGATATGTCTTGTGTTGCAAAGAAGCATTTTGCTTAGTTTCCAATACCATAAAGAGACCATAATTTCCATCATGGAAAGAAGAATCTATCTCATTAACACTACCCCAAAGATGCTTTTAATTAAGGATTTAAAAAAAAAAAAAGGTTTATACACATTTGGTATCTGTGTGAATGCCTTGACTGTGTTTCGTAGTGGTGCTGATGCCAGTTGGCCCACCTGCAGATCTGCAAAGAATTGCCCACCTTTACTTAATACATGTATCTGCCCCGAACCCATCCCCTTAACCCCCTCCTCATCGCTCAGTCCTTTTCTCTACACCATGGCTGACATCACTCTGGAGGCACGCAGGGGCCTCCTCATCTGCTCCCAATTACAGCCTTGCAAACTTTGCAGTGGAAAAGACTTCAAACTGTGTTGAAACCAAGAGGAACAACCAGAGACATTGAGCAAACAAACCAATGATGAGGTCTGCCACGTCAAGGTGTGGCTCTGTGTGTGATCTTCCAATGACAAAATGCTTTAAATTAAGGTACTGCCAGGTCTTAGAAGATAATATTAGAGGCAATATTATGGGGATGTAAATGTGGACATGTAGATGTTCTGATGAAGGGGGAAAGATCTGTGTGAGCAGTAGTTAAACAAGAAAGAACAGAATATGAATAGGATATTGTTTGTTTTCCCATTCCATCTGAATTTGCGTGAGAGCAAATAATGTGACTGGCTGTATCTGGGGTTGTCCTGAGGTCAGAAATGGCCTTTTCATATTTGTTGCTTTTTTATCCTCACAGATTTATCCTTGGGCTGTTTCTCCGATTTTCAAAGCATTTAACTTTGATAGATGGAGGGAGATTTGTACTTTGTACTGAGAAAACATGCGTAATCTTGGATTAAGCTGCACTACCATTTTAAGGTCAGAGGTCTACTAGCAATAATCATGCCTCAAAGTCAGATACAGTAGAAACAACAGAGAAACCAAAGAAGCTCCTCTTTGATTCTGCTGTGCTGGAACAGACCAAGAGAAAAATACCAAGACGCGGTTGCAACAGCTAATTATTAATTATTACGCTTGTGTGTTAAGCTTTTATGTGTTCCTTTGACTCTATACACAAAAGCAATGATATTTTTAAAGCTTAACTTTTTCTATTTGTATTTTTTAATACTCAAAGATTTAGGCAACACCAGTGTGGAAAGTCATTGGCTAGTGTGGTTATGTAACCTATGGCAGCAGAGGACATCTGGTCTAGCCAGATTATTTGGATGGTGGATAATGGATATCCGGGCTTACAGAGATTTCCTTCTCCATGTTCTAGCCATTGTTTATAAACATAGAAGAAATTTTAAAAAGCTAAATTATCTTCAGATGATAGCCAGTGATTTTAAGAGAGAGTTTGCATTTTCCAAAACTCTCTTTTGCTCAGCATGTCTACTGTTTAGTTGCACACGACCAAAACCTGATCAAGCATAACTGGTCATAGAGTTTATACTACATGTGCATTAAAACAGAAACAAAAAAGCTTCTGCTGCCAGAAATATTTTTTCCTTGCCAAGAGATTTTGCATATTCAAATTCCTGTTAAGTTACAGCAATTGTATACATATCCCTATGTCAGACAAAAAAAAAATTGCATGAATAATATTACAAAAAATAGCCTAAAAACTCTCTGAGATGTTAGCATGTGTTAAATCACTTGCATGTTTCCTTATGTGTTAAAAAAGGATCACTGAAAGGATTTGGTGCTTCTTTAGTCTGTAAGCCAGTGAACGTTTGAAACTTCCATACTAATAAGAGTCACTGAAATAGAGCATTATAAGGTACTTGGCACACAAATTTTTAACAGGTGATGGTGAAGGTCACTGACATTGAGAGTCTCACAGTCAGAGACTGTACCGTGACCCATACGCTTTCCAGATGTTTCCCAACGTGCAAAGGGAGACAAACCTGACCCTGCTTCATCCTCCAAAACAAAGACTCATTAATAATGTAGTTGTAGAAATTAAATGAGGTTTTACCTGCAATTCAGCAGTTCAACTGAAGATGGAATCTATAAGCCATAATGGCATAATGGCAAAGTCAGAAAACAAAAAATGTTATCAACTATATTGTGAATTCAGATGCATTAAAACTCAGTATTTGATTTGGACAACATCTCCCACCCCATGCAGCAGACTGTGACAGCACTGAGCAGCTCCTTCAGTGGGAGACTGCGGCACCCACGGTGTGGGACGGAGAGATTTCGCAGGTCTTTCCTCCCCACTGCTGTCAGACTCCACAATAAAGACTTTAACTGATCAAACACACACATCCACACATGTGCAATAACACTAAGTGCAATAATCTTTTCTGGCATCGTTGTATTTTTACTCAGTTGTATATAGCATTTGTATTCTATTTTTATCTTATTGTATATTTTATTCTATTTTATTCTACTGTATATAGTATTTTATTTTATTCTATTCTGTACAGTTGTGTACTGTATTTATTCTTATTGTATTCTAATTTTTGCTTCATAACTTTTGCACTGTCCACTTCCTGCTGTGACAAAACAAATTTCCCACGTGTGGGACTAATAAAGGTTATCTTATCTTATCTTATCTTATGGAGAGCTGGCAGATACTTCACTTATATTTAGCCTGGGGGATGGGGTCATGCTCTCTCTCTCTTCCTCTCTCTCTTTCTCTCAAATTCACTGACCCACAAAGTATTTGGATCGCTGGATGTAAAATAAAGTTTGTACCAATTGAAAAGCATCATGATTTTTTTTATTTTTATCTTAAGCCAATAAACAATGTACCAATTCCAGTCCCTGCTCCTCTCTGAATTTCCTCCTGGTACCCAACTAAATGGGACAGCCTCCAGCAGAATGACATGACAAGCCTCTTTGGACCCTTCACCCCCTCTTCATTTACCTTCAACCCCACCCCCAACTTTGGAGTCAGTTGTTTGACTGCCAGACATCCAATGGGCCAGCCTTTCTCTCTCTGGGAAAAAGACTTCATTACAGAGAAGAATTGTGGCATTGTGAGTCCCTAACTGCCCCTTCTCACAGGAGAGGGTGGAGTCTGGCTGGACACTGGGGCATCATGGAGTGACCTGGCTTCAGGGGTCAGTTCACTCACTGTTTGGAAAGCATCTCACGTAACGCATCATTGAGTGACTGCCCCCTCTCCTCAATCCAGAACGCTTTCACAGCCAAACAAGCACCAGTGTACTGAGCAGCACTCCACATCTTTTGCAATACTTTACGAGTCACATGTACGTACTGAAATACTTTATCATTACCTGTGTGGCCAGTTTAGTTTCTTAGCAGAGGTGGTAAAATATTTAGTTTCTCTAATGACTCAAAGAGTGTTTGAATTTTTTTTTATTATTACATCTGAAAATGTAAATGTGTAAGTATTTAATTTCCACACTTTCAGTTTGACTTTGGCTTTACTCTTCAACATAACCCTAAAGGTATAACCTCCTCTCACGATGAAAGGAGCTTGTGGATGGTCATTTACTGCACCAGCTGCATTTGACATCTTTGATGGGTGTTTTTTTGAAGCCTAACAGCTGACATTGGTCATCACTCTGTAGGAAAGAGGACAATTTCTGTAGCCAGCTTTACTGACTGCGTATAGAAAATTTTTGCGTACTACAAAGTGAGCAGTAGTAATGCATACACTAACAGGGGGACAAATGGGGGGCGAGTTAGGAAGTCTGGTTAATTTAAGAGCAGTTTATCAGCTGCTATAGGGAGCTGCAGTTTCTTCCCTGTAAAGGACACTGTCTGTATACAACATAAAATGCTCAAGCTGGTACATAGGCGTGTCTTGACAATAAAGTGACACAGAAGCTAACCAACTTCGGTGATTTCTCCTTGCGGTGAAAACTCTGGCTCAAGCCAAACTAAAAGACATTTTGGAAACAAATAGACTTCTGCCAAAGAGAAAAAATTAAAACACAGCTGAATGTTTTTTTCTGACCTCCAGTGACATAACTTCTACCTTTTTCCATAGTGATGTAAGGGTGTTCTCCAAGATACACAATATCAGTGCTGTGTGTATTTCCAGATTAAGCTGTACAGATGTTTAACAAACATAGGTGAGTTTGGTGTTAAACTAAGCGATCTAATCTTACCAATGTTAGAGTGCTGAAATGCAAAAATAAGACAATAACCAAAGTACAGATAATACCAACTGAAAATTTTAAAAAAGAGTTGGAACCACTGGCAACATAAGCTGGTAGCAACATTAGATTTTTGTCCCAGACAAAAAAAAATCCCATCAGAGAAGCCAATCAAAGCCGCTGCATGCCAGCATAACGGCAATGAGCCTCATTTGGATAGTAATTGGAGAAGTGACAGTATGTTGCCTGAATGATAAGTTTAATCAAACATAGAGTTAGTTTAGGCAGGGCACAGAGTGAAGCTCAGCATAATGGCTCAGCGCACAGCCTTGTACACATCTAGTTGAGTATCCACTGTTGTGCATGCTATGTAAGCCTGCCTGTACAGCTGTAAGATACTTTGTGACCCATCTCCACCGCAGCTAAGCCCTTCATGCTGTCTTAATCAATATCATATCTGTTGTCACTGATGTATACTTGTTTTGCCTTGATGCTGCTCTCCCAGCAGGGTATGAAGGGTAGTGAGGTGTCCCATTGCTATGCTGCCAAATTATATATTACTGGAAATATCAGTCATGACTATAGTGGTTTGACTGACAAACAGTTTTTAGCTTTGTCACTGGGGGCTTTTTCCAATGGTGCTTAATTTCAAGCCCTGCTGTTCTACTTCACATAGCCAGTAGTGTGGCTATACATTCTTAATATTGTTATTCATGTTTTAGGAGGAAAAACTGAGTGTACTTATAGTAATGTATCCAATCCGGTGATATACCCATGCATATATAAATATCCAGTGTAATCGCATATCTATTAAGACAATATTTTGTGAAAAAGCTGGGACCCTGCATTCTTTTTCCTCAATACATTATTGATCAAAACTATGAATGTTGTTTTGAAAAAAGAACTCTGCTTAGACTTAAAAACTAAATGTCTAACTTTGTTCTGTCTTCACATTGTAACCATACAATATAGTAAGTTTGGAGGCTATCACTTACAATTTAAATTGGTTTGGCTTGTGACTGAAATAGGGCTATAAAAAGAATCAGTAATCTTTATTATTTATTTGTTCACTGTATTGTACAGTGGTTGAAACATTTTATGGAGGTAGAAACCAACCAGTGTTGCTTTTATTGTTTTTCTTCTAACATTTCCTAATTGCTTTCTTGCTAAGAATCAACAGGCAGATTTCTGTGGTGTTAGCTGTGAGCCAGTTGAGAAATGTTTTATTGCTGTGGAAAAATAATTTTAAGTACTTGCTTACAAAGCTGATGAGGCATGCCCGTTTCTGCTGACAGCACTCTGCAGCTTTTGTCTGGTTAAATGATGTGCTTTATGAGATTGTTTTTAAGTAAGGACAATTAAAAAATACTTTGCTGCAAAATCCTCCTGATAGTTCTTCCATAAAGCATTTCATAAAATGTTATTGTATTATCCTCCAGCTTAATAAATTGATCATTTAGTGAATGTGAATAATTAAATGTTCATTGGACCTGTATTTACATAGCACTTATGGTTTTACTGACCCCTCAGAGCACTTTATCATTCAACTAGCACTGATGCATTGTGGGATTTGTTGGGTTCAGGATCTTCAGGATTCACTCCTGAGCCACAACCATGCATAAGTTTTTTAGTATTTTTAGATTGTTAATTAAGATCTTGCCATCATGTTTTGTCTTTGTCGGGAACATATTATAAAAGTCTCTAACTTCTCTAACTTTTCCTCAGTAGTAAATCTACATCTGCAAAGAAAATAATTGATTAAAAGAGGGCTTTACTCTCATTTTTATCCCCATGTGCTCATTCCTGGACACTACTGAGAAGTTTACATGACACCTTGTTCTAAATAGTCTTTATTTATATATATCCCACAGGTCCATCCATCCACTATCCAAAACAAGCTGTTTTAGATCCATTCAATTCTACTTTAATCCAGCTGCCTCTTGAAAAACAAAGGTTTGAAACAACAGTTTTAAACACTGTCTACACTCACAGCTGGAGCTGTGTGCCTGAGATGTCCATATTAAGAATATCTATCTAATATAAATGCTAACAAATAAACCAAAGACCGTATGAAAGAGAATATTTAACAGCCTGAACTCTGAACTTTTAGCTCACAAGCATTATCTTGTATAGCAGAAAAAACGGTTGAAAAAGTAAAGCATATAGGATAATCTCTTTTAAATTATTCATAAAATAGTTTTTATTGAGATTAAACTCTCCCTTACAAGAGAGATTTTAAACACTGAAAAGAAAATCATCAGGCAGAAGCAACAGAAGAGATGCAAAAATGATAAAACAAAACAAAACAAAACAACCCCCAGTTTTTAAAGGGAGACAGTGCCTGAAACCATTTCTACCAAGCTTAGTTTGTGCATGAATATCTAAGGATTCAATTAATCATGCGCATTTAACAAGATTGAAATGAGAATAGAAGAGAGGTAGTTCAGAAGTTTAAACAATAGAGCTTCATAAATGAATAGCAAGAGAAATATCAGTTTGATTACAACAACATTTGTAGCAGTCCCAAAGGTACATGTATAACAGACATAAATACAATTATACGTACAATAATACTGCAATACAATACACTACAATAGAGCACCTGAGTTATTAACTTGTGTGTATTTGTACATGTGCAACATATGCTTTCTAGTGCAAAAGTGGCTATTAGTCAAGGTAAGTGTTTAGCAGAAAACTATGTGATAACCATGACAAGATGACCCTGGACTGTAAGGCCATCTAAACTTTTAATACAGAGCAATCATGTACTGCACGACGATAAACAGTGTTTAACTGTTTGAGTGTAGTTTGCACAACACACCAATCCAAATTACAACTCAGTGGTTGGAGACTGATATGACGCGTGACTGCATATAGTTAGGAAAATATAGGCATCCACTAAATCTAACTTTACTTTTTAAATTGTTTACAATGGAATACACAGGTGAACGACAAAATGGTCGAATTGATTAACTTTGATGGTTCCTACAGCTGTGTGTATTACCTTAATTTATTAAAAGGACCTGTGTACGCTCCTGTGTTTCACAACACGGTACTAATGTGCAAATTTAATGACTTCTGGTGCCTTTACTGCTTCTCTCAGCAGGAGTCAGTATTTTGTTTGTCAGACTGTGTGTTTTCAACACTTGCATTACAGTGACTCAGTTCGTATTTGCAGAATTTACAACTCTGAGTTGCAGTGGTTGGATAGGGGATCTCAGTGTGAAAGGTTACAAGTCTGTGGACAGGAAGTCTTTCTGCAGAAAGAGCTTCACTGTGCCAAACCATGGGAGAAAGTGCTGCTAAATATTTGGGTATTATCCTACAACTGTTTACCTGTGTGGACCTCAGTTCTTGAGCTGAATGCCTTGAAGATGATATAACAGTCAGTGCAATTTGATCGTGGCTTCCATGATTGAACCCAAGCAGAGAGAGCAATTTCAAAGGCTGCTGAAACTTTTCAAAACACCAATGGCCTGTTAACAGCCCAGGATAATGAATTCCATAGCACCACAAGCCTCTATGTGTGGGAGACTTCGAGCTTAGCTAAATAAACCTTGTCTGACTGAGTGGCCCCACTGGTGCCCAGCCCTTCGTGGACAAGAGCTGCTTGGTTTCTCACAGTTCAATGGCTGGGCTCAGTCATAAGGACAGCCTCATTTAACCTAAACTTACCGTGACAACTGCTAGCAACGTCCCACAAGTCACACCTCCACTTTAGCCCCTTTTCCATTACTACCTTCTTGGATCAATGCGTATGCTGCTCGTCATTCGATGAGTCATGACAGCGTCTCGTTCACAAAAATTAAAATTTGGCAACGAGGGTCTGCTGAAAAGCCACAGACGGGCAGCAGGTATATTCTTGCCTCGACGTCCATCTTTTTTAGCGCTTGTGTCACATATTAATTACATCGTCGGACGCTCAAACGCATTGCTATGACGACAACCACACAGGTTAAGTGGTACAGGATTGTAATGTAAAACCAGTTGTTCTTAGTCGAGTAGTGGCGATCCGTGGCGAGTTGATCTGAGGAGGTACTAATGGAAAAGGGGCTTATGTCTCTACGGATAGGTTACTGTTGGCAAGGCTTTTGTTAGTGGATCAGCTTGAGATGATAAACTGTGTCTCCAGAGGGTTCATAGGAGTTGTGCTGGTTGAAGCTGATAGCAGAGATCACTAGCCTCTCCTGTGGTGGAAGTGACAGGCTCTGATTTTTTTTTTCTTCTCTCTTCATTAACTATTCACATTTGCACCTTATGTGCAGATCACCATCACCACTCGACATGAGTCCAAGGAGTTCAAAGGCAGAGTTGCTTGGAAGTGTGCACGCCACCCCAGGAGTCACCGGGCCTTGGACGCCTGCAGAGTGGTGGGTGCTGAGAGCTTGGGCGTGTTTGGATCAGGGACTGAATTTTCCTCTGAAGATGAGGAAAAGGTTTATGGCACGCTCCCATGAGAGTGTCTCCTGCTCTTTGAAGCTCCTGTCTTGGTGGCTGCTCTTATCTTTAGGAACGGATTATTTTATCTCCTCCTGTTCCTTTCTTTTTCTTCTTCTTCATCTTCTCCTTGCTTTCCATCAAGACAGGTTTTGTATGGATCTTTTAGGAGATCTTCTCCGTACCCTTGCTCTTTCACTCCATTCATTTATAATTTCCCCCTTTCAGGGTACACCCAGCCTGCTTTCCACCACTACTACCCCCACTCTCTTCCTTTTGCTTCCTCTGTTGCACCCAACTCTCTTTCTCTTTTCCTCGTCTCCTCTATTCTAGCTTTCCAACACATGACAGACTGTGTAATTAATGAGCATCATAAACCTCTCTTTCTATTAGCTACCCATTAGTAAACCTGGCAAGCCTGTCATTTTGGACAAAAACACACAGCTCCTTCATTTGATCCCCACATCAAAGGGGGAACCCCACTGTTTTCGGCTGAATACACTAATTGTGTCCTCGTTCTGGATGGGGCTACACCCCCACCGCTTCAAAAAAGCAGCCAGTGTCTAGTACAGATAGTAAAGAGAAGTACAGAAGCAGAAAGTATTGATTATATTGGCCTAAATTTGGAGACTTTTTGACGTCAGAAGAATTAGTAGTCATTCAGCGGTGCTCCTAAAAAAAAGGTCTGCTTCTGTGTGTTGCTTTGCACGCCACTTGCTCTCTTCATTGCTCGCTTTATGTAGACACATTTTACTAAAAAGAAATGTCAGCGAGCTTCAGGCCCCGTTAGAGGTGTTTTATGTGCTGCTGTTAAGATAAAAAGGAATTTTTAAGCGGGATGATAAGGATTCCCCTACTTTACACTACAAACCAATAATGTTAAGTACAGGATCAGCAGTCTTAGTATTAGAATGTGCTGTCTGCAACATGCACTTTTTCAAATTTATTGTTTCACTACCCAATACTTATTTTTTTGCGTTTTGTACATTTTATGCTGCTGTAACAAAGCTAGTTAGGACCAAACCAAGACTAGTAGTGTTGCTTTAAGTCTTCCAATATTTTGGATAATCTATATATAAACTACAAATGTTCCCATTAACATGTACACAACCTGTGATTTTAATAGTAAATGTGTTTTTTGGGGGGGTCTTCATAATTTCAAATGCAGGGAATTCGTTATCTTTTATTTTTCTTTTCAGTGCTTATTTCCAAGCTCTTAAAGAAACTTGTTGCACAGTGTTGCAGTGTGTAGCTTCATGTGATTTAACACACTTTTACTCTACTTGCCTCAAAGACCAACTGACACCAAAGAGTCTAGAAATATTCAGAATCCAGGTTATTTCCATTACTTCCACCATGCAGAAAGGCGAACACATGCCAGGCTGTCGTTCCCCCCCTGCAGACCCTTTGCCTGACACATCACACGCTGAGCCACTACAATGGGCTGAGTCACCACCACTGCAGGAATCAACACTGTACTTCAGTCTCGATTGTCTTCTGCCCTTTACAACATCCACGCCCTTTTGTTCCTCAAGATAAAGGCAACAGTCACATGTTTGAGCTTTAAGCGGCCAGCAGCTGCTCTTCTCTCCCTCTATATGCTTCACATCCCCCTCTTCACCACCAGGCAGCATTCCCTCCAGCGCTCTCTCCAGGCATCAGGCCCCTAACATTGTTACAAGGACATAAACACAGACAAACCATTAGATGCCCCTGAATTTAGCTGCCTCAATACCCCCCATTATGCTTGTTTCCTTGGAGAATGCCCAGTTTTATGATGGAATGAGCCAGAGCTGACCACCAAGGTAGGTGCTCCCCTAGGCAAATAAATACTTACATCAATCAGACAGGTGTCTAGAGAATTTAGCTTTGTTCTTATGAAGCATTTTTTTTGCCATAATGGAAAAACAGAACAATAATCAAGGGACTGATTTCAACTCCATTTGACAAATGCCTCAATAGAAGCGAAATATTTTTACTCCATTTATTCTCTGATTTGATTGTGTGTCAGGCAAAAAATAAACTGTACCCCTGATAATGGGGATTGATTGGAGGTTTGGGGGTTTACGTTCGGGAGATGGCTCTAAACCCCCCCTCCTCCTCCTCCTCTCTCACAGGCATCAAAGGGAAAGCTAGGAAATAGGGCCTGCAAAGCCATCTCTCCGTTGGCCTCTTCAAAGGACAGGAAGTGTGTCAGAGGGACAGGCCTTCTTTTCCACCGAATTCAGACGAGTTGCTATAATAACACGTTCATCTGTGTCTGTGGCAGACTAGTTCAAAGGGGAGTCTGATTCCTCTTAGTACAACACGTGACGATGGAGTCATGATGCGGAAAACATTGTGCATGTGGACCAGCCTAAGGACATGTGTCTACTGTACAGCCACATCCTGAAAGATGTGTCCTTCCTCAAAAAATTCGGGTCTGAGGCAGGATTAGAGTTTTGATATTAACAACTCTCCTCCAGGCAGAGGTGGTTATTACCTGCTTAACTACACAAGTTATAACTTCTTCTGTAGTATTAAACTCCCATGCTGGTTAGACTTCAGTGAAAGTTAAACCTGTGAATGTAGAATATGTGGCTGATATTCGTCTCCGGAATATTTAAACCATACAAAACATCTAGTCTGGTCACATCTGTATGTTTCAGTGGGAGTGGAGATTGCCACAAAAGTATCAAAACTTTTGTGAAATTTGTGACAGATGGAATCGCAGGTGGCTTTCTAAAACTGTAAATCGGCAATGCTGAGCATTTGAACGCTTCATTACATTTTGCATTTTACATGCAAGTTTTTTGAGGCCCTTTCTCAAAAATGTAACGCTATCAACAACTGTGCTTTTTAAATGGGAATAGTCCTCAGGTGAATACAGTGGGATAAAGATCACATAAAATATGCACAAAAATGAAAATCAGCTTGCCTTCTAATTTAAACAAATAAACAACAGTTTATAGGCTGCCAGCATGTGTGCTTCACATACTGGCAGCCTGTATGCTGGAGGCACACGGGTAAAGGAAATATGTAAACATAAAAACACAGTGTTGACTTCTTGACAGCAGGACCCAGTGATAGTATAGGAGTGATTAGCAGCACTGTAACAACATGGATTTGCATCCAAGGACATCAAATATTAAAATTATGTCCTAAAATTGAACAAAGACTTCTGTTTTAAGATTTAAAGGGAGAGGAAAAAATTTCCATGACACAGAAACGTCAAAAGAAGACTAAATTTAGACATCCAGCTCTAGGAAAACCATGCCAGCATTTTGCTGTTTGATTGAAAACGCACATGAAACATTACCTTTTATGCAATTCTCACGACCTGCGTTCAGGTGACAGTCCTCAGAAAACTTTTATGATTCAAATCCTCCTGTTATTTATAATATGTGTTTAAATGTGATGTGAAATGTCAGGTGAAACATTTGTTCATAAAACCTTGCTACACCAAATAAAAGACACATGACTGATCGGATTAATTCAAATTAAAAAGCACATAATGGTTTGACTGAATTGAGAAAAACTTTGCATTTAGCAATAATAATTAAACTTAATACTTTAATTAGTTTTTTGTACAGTGTGAGTTCTTTGAGATTAAATCATACAAGAATCTGAGGAAGAAAATGTTGTACAAGTGATAGGAAAAGATTTCTTTTATCTATTTCTTGAACCAAACACTCTAAAAAAAATTCCACTTCATATAATGGATCAGGTTGGATTTGATGTGTTTCAGACCAAAAGAACACTGTGATTGAGCACTAATTGTAATGCTGCTAAAATTGGTGCCAAAAAATAAATAAATAAATCTAATATTCAATTCCTGTTCAAGCTCAGTCTTTCACTGGTGATGATTAGAGTATCGACTTTGCAGTGTTTTCTCAAAAGATGATGCCCACTGTGCGTTATATTACGTTCACACTGAGCTACTGGCAGCCTGGCATGAAATGGCACAGTGGCTTCTGTCTTATATCTGAAGACATCAAAAGAATCTTAGCCCGCTTTCATCTGCTGCCTCAGTCCACTAAGACCCTTATTTTCATATTAGAGACCCCAAAAAGACAGGCGGGCACTGACCACGGAGCCCCGTATGAAATGACTTTTACCCCTGGGAAGCCCATCTGAGAGGATAATGTTGATAAAAAGTGAAAAAGTAGTCAGAGGTCAAAAGAGAATACAAAGAGAATTTGTATTTAATGATTGCACGCTTCGTCAAAGGTAATTCGATCAAAATAATGAAAAAAAAAAAAGATTTTGCATACTTTGCGATGTGAGACGCAGAGAAATTATTCTGCCCGAGTAAGCAACCCAAACCCCAAACCGAGGGAAATGTTTCACAGCTTACCAGTGAATCCATTTTATGTTTTGCTTATTTGTATTTCATTTTAATATAAAAGCAAGAAAACAAACAAACAAAAAACCCGCAACAAACAGACGTTTCATACACGCTTGGATTTGAAATAACAGCTGAGGTCGCTGGTTTGGGATCATTTAGGATGCCACCAGACCCCAACTGGCAAAAATGAAACAGAGAAATGAATGTTTTGGCGTCACCTCGCGCGCGCTTTAAAGCCAGAGCCGAACGGGATGCGTAAAGGCAGACAGAAAATGTCACGACGCTCCGGAAAACCTGAGATGTAATTTTCATAATAAAAGCATTGTAAAGCACGAACATGGGTCACTGAGGGGTTCTGTTGTATGTGTGTGTGTGTGTGTGTGTGTTTTTTTAAACCCGTGGTGCACCTGTAACCAGACTAGGTTTGGTTTCTGGCTCTACGTCTTTAAGACTCTAAGAGTGTGCCGCATTGTAAATATTTGCTATTTTTAAAGTCAGAATGACATGCCCTTCTCTCGGTCCATTATTACTTGAGCTATCGCCAGTCGCTTGTGCTTTAATCTGAAATCGGTGTAAGGAAGTCGCACAGCCTATTGTCTATCGTGCGTCTCGTCAGTGGCGGCGCTCTGGATCAAAGGCTCGTTTGGCTCCCTGGTCTTATGGTCCTGTTCTGAGCGCAGTCTGCTCTCGGTCTCCACGGACGCTCCTCTGTCTGGATATCGTAGCGCGTCTCTATTTTTTTGTTATTCCTTCTTTGGATTATATTCATCTGATGGTTTTCAACTCCAACTCGATGCATAGAAATGGGTAAACTGCACTCGAAACATGGTAAGACGTCTTATTCCCGAGAGAAAAATCACAGCTGTAGTTGCTGGGTGTTGCGATACTTTCGAGTAACACATTCATTGTCTCTTGTCTTTCTTTTTCTATCTCCTTCTCAAAAGCTGCTATTTGTAAACCGCGGGAGAGTCCAGAAGGTAAGCGCACTTATTCCCCTACAATGATGCACTCAAACATTTTCTGAGCATTTCGGTCAGTTTGTGAACAGCGGAGCAGTTTCCAGAGTCCGTATCAGCCTCAGCTTATTGCAGCGCGAAGGCTCCGAGAGTCTTTGAAGGTTAACGCGCTTGTAGTGTGAACACACTAGAGAGAGAGGAAGAAAACGGTTTGTACTCACTGCTAATACTGCTGCTTTTGTGTTTCAGGCGACAGTTTTGTAGTGAATGCCTGTTTGGCGAGGAAGGGAATCGATGACTGGCTCGTGAAGCAGAAATACTACTGCACGAGCTCGCGCCTCGAGCAACAGGACTGTCACCACAAGAATAACTGCGGGTTAACTGCACGGGTGAGTGTGACTGTATACGTACACTCGGGTATTCATAATTAAGTTTTGCTCCTCAACTTCTTTTATTTGTAAAGTTTGTCTTGTAACTCAAGTATTGCGTGCCTCCTCGTACATGTTTCACACCTTAAGCAGTTTTTAAAAAAAAACATTTTATTTTATATTTTTTTAATGTCACTTCTACGGTAGCACGCGAAGCTACATTTAACCTCAAGTGTTGTCAGTCTTTTTTGACTCTTTGGTGGATAAACTTTTAACAGTGGCTGTTCACGGTGAGTTAAATGTCGTTCATGACGGGATACAAGGTAATTAAAGTAAACCAATCGCAATCTTACTTTTGTTTTCCCTGTGAGCAAAATAAGACCGTTGAGCTCACAAATGCGCAGCCGTATGCACTTGATTGAGGGATTATTTTTCAGGTAACAATAGATCAAGCCTTGAAAGCAGCTCAGTGTGACAGTCCGGTGACAAGTGTGGATCGTAAGGGCTGGAGAGAGAAATGTTGGAGGTCATGCTTGTTTTGTATTTTGGCATTGCCGTAAACACGGTGCTGTTATTGTCAAGCGGGGAAATCCTTTGGAATTGCTTCAGAGGAGCGTTAAGCCTCTTTGGTTTGCCATGCCTTCCTCAAAGGCAGCATGTTTGAGGAATTGGAGCCCATCAAGAATTAAAAAAACAACAACAACCCCCCCAAAAAAAGAAAAAAAAAAGAAAAGGAAAATCAGTCCCTCCACTCACAATCCAGACAGTTTGAGAAGAAATACATCAATTTATTAAATGCATCCCACAATCCAGGATATATCACACCTACTGTAATATTCTGTTGTGTTATTGCATGGCATGATTTTCCTTTTTAAAATACTCCACAGATCCTTTAGTGTTCAGTGTTCTTAAAGACTAGAATCCTATCATCAGCGACATGCAGCTCCGTGGCATCATTTTCATGCAGCAAGCTGAAACCATGTTATGCCCATGCTTTTGAACTGTAAATAACACAAGTGAGACAGAAATACACATGCAGATTATAATTCCTTAATGAACCACTAGTATGAGAAGTCATTGGCATACAACCCGAGAAAGTGTAAGGCAACAAAATGGTCTGCTGATTCCCACCGAAGCCAAAGATAAAATCCGCTGTTGTTTTGTCTGCTGGTGCAAGAGTTCCTTGGTAGATTTGGTAAGCGGAGCTGTAGAATAAAGTGTAGAGAGCTTGGCATCTACAGGAAAAATTGTTCATCCTGACATGTGCCCAGAGCTGCAGCAAACTTCATCATATGGTAACAGGATCACACTCACAGCAGGCACTGGGATGTATTTTGAAGAGGGGTTTTTTGGAGGAAAAACAATCTGAATCCCATGTTTCTTTTCCAGAGCATGTAGCTGCTGCTGCAGCAAAAATCCATTCCATTTATTTAGCTGTTTATATGTTCAGCGGGGTTCATATGCTTCGGGCAATTTAAGCATTTAAAACCACATTATTATCATGCAATTACCATAAATTGTTACTGCAAAAACAAACATTCGTTACTTTTTTCCTCAACATATTCACATGCTGCTTTTCCCAGCAACAGTCATGTGTGAAGTTTTGGCTCAGGATGGATGAGGCCCCCGCCAAAAGGGTTGGATGTTTTTGAACAATTTAGAGTTCAGCTTGTATAAATAATTCAAGTCTCGGTGTCTAATAGCTTATTTTATAACTCAGAAGGAAAATGAATAAAAGAAGAAAAGTTGTTTCCACATCAATATTTATTTGAGCACTTTTCTCTTTTGTTTTGTGATTATAAAGTGGATTCTAAATCTGTAATGATTATTAAAGTTTAAAGCATTTATGTTTTTTTTCCCCATTCTGTGCCAGGGCATGAAGCATATTTTACATTTTTATAAAGACAAGACTTTGCAATCCCTCATGCTCTGTAGTGTACTGAGTTACACATTTGCCTAATAAGCAAAAGATACTCAGTTTGATCCCGGGAGGAAACACAAATCCCGCGGGAGTTGCGTCAGGAAGGGCATTTGGCGTAAAAATATGCCAAGCTACCCGCATGCAGAAACCCCTTGTGAATAAGGGAGCGGTCGAATGTCGCCCTTGAATGAACATTCACATGAACCTAATCATTAATCAGAAGCAACGTGGTTTACAAGCTGTGTCGTGATGTGAAATAGCTTTCGGTAATTTCCCTACAGTCTTATATAACTGCATAGTCATACGTTTTATGTTTGGGTTGTGTGGCATAAGCACCGTGTGTTTCTTTTCTTCACAGTAGTTGTTAAGAAGAGTTACACAAACCATACCAAGTCTCAACCTTTCCAGTGGATTTACGGAATAATTCCATGAGTGGAGGTCATTCCAAACCTGTTTCATTGACTCCATAAATAATGCTTTATCTCAGTGATCATGAGTTGTTGTTAAAATGAAGTAGGTTTGCCTCTATTAAAGAAAATGCTTACCATATCATTTTAACTAAATTGAAAGACTTAATGATGTGTGAGAAGAAGTTTAAGAGGCTGGCCCTGCGGTGCTTTAAGCTTAAAATACAATAAAACAAAAATGGGAGCTAATCTTTTGTGCGAGAATACAAGTCTCCTCTCTTTGCTTTAAAAGTTGTCCATATTGCGTAGAATACCTGGTGAGATAGTTATTTATACCCATTATTCTTTAAGCCCCCTCTCCATGCTGAAACAGAGTCCGGCAGAATGTGGGTCGGGTGTCAACAGTGGGGAGTCCACGCTTGGAATTCTTTTGAACCATTTTTTTTTCAAACCATATTCCCCATCAGAACACTGCAGATTTTAAAGTGGTCATTGTTGAGTAGAGTGCCTCACATTGGCAGTTTTTCTTCATTTAATGGTTTTAGATTGAAATTGTGTTCGAGCACACACGGACACACTAAGGCTTGTACTTGAAAGCACTTGAAGACTTAATGATGATTCCATGCAGGCTCTACACCCATTCATGATTTGTGTTGTCAGATGTAAGGTTGCGGGAGCTTGGCAGACAGTGAGTGAGTGGTGTGGGCAGGTGGACCCGTTGGTCCTCAACACACGAGATCCAGGTCATGTGAGCCTTGGCACACTTTAGCCCGAGTGCACAGCATGGTGTCTGCACGTACCAATAAATCTGATATGTTATGTGCAGCCTGTAAAATTCTTTGCTGACAGAGACATTGATAGGGATTGAAGATTTTCACGACTTTTGGACTTGGAAGTTCAAGTTTCTGGTGACTACTTTCTGAGCTTACCTCATTTGGAACTGAGTGCCACTTGTCACTTGCCTTCTTCATGAGTTTTCCCTTTCGATTCTGAAATCCCCTTCCCCCTCTTTTGCTTCTCCCTTCTCCTCCTTTCTCCCTTCCTATCCTCCATCTGTTTGTTGCGCTCACCCTGTGGCCTTGTGTCAGTTGCGGCTGATGAAACGAGGCTGCATTTGAAGTGGGCCACGCTGGGGGGTGTTTTTAGTGACACTGATGGCCACTCCACCCTAAAGCCCTACCCTCTGTATAGAAAAAAACCCCTCCATGTCCAGTCTTGCCAAGCTACCACTCTCCAAAGCCTGGATTCGTTTTTTTCTTCAGCTGAACTTCCATCAGTTTGTGAGGAGCGTAGACAAAAAGCAAAGGTACATCAGTCGACAAATGCAACTCAGAAGTGAATCACAGTGGAACTTCTGGCCCCAACTCCTCCTGTCTCACAGTTGGTTGCTAGGTCTTTGATTTGTTTTTGTTTTGTTTTTTTTGGAAATAGGCCTAAAGCTTTTAAACGCATTCCCTCAGCCTCCAAGTCTGATAAAAGACATGGCAGGTTTTGCGCCCCCTTCATTTTTCGTTTTTCGCTTCTGCTGTTGTGCTTTTTCTTTCCTTGTCGTTTTCACAAAGCAAGGGCCCTTGTCTAGAAGCTGAAAGCACCTTTCAAATGCAGACTCCTCTTCCTCTTTCTCTCCTTCTTTCTGTTTTCTCCCTGTGCGTTTTCTTTTCCCACCGCTGCCCTCTTGTGCGTGCTGTGTGACGTATGCCCCTCTCCCATTGGGCTCTACCCCCTCTGTGCTCCCAAGGGACCAAGGGCCTGTTGTTGCTCTTTGAAGAGGCTGGGAGAAAAGTTTGGAGCCACACTCTAAAGAGAAGAAAAGCCCTGGCCTTTGGGAGGAGGGGTACCACCTGGCCATGGAGGGGCTCGGCGATTTTCTTCTTATTTTCCCATGAGAAGATGCTGTGGAAGTCTTGGGCTGACATCAGCGTAGCTGGGGGACTGGGAGGTTCAAGGAAGTGGACGTGGCTTTAATGTCACATCAGGCATCATATGTCAAAAAGATTCCTGAAAGCTGGAAGAGTTTCTCCTGTGTGACAAAGCAGAGTGGATAACTCTCAGCTGTTGTGAATGGTGTCTTCTGTAAAGGGTTTATGTCAAAGAATGTTGAGGTTTTGTGTAAGATTGAGCTCTAGTAGCATTTAGACACTTGATCAGGGTTACTTGTGTTTCTTTTTTGTTAAATCTAATGAATCAATTTCCATATATTTCACCATATTATACCTACTTATTAAGACGTAGAAGTCTTTAACATATTCTTTGTGAAGGAGCTGTCACTGTAGGTCTCAGTAGACATAAAATTATTAACATGTCATTAGCCAGAGTGAAATGCTCATGTATGTGCATATCTGTTCAAGCGTGTGCATGTAAGTGTGCAGTGTGTCTGGAGTCAGCTGTCCGGATGCACTTCACAGATCAAAGGCTTCCACGGGAATGTGCTCTGAATCTCAGGGGATTAGCAGCTGAGATTGTGCTTTGTTTTCCCAAATATATGCTCAGTATGGAGCAACGGATAGCTGTTGATCAAAGTGTCTTTCTGGCTGGAGAGTTTTGTTCCGCACTTGAGGGTGGCATTTATTTCACGACTCGAAAGAATGGATAGAGGATGTTCTCCTCTTTAGTCTCCCCGTGGATTGAAATGGCTGATAAGTAGTAAACAGTATGGATGGTGCGACTCTAATTACAGAGTTTCTTTAACTGATGTCATTATCTTTTTTGATGTGTTTCTGCATGGGACATGCTAAACTTATAAATGTTTTGCTTTTTAAATTTTTGACAAGAAACATGAAGTTATAAATAAGAGTAATAAAATGTAAAACATGTAGATAACTAGAAGTTTCTCGGAGCGAATTGCAAAATTTTGAAGATTGAGAGGATGAGAAAGCTGTGGTCTGGTATGTTGTAGTTATTTTTCATTGTTTTTCTTGCGTAAAGCGAATGCAAAAATAGTCTTTCATACTTCCGGGATAGGTGGCGTTGTGTGCATGGGTCTGGGAGAAAACTCTAGGTGACTGGGGACCCTGCGGTGGTCCTGGGGTTTCTGTGGGAGCTCAGTGCTCAATTTAATCACCCACTTAAAAGGCTCAGCTGAAGTGGGTGTTTAAGTGTTTAAACCCTGAATAATTCTCTGTTGTTTGTTTATCGGGTTCCCCTGCGGGTTGCGCTGTGGCCCATGCAGTAAGTGCTGAATAATTTGACTGAGCACTCAAACTGACTCTCATATAAGACAAGATTAACATCTGCATAAAACTGCGATCAAGCTCTCATGAGTGTGTAGTGAACATGCACACTTGTGGACCATGAAACGCAGAAGCACTCACTGATATACATACACGCACTATCCATGTGTTTATCCTGTTACGTGAATCTATTTATCACAGCTAATAGTCTCAGTGTGATTCTCTTCCGCATCTTTGTCTTACAAACTGGACCTAGGGAAATGCCACTGATGGAGTTCACAGCTTCCTTGAACCCTGCTGGTGTATTTATCCTCCTGGTGTTTGTGCTCTTTGGTGACCAGGGCTCTAAGGCCACCTGAGGTGGAGGGAATGGAGGAAGTGGGTTTAGGTAAACAGAGGTGGGAGAGCATTGTGCCTCTTAGTGACAGAGGTTCCAGGGCTCCTCAGCTTTTCCTGTGGCGCCAGGGATGGAGGAGGTCTGGATTGTCTGTTAGGGGATATTTTTAGTGGAAGGAAAGTTAAACAGAAGATCAACCCTGCTGAAAGGAAAGCTGTCCACCCCCGGTGTGTTTATTCTCCACAGGTGCCACAATCCAAGGAGGACCTCACCCTGTAGGCACTGAATGGAGAAGATCAGCCCTCTGCTCCCCAAAGAGCCATTTACCCTGTCTTTCAAACTCACAACTTCTTCGCTTAACTTTTTCATAGCAACAGAAATGTCCCACTCACATGTAAAAAAATTCTTAAATGTAGGATTTGTACGTCTTTAGGGACTGCAGTCTAATTTTCAAGCTCTTTAGACTTACAACATGGTCTGAAATGTAAATATAGGTTTTGCTGTGGGTTTATGAGAGATGATGTGTAAGTCTTATTACCATAGGCGTGTATTTAGAGCGTTAAAGTGTCCTGTTTTTTACCATCAAATATTTCCTCTTCATTTAGACAACTTTATATCTGGAACCCAATTCAAACAACATTAAATTAAATCCCCTTCTGTCTAAATTGAAACCTACATTTGTGTATATTACTCTGATCTTCTCATTGTCATTGTTCATAAAGGATGTTAATGCTTCCTGTATGCTATTTATGGCAATTACGATTCTGACACAATGCAGCTGGTCTATTAAACCATTAGGAATTTTATTTTTAATTTTATCTATGCTTTAATATGAACAATGTTAGTAAAATTTGGAAACAGTTTGCAATTGTGTAACTACTCCACTGCAAGTTCATTATGGTGAGCAGTGACACAAGCCACTAATTCCAGTCAGCTATGAATAGAAACGTGCCTCTGGCACCAGCACGCTTGTATATAGTAGTTGAAGTGTCTATTTCTGCTGCTATGTTTACTTGCTAAGTTGAAACACTCTCTGTAATTACAGAGATTATAAGTCCACAGTTAAAAGGTCAGATGTGAGCGATGTTTTGAGGTGGTGGCTTGTGGCTGGCAAGATGGCTGCTCCAAACATGCTGCGCGTTCATGGGCATGAGTGTGCACAGGCAGAAAGGAAGAATTTGGCCACCTTGGTGTTGAGGTCAGTCCCATCTGGTCAGCATGCACATGTTAGAGGTTTTCATAACTGCCACCTACCACGTGGAGTCCCACTGTTTATTACAGTGACAAGGTTTAGTATTTGGCTTTGAATAAATGCACCAGCAACTGTCATTTGGGGGGATTTGATTACAAAGATCAGATTTTATGGCATTTAATCTACTGGTTGTTTTCTTGTGTATGGTGGCTGGAATGAGCCCAGAATGCAGACCTAAAAGAGACCTTACAAAACTAGCTTAGTAGATGAGATATTTGGTGTGTGCCAGCTTTTAATCTGACATGTAGTATAGCCAATAATGAAAAATTGCTCAAAAAGAGTCCTTTCTTAAAACATTACAAACTTACATACAAATTATGATTTTGTTCAGAAAATGTAAGATTTTAAAACATCATGGAAACATCATCATCATGCATTTTATGCTATTTTGGAGCAAAAACTTTAAGCTGTAGCCACTGGCATGTGAAGTTACTGGGGTGGATCTTCTCATTTGTCTTTGGTAAAAGGCTGAAGTGCCTGTCACTGTCTTGCTGCCCTCGAGGTAGACTTCTTGACTAAAACCCTTTTCCTCCCACACTTTGCAGTACTTGAGACTGGCGTCTGAAGCCACCCAGACGACTGAAGGACTGTCTCTCCTCAAAGAGAGCTTTGACTAATTACTAAGACCCTCTAGACACAATGTAACACATTGAGTCTTGCACTCAGACACGGAAGCAAGAGTGTTTCCAAGCATTTGCCTTAAATATATAATCCATCCTATTTTGCAGTAATGACTGACACATGGCTGTTCATTTGGCAAATACCATATTCTGTTAAAATGCACAGCCTGGTTCTCCTGGAGAGCTACTAAAAGTAAACCAGCTAACCTAGAATGGTCTCTGAAATAACGTGTTAGTTACAAATGTGATGGACACAGAAAGACCTTCACATTGGTGCTTTCCTCCACCGTACTTAACCTGAATCATACAGATCTTTACATCACTAGATTTGCCAGTCTTACATGATGAGAATCTCTGTCAGTTTACAACTCTTAGCTCTAGTGCAGATCTTAAGTCAGATCAGTAGATAAAACAAAATAAAACAAAACAAGAAAAACCTCCACCAGATGATGACCTATGCCAATGCCCATATACTCAGAAGCTGCTTCAGCCTAGCAATGAAATTGTTCTTTATACAAATGCTGCTGAAGTTTTGACCTCTTCTTTACACCTTGGAAGTAGTTGTGCCAATATATTTGGCAAATTACCCAACCATAGTGCATGCATGCACTCTGTAACCCCAGAAGAACTGCTCTGCCCTTTTTTGCCAAGAAAGGTTCAAAATGGAACAGATTTCATGAGATATCTAACCACATAAGCTTTTGGAGATGAGGTGTGTCATTTTGTGTAAGACACCCTCTCTTCTCTTTTAATCTGCTCCTATTCTCTTTTCCCTATTCTTTGGAACTGGGCTTGGCTCTGAATTCAGAGGGCCATAATGTTGTGATTTGTTACTTTTGGCAGACGGGAACCACCTGTAAATCAAGGCCAAGCGACAGGCCGTCTCCATTCTCTTCCAAACTGTAGCTTTCACTTGAGAATTGACGTTCCCAAAATGCAGTTCACTGGCTGGTTGAGAACATGTTATAAGGATTAACCTCTTGCTCATATCCCATTTAACTCTCTTGACTCCAAAGAAAAAGTTAAAATAAAAACCTTGCTTTCTGTTCACATGTAATCTTTATGTCTGTCTGTGACTGTTTTCTATGAACTCTGTTAACTAGAAGTTCAACTGTAGACATCTCAGTAAAAGAAGACGCAGAATGACTACGGTTAACATGTTGGAGTGGTAACTGCTGTAAAGCATGCGTGCTAATAGTTTTGTTTACAGCTTTGGCAAAGTATATCTAATCCTGGCAGAGCTGGCTCTGTTATTTTTTAATACTCTTCAATATCTCAAGTAGGGTTTGAACAAAGTAAGAAAAGTTTCCTAGATGAAGCCCAATAATTCTCCCGTTGTAGGAAATGAAACAAATGTGATGAGTTGTCTAAATTGCTGTAGGGGCGATCATGGCGTTAGACTCTTGATCTTGACACCATGCTTCCCCCCTCTCCTCCTGTCTGGCAAGATGTGGCTTTGATAAACACTGTGATAAATGTTAATCGCAGTGGTTACATATTTTTCAAAAGCTAATCAAGGTTGTTACCTCAAGTAACACGCAGGGTTTACTGCCCGAGGGGCTGGCTGAGTTGTAAAAGCTTATCTTTGCAGGTGTAAAAGTTTTGTAAATGGGTCATTAAAGTGTTGGCCAACTTCACACATAGAACACAAAAAAAGCGAGAGGGGGAGGGAGATTACTTTGGATCAGCATGTTTCTGAAGCATAGAGATGAGGGCTGTAAATCTCTGCTAATATTCCACCGAGCCTTTCAGGAGGCAGCCTTTGATGTGGGTGAGGTAATGTGACCAGCAGTGTTTGCAATGTTAATCTGATGTGGAGAAATGACTGGTGGCTGTGCACTATCGCTCCACAAAGGAAAGGCATCCAATCGCTGCCCTTGATGGTGGTGTAAAAAAACAAAAACAAAAAAGCAATAACAACAAATGAATTTGAAGAGAAAGCCAACACGTGTGCAAAATTTGCACTTACACCACACGGACACGTGTTGTTTAATTTAACATACAACACACAGGGCAAGGTCTGCTGAGCCACACCATATGCAAGGATTTTTTTTAGCCTGGTGTGTGTGTGTGTGTATGTTTGTGTGTGGAGAATCTCTCCATGACCTGTGTTGTGAACTGGAGTTAACACGGTAAGCCCTCCGGCATGTGCAGCCTCCTCAAACCCTTCCAGCTTTCTGTATTGCTGACCATGCACACTTTAATCATAGAGCTGCTTCCTCCAACCTGCCTGGTGATGGATCCAAACTCTGTGGCTATAATTTCCTTCCTGGGGTGCAGGAAGAGAGGTGGGTGTGCCGTGACTGAGGGGGTGTCAGGCATGGGGCCGCCGAGTCTGCAGAGAGTGTGTATGTCTTTGAAGCTCCCTCTGAGACGTCAAATTACACATTTAGCCCTCTTTAGTCGACAAAGTTTAAGGAGTTGCAATTGCTCAATTATTCTTTAGGTTCATTATCCACTCAACTTAAGTGTTGCTCTTTCTGTAGAGGGGGTGAAAAATCAACGCAGACAAAGTGGTTGAGATGAAGGAGAGGAAACACTTTTTCACATTGTCTAATCTGATTATAAGCCTTCTGTTGTGTTTTTGTTTCTCATTAAACCAGTAACAGTGTTGGTCAGCTGTGTAGTATGTTTACTGTACAGTACGTCTAGCATACGGCAGATGTGCAGTAAGGTGCTTCAGATTAAAAGCATCCACTAGATAGCAGTTATTTTGTGAAAGGGTGCATGTGAAAGGCTCAGCATCAAAAGATTTTCTTACTGTGACCCCTTGGAAAGGCATTGGGTTTCTTATCAAAGGCATAAAATTGCATTGTAAAACAGAGCAGATATGACTTCCTTTTGGCATTGCAGACTACTTATGAAATGTGTCTTACGCATTTGTTCAGAGTGCTGCAGTGCTCTGAAATTTTAGACAGCCTAAGCATCTGTTCTACTGGAGTGATTTCAGTAAACTACTTCATCATATCACGATAAGCCTGGTAGTCTCTTTGTAAAAACAAAAAAACAGATTTATCATGTTTGGCTGGAGAGAAATGCAGAGACATTAATTTGCCATGGCTCTCAGGCTGTAGGTGGTTTAAAAATTGGCCCCATCTTCCTACCCTCCATAAATGGGACCGTCTCACGTCAGCTTTGCTATGCTATATGATTATCTGAGATCTTTATTTCATGTGTGAAAACTGATCCCCTTTGAAGCCTCACTCAGAGGCAGTGCATTGCTTCACTACCTCACATCAACACCCTCTATCTTGGCTCCATCTCAGAGCGTCATGTTTTACTGCTATGTAGTGTTTTGAATGAGGCTGTTTAATGTTGCTGGAAGGTGAGGTGCACTCCAGCATAAAGAGCTGAAAAAGAAGCTTGAATCCAGGTCTAAACTGTTTTTTGATGATGATTGGTGGTCCATTTTTTTCCCTTCAGCGGCACCACCGTGATGCTTAGCATACATTGCAGGATAGGTACTGCTCCAGATTCCAAGAGGTGTGTAGCTCAGTCCTTTGAAATTGCCTCACTTTACTTTTTAGGATGGTGAGGGGAGGGGAGGGGAGGGAGGGGAGGGGGGAGGGGGGGTCCTCTCTTGAGGTAACACTACACCTATAAGCTAATTTGCAGTTCTAAAACTAATAAGATTTTTTGTGGTTGTTTTACTCTTGGTTTTCAGCACTGGGGCTGTGTGTGTGTGCTTTGGAGCTTCGGAAAAATCCCCATGCTATACAGCTGTTTTCTCCATTAGTAATTCATGAACTTTCCTAATGGCTTCAGTCCAGGTTACTCGGAATCAGTCAAAATCATTCCGGTTGCCAAGTGGACTAGATTTATGGAAATATGTATAAATATATGGTGACAACTTCAGTGTGTCTTCACATACCTGGTATGAGGACGCACAAGTCATATGTTTGTATTCTGTGATATGGCCTGTGAATTAACATATATAAATGCAAATTTTGAACATGTTGTTGTTATAACAAATCTTTTACAAGTGAGAGTAATCACTTCTCACTTTCTGCAGTACTCTTTTTCACCGCCTCCAGTGCCTGGTGGCTTTAATGTAAGTGTCAGTGACCTCAGCCCTCCCGTGTTTGAAAGACTCAGGGAAGCAGCCATACTTGGAGAAGCATCGCTGCTATTTCCACTTTCTGCCTGTCTTGCCTGTTTGGCTAAATGGCTGTCCGTGTGCATTGCTCGCCGCTTCAAGTCCGCATCGCTGCTCAGAACTGTGCAGCTCTGAAGGTGTTTTCTTGCAACGGAGGGAGGGCCGCAGTTCTAATGAGATTTTTCCTGGGTTTTGATGGAGTGCCAGTAGTGCTGCCATTGCTCTCGAGGCCTGACTCCACTGAGCCCTGGCGCGCGATCAGGGAGAGCTGTCGTCAGCCGCATAAATTGTCAGCCTGTGTGGTGGGTCATGAAGGCAGACAGCATAGAGACCAAGAAGCCTTGTGGGACTTTCCCCACAATCACATACAAGTACATATTACTTGCACTTTAATGTACCCTTTTCCTTCAAACACAGACTTGCAGAAAAAGTGGCCCAGTGGGGTCCATGTCTGCAGTGCCTGTGTAAGAATGACACTAGAGGCAACTTTCTAACTTAACTCTGCAAGTTGGTTCTGTGCTGACATGTGCTCACTTTTTCACTTTTGCTGTCTCCTTGCTCTATCCAGGGAGGCAAGACCAAACCCATTCAGTTACTGGAAAAACAGTATATGAGGCAAAAACAGAGTTTGTATGATTGTAACAAGCTAGAATATTTGATATGACCACTGTTATTATTATTTTGAACTCCCTTAGACAAGCTTTCTTCTAAATTCTTTAAGTTGTCTTCTGGAATATGTTTACAGGCTTCTTGAAAGACATTCAAAGCTCTTCTTTGGATGTGGCTGCCTTTTGCTTCATTTTCTGTCAAGATGATTGTGCACTACATCAATAATGTTGAGGCCCAGGCTCTGGGGAGGCCAATCCATGAGTAATAGTGTTCCACTGTGTGTTTCTCTATCCAGGTATGGTCAAAGGAGCTTGCAAAGAAAAGTGTCTGGACTTCTTTAAGTTGCTTGAAGACGTTTCACCTCTCATCTGAGAAGCTTCTTCAGTTCTAAGGTCAAATGGCGGAGAGTCCCAGATTTAAACCTGATTTAAAGTCCAGACGCTTTTCTTTGCAAGCTCCTTTGACTACGATGACCTGGATGACTGAGAACCTTCACAGACCTATCCAGGTATGCTTTTACTGCCAGTGCAGTAAAAGCATACCTGGATATGCCTTTACTGCCTTGATATATGTTTGGGATTAGTGTCATGCTGAAAAATAAAACTGTTGCCAGTCAGACTTCCAGATGATTTTGCATGGTGGATATGATAGGCAGGTACAGAGCCTCCAGTAGGTATTTTAAGACCTTTTATCTGGGTTAGGCAGGATAAAAGGTCTGTCCAGACATCACGAACTGCATCAGGGACTTATCTGATTATTTCAGGATTCAAATAAGGGATATTTTGAGTCATTTATTTTTTACAATTTTCAGGTAGTAGTCAGGTGACCATGGGGATGGCTTCAAAAGGAAGATCCCTCACCTGCTTTCTTCGTTCCTTTCACGTCAGGAGCTCAGATACTTTCTGGTCGTCAGCCTTCGTTTGTCTCCATTGGTTCCATCAGTGTTGTCTCTCGTTTCACTCTGACATCCTGGTCTGTTCGTAACACCGATTCCTTTCCAAATCCGCCTTTAGCGCTCCGGGTGTTACTAAAGTAAACTGTGTGCCCCTTCCTACCCATTGTCAGGTCTTTGCCACGTTTGGATCTAGCCAAAACACAATCCATGTGTCTCACCCTGCACCGACATTAATCTCAGAAAATATTATTTTAATTGCCAACAAGGCCAATGTTTTAGTACCGTGAGGTTGTTTACCGAAGCAAGATGAAAATAATTTGTAAAATGTGTTAATAGGACTGTGGCATTTTAATTTAATTTCCTTCAGAATGTGCTACAACAAATTATTTAGAATTAAATTGGCTTCGTATCAGGTTGGGCTATGACAAATATATCCATATTAGCTTTGATTCTGTCTCATGCACACTGCTATAAAAAACTTTAAACAGTCTTTAGCCTGCTAGCTCCATTGTACAAAGATGTCTGATTGCATCTGTGTGGGAACTGCCTAGTGAACTCACAGGGAGCTAGTGGTTTCATGTGTGTTGCCTCCTGCGAAGGCTACCCAGGCAGCTTTGTTTACAACAATGGGGGCGATCGTGGCTCAAGAGTTGGGAGTTCGCCTTGTAATCGGAAGGTTGCCGGTTTCGAGCCCCGGCTTGGACAGTCACGGTCGTTGTGTCCTTGGGCGAGACACTTCACCCGTTGCCTACTGGTGGTGGTCAGAGTGCCCGGTGGCGCCAGTGTCCGGCAACCTCGCCTCTGTCAGTGCGCCCCAGGGTGGCTGTGGCTACAATGTTGCCATCACCAGTGTGTGAATGGGTGGATGACTGGTTGTGTAAAGCGCTTTGGGGTCCTTAGGGACTAGTAAAGCGCTATACAAATACAGGCCATTTACCATTTTACCATTTACAACAGGCGTTTGCAGTATATGAAGCCGAGTACACATCCCAGCTGAACAGAAGGTGCTGCTGAATCAAGTGCTGTCTTCATGATAAGTTGTAAGGTAGTTGAAGTACATTGCTATGACGTTAATAAACAGTGACCTCATCATTTTCCCTTTAGTTAACAAATAAATATTGGAAATTTGTATTAGTCATCCTTTTTTTGTAGCTTGGACGTTGCTATCTTACATATATTGCCAATTTAAATAAAATAGTGTGACATTAACCTGCTTTTACCATTGACCCGCCCATTTTACGAGCACTCTCTTATTTTGTAATTTAACAGCCAAAATCACAAAATAAGTAGTAAATTATAAAACATCTTTGATAAAGAGTTAAACATGGACAAAGAGGTGTGTAAACCCACCATCTATGTCTAGACTATCTAAACACACATTTTCTGACTAATGGGTTTTGAAAGGTTGAAATCTTTTCAACACAGTTTTAGCACCAGATAATATTTTATTTTTAGTTTGCTTTATACTAATGTAACCCCAATCAATGAAACAGCTGATGTTAATTTGGCATTCTTTTTTTATAACATCTAACAGCTGACAGTTTTGTTAATAAATAAGACATATAAAAGACATTTAAAGTAGTAACACTGTATATGATGTTAGCACAGTAAATATTATTAAACATTTCATCCGTCTTTGGCACTTCCAAATCCATATTTATAAAGTGTACCGTTGATGAGGTTTCCAAAACAGTTCCAATGGCCAAACTAAACAGGCCTTCAGACCAGTGAGCAATGTAGATGGGATGTTGTAATGGGACTGGCACACTGTGTTCTGTGTTACAGTCCAGTAATAAATCACTTTCTGGTGAAGGGGATTGAACAACTTTAAAGCACACAGGATTCACACGTGTACGCTTACACTAAAACGCTCGAAGAAGCTCTGAAAGAACGGGCTGCTATTGAAAGCGAAATGCTTTATGCTCTGGTTTCCACAGAACATTTAACATCATGTCAGGAAATTGTTTTAGCTGGTCCCAAGTCGAGAAAAAAATGCTTGTTTGTGCCCTGGAGGCTGCAGTTTGGGCTGAATCCCACAGAGACACTAGTGGAAAGTAACTCCATGATTGAGTTTTCATAAAACCGCCTCAATGAGAAACAGGAGTGCAAACACCTAACGCTGTAACACCTATTGTATAACAGAGTCAGATCAACAGTGCGTAAGTGTGGATTTTATGTCATTATGGAGGTTTAAATTTTGTCTAAGCTGAGGTTGTGCTACTGTAGATGAGAGGGGTGAAAGGGCGTCTTCTCTTTGAAGCGCTCTGTCACAGTGACCTCTGCCCTCTGAATTTACAAGAGTCCCATAGATGCCCATTACTGCCTCATTTCTTTTCCAAATAAGATTGATGGCTCTGTTGTGGTTACTGTTTTACACGCATTTTCAAGATTATTGCGGACACGCACTGTGTGTGAATTTAATGAGACACGGTCTTCTCGTTTGATAGCCCTGAGCATTCAGACTCATTACATGTTTGTAAATGTTGCATCAGTCGAGCCTCGTCTCCACTCATTAGTTCAGAAATACATTTCAAGAGGATGACCAGCATCGCAGTTTAGGGCAAATCCATGTTGAGCTTTTTCATTTCAAATCCAACCAGCACGAATGAGTTCAAACTTTTATTTTTGTGGTTTTGAAAAATGTGACTTTTATATTTAAGATCAACTATAGCTGCTAGTATGTGATTTTAATTGCATTTTTTATGTATTCATTATGTGCAAATGAGTATTTGTTGTTTCTATTTCAGGTGTTTTTTGGTGGAGTTTTTGACTCGTATTGCATCTAGAATTGGGTGATAAAATAACAAAAAAGGACATTTGTCTAGCTGAAAAGAAAAGATAACTAGAAACAATCATCTTTTATTTGGAATGACATAACAATTGTGTTGAAGACGTTAAACAGGGACCTGTAATTCTTATTTCCAGCTCCACCTTTTTTTCTTCAATTATTCAGAATAATCTTGGCTATCTCATATTGGCCGTTTGTGAATTCCCTCAGCTCACTCTCTCCCTTTTAAGGCAACCCTCTCATAAAGCCAACTTTCTTCTAATTGGCTGCCTGTTGCAAACAGAAGGTTTAAACAGCAGGTGGGTGGGGCTTTGGTTGTTACATCCATAGCAGCAAGTTTGAGATGACCTTATAAAGACTGAAGAGCAGAGTCTAGTGAGGTTTTGGCTTGTGAGAATTACTTGTATATATGCTGACCTCATTATTTGGAAACTTTGACTGCATATTATATAAATAGGTCACATAAAATGCACAGATAATCCAAGAATCTTAGTTTTGCAGTAAAAATCTTCCCTTTTCTTTTGCTAAACAAAAAAAATTGCTTTATTGTTCTTGTGACCAATTGAGTGGTGGGAAACCTTGAAGCAAACAATGTTTATTTTTAGAACTAAATGGCATTTTGGTGATTTGATCCATCATTGCCAAAGACATAAGTTATGCTTCAAGGTAAAGTACTTTTGTAAGTCAGATTTAACCTTTATATCTTTATACTTGACAGCTTTACAACATGAAGTTTTTAATTAGACTGTCAAAAATAATCATTGACATGCTACATGGAAAAGGGAAATGCACTTTAGAGGAGAAATAAGGCTGTTCTGTTCCAGTTTTAGAATTATTTCTGTTTGGTCTTTTGGTATTTTCACATCTATTTGTGGTTAGAGAGTTTTGATCAGAGGAGAAGGCGAATGTGTTTGGATCTGCTTGTGTGTGGGTGTGTGCATGTGAAATTACAAAAAAAAAGAAAAAAATCCTGGGATATTTTCTTCTTAACACTGACCAGAGCAAATCCCAGAGAGTAACCCCAGCATGCTAATAATATAGCTCCCATCCATCACCACAGACAACAACCAATTAGTACATTCCTCTTCCCCCTTTTTCTCATGTTCTTGGCTAACCCCTCAATAATTCTGGATCATTCATCAAAAAACTGAAACGCATTCAAGATGCTGTTTGTGTGGGTGCGTGAGGGTCTGTTTTTTGGTGCGTAAGGAATTAAAGGAATGTTTGTTGTGGATTGATTTTGTTTTTCTGGGGTTAAGTGACTGTGACAGTGTCTGTAAACCATCTGAATAGGTTCGCACACATCAACAGGCTCACTCCTTTGTGGCTTTTTCACTATCTGAGTTTAAAAATGAGGTGGAATTATGTATACTGATATAAAAAGAGAAGTCAGTACTTTATCTTGTAATCATGCAGTGTTATTCTGTATTATTTTAGCACTTTAGTAGTGAGATATGTGTACTGTGGAAGGGAGTCTCTGTGACGGGGGCAAGTAGTGATTAACCGAACTCAGGCTGAATAATTTTCTTTAAAACAAGAGACTTTGTATAAGAAATTAAAACTTCCACTAGTAAACACTAGTATTATCAGACCTATAATGATACTTTATTTAAGATAACTGCAGCTTACTAGAACATTTACTGGAAATCCCAGGGATAAGTAACCTCAAAATCAAATTCGTATAATTTTCCTCTGGCCGATTCTCCTGTGAATCAGCCAGGTGTGAGTTGCCCAGATTTACAGACATCTTCTGTAGAGCAGGGTCATGAAGCCAAGTTGGAATCTGTGTTGACCTACTCATACCAATAACAAACAGATTTTTCCCAGGTTTCTGCTTTGGGGTATTAGTCTATCAGCCCTAGTCCTGTGGTTAGTTGTATTCTCTTCCTCAGGCCACCCACGGTGTTGTAACCTAGCCAGTAGTAGACTGAGGAGAGTAGGATCAGCCAATTTGACCCTTTACCACACTGGAGTACTCAGAAATCTGCTCTCACACTGTAACACACCTTTCTCACATTTATGATCACAGAAGGCCCAATAAACATGCACGTTGTTTTATAAAGTTCATTAACAGTTGTCTGGGTTAATCATCGCCAGTGATAAGTCTGCTTTTTAACACATTTTGTGCAGTTTTAACAATGGAGCAGCTTTTCTTTTGCAGGGGTTTATGTGCAACGAAAAACATTCATGCATTTATATGCATTTGTCAGCCTGTGAGTAATGATTTTCAGCTGAATGAATGTGTTGCCACATGGATACCTGAGCCAGACTTTTCCATAGTAAACTCTAAGGATCACATGTCCCTCCAGCCTCTGTGGTATGCACTAACAGTCTGAGCTTCCAGAAGAGGGGTCCCAGGTGAAAATGTCCCAGGATAAAAAGAAATCCCCAAGCCTGCTGCTGTAGTGAGAGTCTGACACTGAAATAGCCAACCCTCTTTCTCAGAACCCGCTGAAGGGTCAGTGGTAGTAATTTAAAAATTTCTTTCATAGTATCAAATCTGACTGCCAGTCTTTTGCTTAGTTTGTTTCAGTCCTGCAATTACCAACCTCTTAAACTTTCCGCTGCTGTTTAAGCTCAGCGCGCACTTGTCAAACTTTGTTCATATATAGATATATAAAAGCTGTAATTTCGATTTGGCCATGTCACTCTGCGTTGAAAAGCAGTGGTGTGGATTTGCATCGTTAAAGATGTTTGTTTTTATGTGACAAAAATATGACGACTTTTTCTTTATGTGACTTAAAACAATGATATATGCGTCTTTTTCTTTCTCTGCTCAGGACTCCATGGATGAAGCATGTGCTGAGGGGATTGGCAATGAACACTATCGTTTAGAAGGTAGGTCTCTCCCAATCTTTTTCCTCTCTGTGGTGAAATTAGTTGGAGTACTGTTTCAGTTGAATGGAAAAAAAAAACCCTATCCCAAAAACACTATTTGGAATTGAACTTCAGGTATTTGTGTGGCTCTTTGATCCAGTGCTTCATCCTTTCCTCCTCTGCTCCACACCCATTCTCTAAGCCCCAGCAATGTGCTGATGAAGTCCCTTTTACTTTCCCTCCTGCCTTTTCACCTCCTCCATCTCTCATCCGCCCCTCCCCAGCGGTGCACTGCAAAGTGCCTCCATTCCCCCATGTTTTTTCCCTGATGTGATGTGATCCTGGATTAAGAGCTCTGGGAGGAGAAAGTCTCTCCCTCCCATTTAAAGACACGATTGGACGTGAGGTGCAGGCAAAAATGTAGGGTCGAATGAGACCAAGCCAGAATCTGGAGGCATGTCAGAAAATTCCGTTTTACTTCAGTTTCACTTCAGTGGATAATAGCAGAGAGACAAGAGATAATGTGACTGATAAATGGAGTTTGAAATGATTTTTAGCAACTGGGCTAAACTGTGTATGGGCCAAGCCTGTCCTCCCTTCAAGACAGATGTTGCTAATTAGAGTATGCTGCTCTCTTCATTCACTTTGATTAATAGCCACAGTTCAAGACAGCTTAATAAAAGATTTCATAGTTTATGTGTCAATATCTACATAGTACTGACCTCTAAAAAATGTTGTTTTTGTTTGAGAAACAGAGTAGTTACAGATCTTGCTTAGATCTCAGGTTGGGCAAAGCTGATTATAGCTTGAATTGTTAAAATATTTCTATAGGCATTTGATATGTTCATGTTGTCTGTTTTCAGTCTTGAATAAATTGACCTTTTGTACACATAAAAATGGACTACTAGGTCCCTAATACAAGTAGCTGTGGAGGTTTTATAGCATTAACTCCATTTAGTTTGATCAGATCCAGTATCTATAGATTTCACAAAGATGAGTACAGATAAAATGGGAAGAGAGAGAGAAGAAATGACAGCACGAACAACAAAGAGAAAGGGCTTCTTTTGTCTTAAGGAAGTAAGTTAAAGAAAACATGCAGCAAAAATTGAGAAGAGGAAAAAAAGCTCAGTGATGAAATTAGCTTAAGGATTATTTACATCTGTACTGCTAGGATTCAAGAAAACCTACCGTTGCAAACTTTTTAATATACTCTTTAACCTTTTGTTGAAAAAGAGAAACAGTCCTTTCCATCATCACCTCCTTTCACATCTGGCTCACGTGTTGGATACACAGCGATTACAGCTGGTCACAAAACTGCTGGAGGAAAAGTTACCTTTCAATACAAGAAGCATCCCATCCAGGCCTTCCCAAAATCATGCTGGTTCTGCCTGTACATATAGGGGAGGGAGTGGGGGGCTGCTATGTGTAATAAAGTATTTTAGCTAAGCCGACTGAGTGTGATTGCTCACAGTGTGTGGCAGCTTTCCCAACCTGCCTGTGATGCTCTCTGCGTGTGTGTGTGTGTTTGCGTAACGCGTATGCATGCACAAGTGTAGTGCAGTCACTGGAACGGCCTTGGCATGGAGGGTGCCAGACTCGACTGCCCTCATCTTGCCCCTCAGATCTGATGTGCAGCCAATCCCGTAGCGGCAGCTTCACTCATAAAGAGTGGGCTTATGTCTGTGATTGGGAGGGGGTCAGAGGGGGGTCAGAGGGTGATAACAGATAACTGTTACTCCTCCCGGCATTTCATTAGCCGTGAGATAAGCATCTCACCACCATATTGAGCCTGCTTCGGAACAGATTTGCCTTCGCACACAATGTTCCCTTTGAGCACCTCCTATGATCAAACAGCAGGACCCCAAATGCTGCTTCTCTCCAAAAAGTTGGTAAAAGCTCCCTGGGATGATGCCTTTCATTTCTGGCATTTTCCCCTACCCAGGGATGAGACAGGTCTGCTTTGATCTGCTTTGGATCAGGAGGAAAGAAATTGGGCTGTTGTGTCTGCTCTGTTGGCGAACAAACAAACAGTGTTTCAGATTTGACTTGGCTTAATTAATTAGTGATTCTGTTTTACAGCCGGTCTGATCCTCTTCCAGAAGGTTTGAGAATGGAACTTCAAAGTGTGGTGGGAGGGGTTTGGGGAGGGTGGGGGTGAGGGGTGTGGCTTTATGGGTGGATACAGCCTTTGTGGCTGTGATTGGGTGATGGGGATGGTGGAAGGGGAAACCTAAATGACCAGAGGTGAAACGTACTAGGGGCTACGGCTGAATACATCTGTGAGAATAAGGTAATGATGTGTTTGGGTAATTCATAGAGTTGTAAAGGTCCTGACTGGTACACCTCCTGATTCTCAGTTACATACTGTTTGTGTCTGTGGCCTTGTGTTCTAAACAAATGCTTGATTTCAAAGCATAGAAGACAATTTTGGTTGCATTAGATCTGGGCTAACACGCAACACTGAAAGTTAGACTTTGAACTGAACAGCGACAGTTGAACCTTGTAATAGAGTAAAAAAACAACAACTCCTTCCTCAACTTTGACCTCATGTTTAAAGGCACTTCCACTTCACTCATTTCAAAGTCAAGGTTTATGAATTTATGTTTCTTTAGATGCCAAAACATACAAAGAGTGGTTAACACAACTCTTTGATTATTTAAATACTCCACTGGTGAATTTCAGAGCTTTTATGTATCCCAGAAAAGGCTTTTGCTAATACAAGGTTAAACGAAACTAAACACGTTGTTGGAGACATTTAACATCATCACACCAAATGAGATTAGAGATTAGTGGTGGTGGTGATGCTGAAGTTGTCATGTTGTTTGTTCATAAGCTAATATTGCATTGTGACTTTTGGTAATTGCATATAATGTCACAACTGTCACAGCTGAATTAACTTGAGGAGAATATGTTTAAAATCATAAACAAATTTTCTCCAGTAAACCAAAAATCTTTGAAAAATCTCAATGGATTTTTTTCCCAGGTAACCATGGCGATGCTTTCTTCCTGGTTGGCCTACAAAAACACATCATCCCTGAAGCACTCTATACAGACATTTGTGCCAACTGATTCATCAAAAGGCAGAGTCATGGAGCCAGTGCAGATGCATTCACATCAGTGGTAGATTTGCTTTCACACACAGTGTTCACTTTGAGCACCTCTGATCAAACAGCGGGACATAGCCTTACCTATGCTCACTGATTTGGGGTTGAAAGAACGCTTAGGTCTCGTGGTTTGTATTAGCACAACACTGTTACTTTGAACCCTGTCCAGGTGACTCTGTGTTCAGTAAAGAGGTGAATAACGATGTCATATTAATTGGTAAAATGTATGCGACACATTTTCCACAGACTGTCTAACTGTGAGCCTGGATGGTGATGTACGGTATATATCTTTCCAATAAAATGGTGAGCTCTGCTGCACTGAGCTGGGCTCGGGGGCCTCTTGGAGACCTTCAGCTCTGTCACTTCCACCATTTATATTCAAATGCTGGTTGCCATATTCTATCATGTTTTAGGCATGTTATGCCATTCAGTTTCATGTTTAACATCCCCTCTCAGGGTGAACCCACTGAGATGATATGCAATATATTGTAGCTAACGGCTTAAAACTATTACTATGTGTGTGGATGATGGAAGAGCTTTTGCCACCAGAGAATTAGGGCTGTCACAGTTTCAACGTTTCATCTCCCATCCTTGATTTTATTGTTTTGATTCTGTAGTACTTCTGCTCAATGGAATGATGAAGTAATGAACTCTTTGCCTAACTTCATGCAGAAAAATACAAAAGTGTTTTTTCAGTTTCTGGTAGAGGCTCCTTTAAATGTCTTTTAAAAAACAAGAATCACATCCTTGTTTTTTTTTTATCGCTGTAGGGACTTGACCCCACACTGTCATGGATCAGTTTGCTCTGATTGCTAACATGAAATGTTCCAAAAAGCATTTTTGAACTGTGAGAACCAAACTGTGCTTTGATTTTCTGCAGCCTTTGAGCATGATCAAAAACAGTGTAAATAAAACCTACAACTTCAGTGCACCTCAGCAGCCCAGTGAAAAAAAAAACCCAACCAAACAAAAAATCCAACCTAATTTGCAAGTTGTTCCTAAGCTCATCAAAGTGCTGTTCTGCTTGCAAAATATATAACTGGGATCAAATAAATAAAAATACAATTTAATGATAAAAACTGTAAGGCAAAAACGGTTGAGTTTGGCTGTGTTTTTACATCCAGGAGCGCTGGAATGGATGACATGTCTTAATTGTGGCTGCCAAACTCGGAAGTCAGAGCTTACAAGGCGCACTTGATTGCGACGACATATCCTCAGGTTGTGGCTGCACCCAATGCTGCCATCCTCAGGCTCTCTCTTTTATCTTTGTGTGTGTCTGTGTGTGTGCCATTGCAGTGGCTTTACCCCCGGAGAAGACAGACAGCTGCTGTGTGGAGGAGAAGATGCAGGAGAGGGACAGCCAATCTCCCGCAGGGCCACAGAAACAGCTCCAGTTTGAAGTGAGTGTCAACACAAAACAGGACATTTATTACTTCCCCCTCTGGATGAAACTAGGGCAATAGCAGGACACACAAATACACACTCACACAGTGTATGGTACTGATTCAATGCTGGGCTGTTTCAGGAGTTGGAGTGCGCTGTGTCTGTGGAGGAGGATAACAGGCAGGAGTGGACCTTCACCCTCTACGACTTTGACAACAGCGGCAAAGTTACGCGAGAGGTAATCGTCTGCTTCAGTGGAAAAGCCTTTAATTGCCTAATGAATAAATAAAAGAAGACGTGATAATAAGACAGTGAATACATCCAAATAACTGCCAAAAACATGCACTAAATTTAAATTGAAATCCTTGAAACGTGAAATCCGTATTTGTTTATTCTCCTGCATGTTTCACACATTAAAGAGATTTGCACAGAAAAAGCCTGGCCGGCAGTTTGCTTATCCTGAATCATGTCCCACCTTAGGTTGGAATAAAAATCAATAACTTCCCTGTTCACCTCTTTTTGGTATCACCACACCCGAAAGGGAAGCATGGATAGAAAAAGCCTCTAACCCAGTCTTACTTGTAAGAACTGAATCCAGCAAAGGTATGTGCTTCCGCTCCTGTGAGGCACCTTGTGGCTTGCGTCTGCCTGGTACACATCTGAGAGAACATCGAGAAAGGCCCGTGTTTTTTGAGAACAACTTGAAACAGCGCAAAGAGACTGGAGCTGTCCTCTGTGTGGTTGGCTGTGCAGCTTTTTTGGCATTGCCTGTGGCTCCACGGCTCATGAGACAGCGGCTTGGAGGGGGGAAAGAAAAGCTTTCTTCTCCAGCTCTCTCTCTCTCTCTCTCTCTCTCTCTCTCTCTCTCTCTCTCTCTCTCTCTCTCTCTCTCTCTTTTTTGTAATCCATTCACGCAAATAAAAAGAAAAGGAAACCCAAAAATGACACGGGAAGCTTTTATTTTATTTTAATTGAAATTTTTTACATTTTGTCTGTGTCTGAAACCAGTATGTGGAACTGATCCCTGTAGAATTTATAATAGTCCTTTTTATGAGTCATAGTGGTATAGTGAGTAAAAACCATGCTTTTGCAGTCTTGTGTGGTTCGGTCTTGATTCTTAGCAGTTATAGTGAAGCCCTCTTACTTCCTAAAGACATCTGAGATGCAGCACATGATACGAGTCTGGACATTTTACTTCTGTACCTAGGAAAGAATCCATCATAGTTCCTGATACTTAAGCGGGAGTCATTAGTTCAGTGCAAAATATACCGATTAACGAGCCACAAGAGCTAGAACTATGTTACAATGTGTGGTCACTCAGCTTACTGCTATGTGAACTTTTTTCATTTCACAGTATTGACAACAAAAGTTATTAGTTTGTATAAACAGTTTTCAGCATAGTATTTATCTGATCCTTGTTTGTATGTGTTACTATGCCTAGATGTTGCCGCTACTGTAGATGTATCTTCAACAAATTTAACAAATATAGAAAGTGCAGCGCTCACAGCTTAATACAACTCATATCAGGCCTGACAGGCTTCCGTGCCACTGACAAGACATTTGTTTTTATGAATTTATAACTTGTCTTTACACCCAACGTGATCGCTTCTCTTGGAAAGCAGAAGTAACTGATGTCAGTTTCTCTGTTCACTGTTGTCTAAGACACTTCTGTAAATTCTTCGCTAGCATGATATTTATTATGCATGGTCTAAATGCTTAAAGCTTAAGATTCTTGGATTCAGAGTGTCGGCATAAGAATACTCTCCCATGTTCCATTTCCTTCTCTCTTTGTACCAGTGTGACTAAGAATCTGCAAGATTGAAATTTAATTAATGAAAGATTAAAAAAACCCTCTCCAATTTAACAAATTCTCATCTTCTGTTTCCTGCAGGATATCACCAGCCTGCTGCACACCATCTACGAGGTTGTAGACGCTTCAGTCAACCATTCTCCTGGCAGCAGCAAGACATTACGTGTCAAGCTCTCTGTGGCTCCTGACTCCAGCCAGCGGTGGAGGAGCTGCACGCAGGGTGCCACAGGTAAAGCTCGCATTAACGCAGTGGGTGGGAGCAGCGGAGAAGAGAGGGCATTTCGGGGTCCCCCTTGTGTTGCATGCTGTCAGCTCATCCAGACATGTGTTTGTTGTCATGCAGAAAGGCGGCTTCTTCAGGCCTGTCAGCGCTTTGTTCCTTGCAGTTTCGGCGTCGCTCCATCTCTCCCACTCAATGGGGTTCATTTTTAATGATGGGGGGAGTGACAGAGCCAAGAGAGAGCCCCCTCCCTCAGCGCCTTCAAATACTCTGAAAGAAACCTTAAGAGATGTGCTGAGTCCTTTTGATAACCACAGCCATTTTTCTTTTCTCCAAAGTTCCCTTTTTTCCCCCCTGCTCCCCCTCTCTTCGTCCCCCCTTCTCAGAGCTGCTGGGAAAATATAGCTGCGTTCAACTTAACTTTTCTCACTGACGACTTGGTAAACAAGTCGTCAGGGAGAAATATCTCAAAAAGTATATATTCCTGTGTGTTTGCGTCCTATTGTTTCGGCTATAAATATCTGTCAAGAGATTGAGGCAGAGCATGCTTTGAAAAGATTGCTGGTTGACTTCATGCTAATTTCAAACCGCATCAGATCTCACGTCCTTAATAAACTATTTCTGAAGTCTGCATGTTTTTTTTTTTATTCCACGCCTTATAAAAGACTGGGAGTTGAAAATAGAATAAATGAAGCACTGTTGTTTTTCCTTTTCTATAGATCTTCAAAGTAAAACCCCAAAACAAAGGTTGCTTTCTTCTGAGGCTTGTGTGACTGTTGTCGTTCGTGCTTGGGTGCGTGTGTGTGTGTGTGGCAGCTCTGTGTTGCTCTCTTTGATAATAGCCTCCTGTCTTTCACACATACTCAGACTTACCCCACCCAAGAGAGAAAAATGACAAGTGCATTGAAGACCCCAAGAGTGCAGAGAAGAAGTCTCGAGCGCTCCTAAGGTAAACCCATCTCTCTTGTACGTGTCTCAGTGTCTGCTGGTTGTAGTGTATACAGTTGTATATGAATAAGCAGCATGTTAAGACTCGTGCCACTGATTTTTCAATCTAAAAGTAGAAACATTCCTACAAAACACGTCTAGGGGCAAAGTTTGTTTTAGGAGGACTTCTTACATGGGTTCTGTAATATTCCTTTACTCTCTAATTAGCTGTGCCCAGTGCATTGCAATGAGGAAGAATAAACAGCAGAGACACTTCACTCTCTGTGCTGTTCAAGTACTCCCAGTTGACATTCAAACCAGTGATTTTCCTATCACAATCTCACTTCTCTAACAATTACCGTGCCACAGGCTGATCATAAGGAACACTTGTTTTACTTTCTCCAAACATTACCATAGTGAACCTCAGTGGCCCAAACTGCTACCTAATGAGCGGTGCCGCTTGTGTCCACAGGCGCCACCACAGTGACCACCACACCCAGCCTGGCTGCCAGCGCCACTGTGTGGATGAGAACCTGGAACGCAGGAACCACTACTTGGACCTGGCAGGCATCGAAAACTACACGTCCCGCTTCGGAGCCGGTGAGTGGACAGGGGCCAGTGGAAGGGGAGGGGAGGGAGAAATTCAGACGGTGGCCCTTTGAAGCTGCATCCAGGGGCCCTCATTACTGCGGCACCTGCTTGGAGCCATTAGATGGAAGTAGCAGCCCACTGCGCTCCTCGCCAGTACAAACATCTGGGCTCAGGCAAGCACAATACATCAAGTGTTCAAGGCTAAAGCCCATCAACAGAGTGGGCTGTTGTTAAGTGAAGTATTAGGTGTAATGAGCAACAGCCTTGATCTGATGGTTAGCGATGACATGTGATTATTTTAATGTTAGCTCTGTCAGGAAAGTGCTAACAGAGATCTGCTCTCTGTCAAGTTGTTTCAGGGTTATCTGCATGGAGAAAGAACCTGACACGTGGCTGCCAGAATCCTACTGTCAAACCTTAAGTCAAAATTTATTAGAAAGCTGGTCACACAGCATTTTTTACACTGTGGTTCACTTTAGTTTTATCAAATTCTTCTTTTGCCATTTGCCATTGTTAAGATAGCAGAGTTGGAATAGATGGAAAATTTGGGTAAAGAGAGCAGTGGAATGAGATGCCACAGACTGGGAGGTTATACCATTCTCTGCCACACAATATGCTTTCTAACCACTCGGTCATTGAGTTGCTCCATTTTCTCTGATTTTATTACTGAATTTAAAGGGCCCACTTCACTTTGAATGTCAGTTCTGTGACCTCATCATAGTTTTTAGTTGTTTGCAGTTGTTTAAAATAAACATTTTTGTCTCTCCTTCACAGCCCCCGCTGCAGAGATGACTAAAGCAGAGCCTCAGGCCAGGTCATCTAACCAGACTCGTTCTCGCTCCCATGAACCAGAAAATGGTCACTCCCATCCCCATCACCGCCGCTTACAGACTGTTGTGGACACCGTTGCTCCAGACAACCTCCACTCTGCCCGGCTGCGAGGCCAAGACTCAGGGAAACATGCCCTCCGTTCTCCAAAGACACACAGCCGTACACCTCCTGTGCAGATCAATGGCAGAGTGATGAGGAGCCGAGGTATTCCCCCTCCTCCAGCTCTACCCAGTCAGACTCCTCCTCATCAGTCTACAGCTCCGTACCGCAAACACAAGCAACGGTCCAAAGAGAGCCAGGGCTACCGAGCCTTAGGCCCTCTACCAGCACCTGGGCCAGTGGTGGAGAAGGAGCAGGTGAGGGACCTACCTAGCGTGCTGCTCTATGAGGGGGGTCTGGCGCAAGTTGTGCAGCGGCATGAGCATCACCATCACCATGAACACCATCACCACTACCACCATTTTTACCAGTCCTGAATTTCCATCCTGCCTGGAACAGCTCAGCACTCCTGTAAGGCCACAAAACCCATCCCGGTCAGCAGACACAGAGTGCAGGCTGCTCCCTCCTAAAACTCTGGGCAGTTACCCATGTAGTGGCATGCTGATAGACATTGAGGTGGAGAGGAGGATCATGGGACGGGTGCACATACTGACATGTTGTTAATCAGTATTATTAAAGAGGTTGCCAAACATAGAGAAGGTTGGGTATGCAGCAGGAGGCCACAGTACAGTAATATAAGACTAAGGAGCTTGAGGGTGGGCGGTTGAGAGGAAGCAAAGAGGAGCTGCTCACTTGTTCCTCTCGCCCTGGTTCTCTGATCCTCTACTGGATGAACTGTACAACTCCAAACCAGCACCACAATCCTTCCAGACCACTAAGCCAAAAGGTTTTCAAGGAAAAGAGGGACAAGAGGAAGAGTGACATTAAGATGAAAACATATGAAGGAATTTAAGTGATTGCAGAGCAGGGTGCAGTGTGTGTGTGAGAGCAAAATTTTGTGTGAATGCATGGGTAAACAAGGGTCTGCGTGTGCGTGTCTGAGTGTCACAACACCGCTGTCTGCTGAAAACCACTTGAAGTGCACTCGTTTGTGTGTGAGTATTTAATGTAGGCTGTAGAGATGATTATGAAGATTCTGATTTAAGCATACAACGCCCCGTCAGCAAAAATGGGAAGGAAAGTGTTGAAATGTTCTAAAGTGAAAAAGAAGAGCGATCCTAAATCCGCTGCTACCTCTAATTTTATCCTAATTGTTGTTGTAAAGGTGACTTTGACTAAGTATTCAGAGGTTATTTTCAATGTACTTAAACATTTTTGTCACAATCTGCAGTACTGAAATGTTGAATAGCTCCTTACATTTATTAACTAACATTTGCTGTACATAAAGTAAATATTGTTGTCAATTTTATAAGCTTTATTGATAATGTGATATCTTTGTATTCACTATCTGAAGCTCTGTGTTTTCCTTCACAACTGCATTTTTATTAAGACCACTAGCAGCCTCATTTTTTCTATCAAACTCTGTTAGTGATCCAGTGTCACACACTCCTTCACACTGACTTTCAACTCTCACCCAAATGTAACCTGTAATTATGGCAAGTGACTAAAATCCCAACCCTCAACAGTGCTGTTCAGAAGCTCCAACTCCTGACACAAGCAAAACTGAGTTGCCAGTGTTATGTTATTTTATGTTATGTCCTGTGATTTTTTTCAGACAGCAGTTAGCTTTTAGAATATATCTGGTGTAAAGATCTCGATGCGCTCCAAGAAGCTCTTTCTTTATTTAAATATTTAAAATGTTAGAGATAAATCACATAGCTTTAGTGGCATGTTTGCATAAATTGAAACCTTGTTACCAGCACAAGGTGGGTGTGTTCATTCATCACTGTGCAGTGTGGCCTTTAACAAGACTTATTTACAGTTTATTATTTATGCAGCAAAAATGCTTTGCTGAGCATGCATGCAATATTTCCGAAGTGTTGTGTTTCGGCTATTAGCAGAGACACATATTCACACTCCCAGAATTTGTCCACAGTTTTGCGCACTCTGGTTTTCTGTTTCCAAGTCTAGTTCTTTCCCCAATTGGTAGCAGCTTTGTCATCCTTGCCCAGGGTCGCACGGCTTCTCCCTCTGTTTCCATGGCATCTTCCTGTCCCTCAGCTGTCAGCAGGTCTTTCACCGTCCCGCCATGTGGCCTCAGCGCTCAGCCAACAAGGCTCTGTTTGTGGTGCTCTTTCAGCTGTCTCATTCCTCTGGTGCTGGATGACATGGGGCCCTGCAGTCTCCACTGCAGCCATAATTCACCGCTCACTGCTGCTGTCCTGCCAGCACTGGGGACTGTCTATTCATATTGTCCCCTGATGCTCGAGGGGACTAGCATCACCATACCTGTGCCATCTCAGCTCTGACAGAAGCAGTCACCTACTAGCTGCTGGTATGAGGGTGTTGATTTCCTTAATTCTAGGTAAGCACTTTTCAGTGTCACACTGAAAAGAACTTGCCCCTGTGCAGCTGTAGTTTTCTGTGTTTAAGTGCCTTGTGCAATGGAAATCTACATTCAGAGGAAGGGCGTTTTCACCATATGGCTTTTGCAAATCAGGCCCCAGGGCTCATAATTGTCCATAATGCATCCACTTGAAGTACACTGAAAGGATTGTGTTTGATTGTTTTAGTTTGTCGTAAGGGTGTGTGCGTGTGATTGTAATACACAGGAATGCAGCGTATGCCAGTCTTGCTCTTAGCCCTGTGGTGTTGTCTCACAGCTGTAGCCTGTCTTCAGCAGAAGCACGGGTCAGACGGGCCATCTCGTGGGACCTGGTGGCAATGACGGCCTCATTTTCAGGCTGGGGTCACAGCTGTGCTCCATGCCTTAGCTTTCTCACCTCTTACTGTTTTTCCTAGATAAAAAGTCATTTCTACTGGAGCCCTCTCAGCGCTGTAGGTTTGTAGATACTAGTTTCCAAATACGAGTGTGAAAATGGTTCTCCTGTGGTAATGGACAGTGAGCAGGCGACTGTAGGGTGGTCTCATTTGTCATGCTGGACGAGGGCTTCTGAAGGAATTTGAGTGAGTCAGACCCAAAGCCAGGTTGGAATTTTTAAAATTTCTTTTAACCCTGAAAGTGTTTGACTGAACACACAGAGCTCTCTCTTCATTTGAATTTTTTTAATGCCCTGCTTCACATTCATAGACTAACCTTCACTAAAAACCTCAAATGTTCTTGATAGCGTGTGCCTCAACAGCATTTGTTAAGGGTTGGGAAAGCAGTTGCGTTTCTAGTTTGTCGAGCAGACTTTCTTTGAGGGAGCGTACCTCAACCTCTAAGAAAACCTTGTGTTCTTACAACCTCCCTCTCTAACCAGCACTGTTGCTATCCCTATTGTTTCTTTTATCACACCAAGGTAACGGAGTTATATTTTGTGAGGAAGAAAACTCAGATTTTTTGTTGTTGTTTCTTTTTTTAGCAGCCAAGTCCTCAGCTGTCCCTCAAAATCTAACAAAATGTATTGTCACTGTCAGTATTCTGAGTCACAGTAGTATCTAATGCACCAGTAATTTGCTTTATAAGATTTATGTATCATCACTGTTTTTAACCTGATGTATATATTGGACTGCAGAAAGGTTAAACCAGCATCATATATAAAGATAGGGTTTTTTGTAGTTAAATAACTGTCAAGTTTTTTCATTTTCCTGCTGTCCCATAGTATCCACAGTGACCGTTCCACTTATCTGGAAGGAAATCTGTCTGTTCACCCACAGAGATATACACTTTCACTTGCTGTTTGCTGTAAACCTGTTTAGCTCTAGCTGTCTTCTCGCATCTTCCATGGTCATCTAATGTTTTTTTTCTATTTCCATGACATTTAGTTTATATTAGATTGTATTTGATTAATTGCTTTATTTATTTGATAGCAGATCTGTGCCAAGGGAAAATACCCTTTTATTAAAGTATGAACCTGTTCCTATTAAACTGCATGACTTCTGGAGTTACTTAAGAATATTTTCTGTTTAATGTTTTTAAAATTATGCACAGGACATACAATATCAGAGATCAATATGGAAAGCTGTGTCAATTTCCTCTTTTTTTGACTACATGTCAGATTCTGTTGAAACTATAGCAATGTCTTCATTAAGTAGTCATTAAGCACTCATAAAAACTTTACACTTTGTCTTATGTACACTTTGTGCATTGAAATATAAGAAACCAGTTGGGATGTATAGATATGTTATCATGGGTTTTTTGTTCTTTTTTCAGTGTATATAGATTGCTACTACTCTTCCTCCTCCATAGTGATGCACAATTTCTGTAGACTGTAAGAACTGTAGACTGTATCAATATCCCTATAGATACAATCTACATGACTGTGTACCTCCTAGGGGAAATTACTGGACCTCAAGGTAACTGCATGTCAAAATATCTATTGTCAGAATACTAAACCCTGAGTTACCCCCAGTATATCCATCAAAGTGTGTCTGAAGTAGTGTGGATGCTAGATTTAAAAAAAAAAAGCTTGTATGAGAGTGTGTGCGTGTAATTGGGTGAATGAGGGTTGGACTAATAGTGTGTTGAATGGTCAATCAGAATGAAAAAGCACAATATAATCACCAGCCCTTCATCCATGTTCAGAAAAGGTAAAATGTATATATTACCAAGACGCCATAATGAGCATGTACAAAAAGAAAATAGTCGAATGATTTAATGTTACTCTAATTTTAGGTTCTACAGTTTCCTTGCTTATAGTGAGAACCCACACAAACACAGGGATAACCTGAAACTCCACACAGAAAGGCCACAGCCAGAGCTGAACTCAGGATCTTCTGTGGTGTGGTGGTTAGGACAACCACACCACCATGCAGCCCTGTTAAATTCAGAATTGAATTTTAAATCCCTCTGCTCACATTCAAAGTCTTGAATAATCAGGCCCCATCACATCTTAAAGTGCTCAGTTCCATATTGTCTCAATAGACTGCTTCTAATTAATTAAATATCTCGTGTAATTTGCTCTTCTTTTTGGTGGATTGACTTTTTTTTATTTTCCAAGAATTAAACTGGACTGATGAAAAAGGGTGTGGGTGAAATGTATACAGTAAATCCTCCACTCCACTGTATCTTAACTGGTGGTGTCACAGAGGGCTCCCAAATCAGGCTGACCACAGACAGCTGCTCACCATGCCACACTCTCGACATGTACACGCACTTTCATCTGAAGCTTAGCAGCTTATCTCTGGTCGTGGCAACTGCAGAGAGTCTGCCTCTTGGCAATGTGATATGGCTTCCTCTCACGAACATGGCTATTTGTGTGAGCCAGCCAGTGTAACCCGCAGAACTTGTATGTATCATCATTACAAATGGTTTCTATCCTAAAACAGCTTACCAGGTTACTGTTACTACTGCTTCAAAGATTGGCTATTAAAAGCATCAGACATCCAATAAGCGGTAAGTAGTAAGTGGTTACAGTTGTTACAGCGTGATCACTTAAATGTAAAGCATGAGCTATGTCTAGCTTTAACTACATAAAACATACCACAGAAATACTTTTTGTTTTTCGATGGAAACACATATATATTTAGTATTATGAAGCTAATTTTCGGCTAATGTTTAACGTGTTTCCTGCATAAGGTTAAGGAGGAAAAACATATACATAACAGTATTTGTTTGAACTCAGATGTTTGCAGCCATCAACAGATCACACGAAAAGTTTTAACCTTCCAAGTGTTAAGATTTTGAGAAATCTCCACATGGTCATCCATTTATATCAGATGCACTTTTAGTCACCACCTGGGATAAGACAGGCTTACTTGTACTTATCCTAGTGATTTTTAAATTTCAAAGATGGAAGGGAAAGTATAGTCCTGGCCTGAGGTGTATCATTAGGTGCATACAAACTAAAGAAACTCTCTCGAACTCAAAGCGGTCATCCTTTGAAAGCAATTCTGAAGTATAATAAAGAGCATAATAGTTCCTGCAGAGCTGTAGTTTGTTAGCCACAAGCTTTTAATCACATTGTATACAAATAAAAAATTCTGAAGTGATTTAAAGATTACGCAAGTGAGCATCACGGACAGCATCGCTCATCATAAACAGAAATCTTTTGTAAGATCCTGGCAAAGCTAATAAATACCATAATTGCCCTGTGTAAAGCTGTATTGTCCATAACTAATGAAAACCAAGAGAGCAGAGCAATCAGCAAAAGAAACACCAGCTGACCATTTTTGACTGAAGCTTTCAGGCCCTTTATTAAAATTCGCAAACCACCAACTGCAATTTATTCTAAACATGTGAATTTCAGACCGTGTTCATAGATGGATGTTTTGTTACATGAACCCTGAAATTCTTTTCGCCCTTTTTGCAGTAATCTCAAAAGAAGAAGAAGAAGTGTTCAAAAACTTACAGTCCATACATCTACATTGCGAGTCTCAGATGCCATATAGCTGAAAGTGCCATTTCTTACTGTATCCTACTGCATCATCTTTTCTCTGTAGCCTGGCATGAGGCTGCTTCTTCTTTTTTTCTGACATTTTCTTCTTCTTCTTCTTCTTTTTTTTTTTACTGACTTTGATCTCCACTCCTTTCAACTCTTCACATATGTTGGTAATAGCCTTGGTGTTCATGGAGATTTTCTCCTCCAGTGCAGAGTAACGGTTGGATAATGCATTCACGCCTTTTGAAATGACGGCACTGGAGACAGTGCCTTCTTCCCATCTGTAAGCCTGTCTCTGCTGCTCAATCTCTTTGGTTCAGGACACTTCATAAGTGTGGCAGGTAAAAGTGTTAAGGATGTAGAACATGCTTTACAAGTTCCACATAAAGTTTGCTTTGGAGGTCTTAAGAAAGGTGATCTACTACTGACTGTTCATTTCAACTTTGTTAACCTCTACAGATCTGAACATCCACGATTTTTTGTCATTTCATAAAGAATTGTAACTGAAATGACCTCTGTGTATAAGCCTTATAAGCCTATAACTTGAAGTTGTACCATTTCTCAGCTCTTGGAGTTATAGTCAACAAGCAGATCTAGATATGGTTTTCCACATGCAATGACTTCCCCTTTTTATTACGCTCTCATTGTTCTTCTTCTACTGATTTATCATCCAGCCAAGCAAAATAAATATGTGGTCTTACATTTGCCACCTTTGTTCTTTTGCAGTTCTTTTTCTTTCTTTCTTTCTTTCTTTCGTTATAAGCTCGTTAGTACAGACGGACATTATTTTTTTTCATTTTACAATGCTGCCCACTGTGCTTTTTATGAAACTCTTGCTTCTTCTGTTGAGTGCAATAATTGCCCTGCTGTTAAAAAAGGCTTTGGATTCACTCACATGGGCTGGGCACTACTATCATGTGACTTCCAAAAAAGCCAAACTGGAAACAGATATCATTATATCATCATTCTTAGCTTAGCTGATATGGGCTTTGTGTCATATGACAATTGGAAATATAAGATTTTTTCCATTGTGAGACGCAATCCAGATGTCTAGTCTGCCAACAGTTTTTTTTTTTTTTTTTTAACAACTAGCAACTTGTTATTGTCTGCAAGCAGTCATAGCAAGAATTATTCAAGGTGTCAGGAGATATCAGTATTGATTTCCATTACTACTAATTGGCAAGTTGTAATAGACATTAATTGTCCTTTTTGAGGATGTTGATGAGTTACTGCTGAGCTTATGAGGTTCTTTAAAAACTCTGGCTGTTGGGCAAATTAAGATAAATTACAATAAAAAGGAAGGCCTACCAACCAGATTCATTACATTTTCTTCCACCTGAAAAGTGTTTTTGTGTGCTGTTAAACCATAATGTTTTAATTCAGTTGTTATTACTATTATTGTTTATAGCAATAGTTGTAGCATTTTATTAATTGCTAGAGTTGCAATCAGGTATTCTCTATCCTTGAATGCTCTATGCTGTGCAAACTCGAGTGCCAATATGAGTTTAAAGTCTAGTTAATAAAAATAGTCAATATAAATACGTGCAAATGATCTAGAGGTACTGATGGATGGAAGGTCAACTTCTGGCTTACACCATAGATAGAAAGTCTGAGCATATGGCACAGAGTCAGTTATACATAAACTCTACTTCTTTTTTTTTTGGCCTGTCCCGTTTGGTTATTTTGCCATCAGAATTATTGTCTAAAGGCCAAGAAAGATGCTCAATGGATTTACTTTACCAAATGGACCATCCCTTGCCGTATTGGTCCATTTGATTGACCTTTGTTTTTATTGTTTATTTTATTTTATTTTCACTTGCTACACATGGGACAGACATGACTGGGGGAAAGAAAAGGGAGAAAGAAAGAGAGGTAGGGAAAGAAAAACAGCGGGGAAGAGGAACGGTGATAAAGGGCAAAAAACAAAAACAAACAAAACAAACAAACAAAAAATACATATGTCAATCACCCGGATCACCTGTTGAGAAAGAAAAAAGAGAAAACAAGCAAAAAAAGAGAGCAATATAATAAACAACATCATCGCGATAATCTATGTGAATATAACAGTAAATACTAAATGTTGAATATTATTGTGCAGCACGTAAGATCGACAGCGCAGTGTGCTTTTAGGTAGGAGCCAAAAAGGGTGTAGTTTGTGTCTGTGAGCACTAGTGTGTACACCTGTGAGCATGAGCGCGCTTGTATTCAAAAGGTTCCTTCATGTAATGATCTGCTAGAGGGTGTGGGGAGCCATAGCCCCGTCCTCCAGGGCATGAAGCAGGTATGGAGGACATCAAAACTCCAGACATCCAGAGGCCCTCAGAGCACAGGAGACCAAGGAAGACCAACGGAGGGACAACCGTGCCACTCTCCCGGAAAAAGCTGAGGAGAGCCCCAGATGAGGGGTCACTCAGCAGCCGCGGAGCAGAAGCCGGTGAGCTCCACCGGCAGCCAGCTGTGCCAGAGTGACCGAGCCCCAGGCCCAGAGGCCGAGGGCACCCCACCCCCCGAAGGGACCCGAGCGAGGCCCAGGCTCCAGGCCCCGACAAGCAGCCACCAGTGAGCCGGTGTGTACCTGAACGCTCATCTCCGGACACCAAGAACCACCAACGCACCGATGTCTGAGGGTGTCTGCCACTGGCAGGGGGAGTGGTGGGAGGAGATAGGCCTCCATATCTAACCTCTGCTAACAGCAATTACAGTGAACAATTACCAAGAAAAGCAGCTTACAGAAGAAAATAAAGAGCTGCACTCTCTCAGCACTGCACATCATAAAGGTATTTAAGTGTGCTGTTGGCTAAGAGGATATTATTGAAAGTGACAGTTCCTTAGTGTAATTAAAGGTGAGGAGCTCAGCACAGTAGAGTTTACTTCCTAATAGTGACACAGTGATTTTTCTAAACCTTGATTATTGTTTTAAGTTTAGTTTAATGTCATTACTGAGATAATAACCATGTGTGTGGTTATTCCATATTTAAGGCTATGAAGAGTCTGGTGACTGTCATGGAAAAAATCCACATTAGCTGGGACTATAATAGGATAAACAGCTGCTGTGAATGTGTACTGTGTTATATTTGAGTTGTTGGGAGACATGGGTTACAAGGAATGGTCTTTTTGGATAGAAATAAACCCCATCTCTGTGATACCACTGGCAAGACGCAATGATATCGACTTAAATATGGGGGAAATGAGAGGATGCCATAATATGTCCTCTGTGCTTTGTTTCCAGCAGATAGGCAAAAAGCTTTGAAGTGTGGATTGGCACAGCAGGGTGCTAGCTTCTGTAAAGGGAAGATGCTAAACGCTAAAGGATGAGAAGGACATGAGGTAGTCTATTACCAATAAAGGAGCAAAGAGGGGGAGAAAGGCAAATCCAATGATAATGTACATCTGTTCCAGTGAATTTATGAGCTTTGAACATTTTTTCATGTGGGATAAGTGGTTCTTTTTTCTTACAGAATCTCAGAACTTCAAAGCAGATTTGCTTTGGATAATGCAAATGATCGGAATATGCCGGTCCCAGCCTCCTCAAGAGCATGAAAAGAAAAGGGGAAAATAGAGAATTAAAGCTAATTGCCATGGCAGTCTTTTATGTGTCTAAAGAAGGGCAAAAATAAAACACTTCAATTATTGTCAAGTTCATTCAATTAGGAAACAAGCTGACAAAGTGTTAAAGTTCAGTGTGACTGACCCAGAACTCATTTTCATTAAATGCCACTTTTCATTTTGGACAATTCCTTTGTTATAGCTGATGAAATCATAATTAGAAGAATTTAATTCATCCTGTAATTACTAAGATGGCAATGACTTTGTTTAGCTCTGGTGCTGTGGTGGCTCATGCATAGGACTGAAAGTTATTTTTCTACTAGTCCAGTATTTCTTATATATCATAACTCCAGAACAATGTGAACATTTTAAGCAAACACAATCTGTTTATTAAGTTATTATTATGTTATTAAGGATTGGGTATAAAAAAATTAAAAAACAACAAACAAGGATCACAGTTTAATTTTGTCTTGTATATCCTGATCCCTATGTTTTTGAAGAACTTGGTCAAATGAATGGTAGAAGTGAAGAACAATGTTCTATGCATCCTTTATTTTACCTTTGCAAAGTAAAGGAGATTGTGAGGCTATACGGTGAGTCCATTTTAAAAAGTTAAAATAGATTGTTTTGCATCTACAGCAGTCTATAATATGCATGAGAGGTTTAAGAGGATCCATGATATTGATATGTAGCCTGATCTTTGCAGTTTTATTGCATGAACTGATGTAATAACACAGAGAGCAAAGTTGTTTTGCCATTTTACATACATTTATATCTAAACTCAGTCTTAATCAGCTTTAACTTATGAATTAAATAGCTCACCATAAGATATAAACCCTGCCACAACAACACAAAAGGAAGCAGACTGTTCCTTTTCACTCCATTCTGCAAATTGCACTGTCCAACTTTTTCAAAGTCCAAAATCTGCTGTCTGGACTTCCAGAGGCTGACTCCAGACTTCTCGAGGTAGCAAATGAATAAAACAAGGCTCCAGAAAGTTGCATTGGTTTTTAGTAGATCATTGGAGCTCTTTCTTTTTGCAACATCAAAGGCAGCCGCAGCTCTTTGATGTGGCAGCATGCTGTTTAAGGTACAGACTGAATGGAGAGGTGTCAAGCTGCAAGGTGCCTCTGTAGTTTACGTTGAGTGCTGCAGAGAGCTGCAGATGAAAGGCGCAAACAGAGTTTGATAATGAATGTCCAACAAGTAGGACCCATCTCAGACAGCGCACACTCAGCAGGGTGCTTGCGCTAACCTTGAGCACAGCACCCTAAACCTCAGGCAGATGCCGGAGACCAGACTCCTTCAACTTGGCTGCTCCTGCAAAAAGGGAGCTCTCAGATGTGAGCTTTAATCTTCCTGTCAATTAAATCCTGATTGACACGCACACCCATACACACATCATCATGGACACATGCTCCTCTTAACCCGTCAGCTCCGAAAGCGACGCCATCCACTTCCTCTGCTGAATACTTGTCTTTCTGGCTTGAAGAGGCTATTTCTAATTATACATAAATCCTTCCAATATAAAAGGCATTTTATGGCTTATATTCATGCCTGCTGCACTAGTTGTCCTCCAACTTTAACTTTAGAAATTGAATGAGGTAATTCACTCAGCCATTCTCTCAGTGGAAAGCAATATTACAGCATGTCAGTATACCACACACTCAGCTTTTTAACCTGCAATACCACAGATAACATGACTGCCTTGTTTTTTTAGTTTGCAACCTGTTAAAATAAAAGTTTTACTGCTTGTGTAAACAAGCACACTGGGAAGAATGCTTTTTTTGCATCACTAGTTTGGAGTTCTCTGTATTTTGATTAAAACATCTCTAATATTCCATCTTATTTATGTTTCCTAGAGAATTATGTTTAGGAGTTATGGGAACTGATCTCTGAAACAAATATTAAACTTTTAATTATAAAAAAGATATGACTGTTTTCCAAAGTCTTTTTGACAAAGTGCCACTATAATTTCAGTAACCTGCTAAGGAAGCACTATCTGATACAAAAACATAAACTGTTAGCTGACTGATTTTAAGGCAATACATTTTAACAATAATGCAAATCGGTGTGCTCATGTTTGTGGTGTCATTGTACCGAATTTCCCTGACAGTGATCAATTACAGCTTCTGATTATTTGACCGTTTGATTTTGTCATATCATGTTATGTTATGTTATGTTATGTTATTTTTTTTTTGCAATATAGTAGTTTCAAAGTTCACTACATATGTTTTAAAAACAAGCAAACTTTGTGTAACTGTAAGATTACACTAAAATGAGACATGCTGGCTTGCTTCTGGGAGTTCTGAATCTCTGGTAAAGCAATCAGTACACAAACAGCCCATCAGTGCACCTGGCTTAACACTGAGCTCACAACATGTGCTTTTGATATCTGCACAGAAAGAATGCACAGTGATAAAATGGCTGCAGCCAAAGTATTCCATCTCTGTTACAGGAGTGAGAAGGATCCAGCCCCGAGCTGCACTCTTACTCATAGACATACAGTTTAAAGCTGATTTAGTGGATGAGGTTATTTAGTGCTGGGTGGGTCAAGACTTAACACTCATGTCCAATAAAGTCCAAGATAGGGATTAGATCCTGTGGTTCAAGCGTAATTTGATGTAATTTGCGATTTCAAGCTTGTCATGAAAAATAAATAAATAAATAACATACACAAACACACATACACATACAGAGGAAGACAGCCATAGTGATAGAAGTAGCTATACTGAATGACAGCGACATCAGGAAGAAAGAACATGTGAAGCTGAAGAAGTAAAGGCTAAGAGAAGAACTCGAGAAGATGTGGAGGATGAAGGCAACGGTAGTCTTAGTGGTAATCCCAGCATTTGGTGGCGTGACCACCAAGCTAGGTGAGTGGCTCCAGCAGATCCCAAGAGCAACATCTCTGTCCAGAAGAGCGCAGTCCCAGGAACAGCTAAGATACTGTGCAGGACCATCAAGCTCCCAGGCCTCTGACAGAGGACCTGTACTTGAAGGATAAAGAATTTTTTTTATATATATAGTTGTCTTTAAAGTGATTGAACAACAAAACAGCTCCTAATAATATAAAAATAATACTAATAATGAAGAATATTATACAGTCCAAACAAATGAAGTGGAGTTACATATTTTTCCTGCAATAAAAAAAGTGTTTGGAACTGTCTCTAAACAGAGCACAGAAATATACAGCTATGTCTTTTGGGACCGTGTGTGTATTTAATTTTTTTATTTTCGACATTATTTTACCCTTTTTCTTATGTGTTGAAATTTCTCTCGACCCCCCTGCTGTGATTTGGATAACAGAACTCCACCTTAAAGCTTCAAGTAAGATGCCTGACAGAGAGCACTCTGCATTACACTCCCCTTGGTGGAGTTGCCTGTTTTCAGACAAGAAGAACAAGCAAAAGAAGAAGAGAAACTCCCGTTTGAAAGTTTTACTCCAGTTTGTCTTTGATTACTCCTGCCCTTGAGTGTTTGAGGATTTTCTCGAACAGGGCACAGCGAACACACACAATAAGCTAATCATGTTACTCAGGAGGGAGCTGTAATAATGAAAATGATAAATATATGACTGCCCGAAAAGTCACTCTCGCACCTATTTTATCTCAGCTTCAAAGAATGCAGAGGGAGTAAGGAGCATTATGTGCGGTTTTAGGGTTGGGTTTTTTTGAAGTTTAGATCAGATGCACAGCATGCCGCCTACACTGCAGGTTCTCAGTTTGTGTTCTAACATTGTAAAACTGATACCGTAGCAAGATGATTTCCCACAACCCCTTTATGAATCTGCTGGGGTTTTCTGCTTGATTTCTAATTGAACCGCAGTATCTTGTGCCCACAGACACAGTTTGAGCTCTGATTGAATTGATTCGAAGAAGACAGCTTTAGTGATACAAAAAGAAACTGTTAAAAGTGGAAAATCTGTGCCGACACCATGTTGTTTTCTTATGCAATAGTTCCATCAAGTGGTTGCAACACCAAACTGCGATGAGGATGGAAATACATAGGACCCGTAAAAGTTTCCGCCACTTTCTTTAAAAGAAGAAAGAAAAAAATCCCACCCCAAATTACCCTTTCTATTCAACCTTCTGCTTTTTTAAAAACTGCAGTTCCTCTTTGTGGTCTGAAGAATGCAGTATCTTGCAAAGGAGACAAGAGGATGTGGAAGTCTCAGTGAAATGTAAGCGCTTGAGTGTGGCAAGCTATATTTAACCAACCTTAAATATCAAGTCACCATTGTTTGCTCTGTTTGGAAAGCACCAGGGAAGTTGACCATTGCGTCTATGCCACATCTCTGCCTGTATTTAGTTACCATATTATGGGAGGGACTTGGAATCAGAGCAAGTTTCACTTTCAGTTGCAGAATAGGGAAGAGGTAGGACCCTATAACTCTACAGCGGCTCTGTTCGTATGACAGAGGGAGGAAAGAAAGCCATGTTCCCATTAAATGTAAGTGTTCTTTTTTGTGGTTTTATTTTGTGTTACTTGCGTCTGCAATTGAGGTCGCTTAGTCGGCTATTCCGTACTTGTACATGTTTTAAAGGGACCTGCAACACATTTGATGTGTATGTAATGGTAGCCATATATTCTTTTCATTCTGTTTTAACTTTTTGTTATGGCTTAAGAGAAAGACGCACAAAATGACATGTACTGCTGTACGGTATTCAAAACAGAGTTAGAAAAGAAAGAAGGAAGCTCTAGTTGGCCCATAGTAACATGTTGACATTTGGCCATTTGCTGTGACAGGTTTTCACACCACAAGAAGCAGAAGTAACCACAAACTGAATGTCCCTGAGCATGGGCACTGATATGGAGAAAGAATGCTTGCCGAGGAACTAGTGCTTAAACAAAGGACGAAGATACTGCATGCACTGTGCAGCAGTGGGTCAGCTGAGCATCTGGAGAGGGTTCTGGATATACTGCTTGCCCAGGGGGCGCTCATATGGGAGGACTACCAGAACATACAGGTACCAGGAAGAACACTGTATACCAATGCAAGACAGCTGCTTGATCTGGTCTATACAAAGGGTGTGGACACATGTGGGCTCTTTCTACATGCTCTCAAACTGGTCTTGCCTGAAGCACAGGCAGTGGGACTCTCCTTCTCTGAATCCTGCTCAAATCTAGAAGAAAACGATGAATGTCAGAGCACTTCTAATCAAACTCTTCTGGCTCAACGACCGAGCCTTGTCCACAAGCTTCAGGGCTGTGTTGATGGTGTTCTAGAAGCTCTGCTGGATTCCGGTCACTTTTCTTCAGCTGATTGTGATGAAGTGCGGTTACCTATATATACTCCCACCCAACAGGTACTGTAAGCACCTGAATGTCACATTGGTAAAATGTGGTTTGACAACTTTATGCAATTGTTCTTTACCTTTAAACTGTCTTGGAATGAAGCTTGTCATTATTTCTTCATTCCTGATACTTAGATGTCATACAGACAGATGTGCTGGAGTATTTTTGTTACTTTTTATGTTACTTTATCAGTCAATACTATTACTTTAAATAGATCTAATACTATTCTGATATTCCTGAGTAATCATACAAGTAATATAAAATAATATAAAGAAAACTGGTAAACATATCTTGCTGCCTTTGTATAGATCCAGGCAAGGTTTTTACCACTTGCTGCCTGTCTTTGTGCTAAGCTAAGCAAGGTAAAGCTCTTTCTGCTGTTGCATTATTAGATTATGAATATGTAAGTTGGTCTTTTATATAACTCTGCAACAATCCAAATAACTGTCAAAAATAAACTTTTTATTATTTTCATCCATGTCCATGTGATCAATCAGGCAAGGCGTCTGCTTGACCATGTTAGATCCAGAGGTGATTTAGCAGCATCGGTTCTCCTGCAGTACATTCACCAAAAACAAGAACCTGGATTTCCACTTAACCAGAGGGAACTGACTCCTCCCAAAGGTCTGTTACTGTCAAAAGCAATGTTTAAAATCGCAGCAATATGTATTGTTTTTATGAGTAAAGCTATCCTAGATCACCCTCATGGGAATAATGCCCGAAACACAGAAGGTTTCTGGTTATGCTTTGAAACACAAAATTGGCAGATTATATTACAAGATCAGTTATGCATGTTCCACATGTTACCAAAGAGATACAGGATGTATGAAATGATGACTTGTTCACTCATTCCATCTGTTCTTCACAAATTTTTCTTTCACAGAGTTTTTAACGTACCAGAAGAAGCTGAGCAGCTCTGTGTCTGCTCAGGCCTGCTTTCTCAGTACTTATGGGGGAACTAGCCATATGTCTCTTGATGACATTTACACTGATGGCGAGCTGGAACTAGCTGAAGTTAATGCCCATGGACCTTTGGGATTGGAAGACATCGTTGGTTTGGCGGGTATAGTGAATGAGGAGGCTGACACAGTGCTAGTATCTGGGGAGGCAGGCAGTGGAAAAAGCACCCTTCTCCAGAAGCTGCACTTGCTTTGGGCTCAAGGGTTAGCCCTTCAAGACTTTCTCCTTCTATTTCCATTCAGCTGTCGTAGGTTGAATTCAGAGCACAATGAACTGTCAGTCCAGGAGTTGTTGTTTCAGCACTGCTGCTGGCCAGACCGGAATCAAGAAGAAATTTTCCAGTTCATCTTGGACCACCCGCATCAAATCCTGTTCACTTTTGATGGCCTGGATGAGCTCAAGCAGAGCTTTACAGATGAACACAGAGTTTGCTGCCCCACCCAGCGTGCACCTGTTCATGTATTATTGTTCAACTTAATCCAGGGTTCCCTCATGAAGGGGGTGCAGAAAGTGGTCACTAGCCGTTCAGAAGCAGTGAGCCCATTGTTAAAGAAGCACCTACGCAAAGAGGTTGTCCTGAAAGGGTTTTCCCCAGCTGGGATTGACTGTTTTGTACGGAAACATCACAGGGACCCCACTGTAGCTGCTAAGGTTTTAGAGTCAATGCAGGCGAATACAGCTTTACTTGGACTATGTCACAGTCCAGTTCTCTGCTGGATAGTTTCACAGTGCCACAAGGAGCTGCTGGGCTGTGGAGAAGGCAGCCCCAAAACAATTACAGATGTTTACCTGATGATCTTACAGCACTTTCTCCAGCACCAAAGTCCTCTGAAGAGCATGATGGGTTTAGGCTGGCTACAGGAGCACCTAAAAACAGTCCTTCTTCTTGGACAGCTTGCATTTGAGGGGATAAGATCCACCTGTTATATTTTTTCAGGTACAGACCTTGAAGCATGCGGTGTAACTGAAAAGGATATCTGCATGGTTTTTCTCATAAAAAGCAAAGATATGTCCTCTACCCACTCCAAGTGCTATGAATTCAGTCATGTGACATTGCAATGTTTCTTTGCTGCTCTCTTCATTGTTTTGTCAAGTAACACTAACCGTTCAGTTATCCCAAAGCTCTTTGAGCTAGAGAACATGAGGGAGACAGGTCTGACCCGTGTCTGCTTTGGAGCCTGCTTGCCTTCCAGTGATCAACAACAGCAAGCTTCAGAGAAGGAAAGTAAAGCAGCAGAGACACCAAATCTGCAAATCACAGCCATGTTTGTGTCTGGACTATTGTCCCACCGCCATCAAAATCTGTGGCTCCACTGCTGCCCCAGCGCTGCAGTGGAAAAAAAGGCCAGACAGGTGGCAAAATGCCTTTCCAAAGGCATTCAGAAACACTTTAGGTCCATTCCCCAACCTGTACAAGGGGAAAAGAAGAGCATGCATGCAATGCCAGACTTTGTGTGGCTTATAAAATGCCTCTATGAGATGCAGGAGAGTCAGATAGCTAAAGATGCTATGAGCAAGTTGGAGGTGGACCATCTGAAATTGACATACTGTAATATCGGACCTGTAGAGTGCACTGCGCTTGCTTATGTGCTCCAGCACTTAAGAAATCCTGTAGGCCTCCAGCTGGACAACAACTCTGTGGGTGATGTTGGAGTGGAACAGCTTCTTCCCTGCATGCACATTTGCAATTCCCTTTAGTAAGTGGAAATTATACATTTATCTTTTGTTAAATGTCCTTGGTTAATAGATTGAACGCCAATTCATTAGCGTGAACAAACTCTCTCTAACTGCTTTCACTGTAAGAGAGGAACAATTTTTATTCTGAAATGCCTATTGTTCCTTCCTTAGCCTCAGAAATAACAACATTACTGATGAGGGCATCCGCAAACTGATTGCTAAAGTCATCCAGTGTGACAGCTTTCAGAAAATTGCGTATGTATTATCAAGATGATTAATACTGGCAGTTAAATTAAATTTTATCAGTCAACTTTCAAAATCTTTTTGTTTCTTTCCAGGCTCTTCAACAACAAATTAACTGATGCTTGCATGCAGGATTTTTCTTATTTATTGAAGACCAAGCAGGTCTTCATTTCTTTAAGGTCAGCGTTTGTCATCAAATGTGACTCTACTGTTGGCCCAATGACCAAAAGATGAACAGATAACCTTCTTCTCTTCAAGGCTAGGCAACAATAACATAACAGCAGAAGGAGCAAAGCAGCTGGCAGAGGGACTGAAAGCCAATCAAACCTTGGCGTACTTAGGGTAAGTGTTTCCCATAAAATTTTTGTTTCATTGTTGATGAATTTTCATTTACAGTATTTCTTTGCATTTCCAGGTTATGGGGCAATAGGATAGGTGATGCAGGAACTGAGGCCCTTGCTAGTAGTCTTGAGAAAAGCAACTCTCTGGTGTGGCTAAGGTAAGATTTGCAATAATTCTGGAACATGTTTGCTTAACTTTCACATTATGAAAACCATGAAAGTGCTATTTACATGATATGTTAGGATGTTTTATCAGTTGTTTTTGAAAATGCACCCCTGCACATTTTGCTTACAGCCTGGTAGGCAATGGTGTAGGGAGTGCAGGAGCATGTGCCCTCGCTAATATCATCAGGAAGAGCACATCACTGCAGGAACTTTGGTAAGTGTTAGACACAAGTTGTATGCAGATTACCAATAGCTGTCTGGTTTGATGGTATCCACTGCTTGCACAGCAGTGCTTAAAATGCTCCACCCTCTTATTTCCTGTTAAAGGTTGACAGAAAACTGCATAACCAGAACGGGGGTGGAATGTCTGATTCAAGCCCTTAAACACAATACATATGTGACATCAGTATGGTATGTAATGCTCAGCAAGCCTGACACTCATGAATACAAAGTTCCCTATATTCTTTAGAGCATCCACTTTTGGACTGTTTGCATCCAGACAATTTGTTTGTCAGTTTCAGTGCCAAGAAAAAAATGCATCAGTTTGGTGTAAGCTAGAATATTCTTTTTCTTTGTTTTTGTTCCCATGTCTCCTGTTCATTTATTTACTACTACTGTCTCTTCTTTTTGCATTATAGGTTAAGAAACAATGATCTCAGTTTGGAGGATGCAGAAGAAATGAAGCAACTGGAATCAAGACTGATCTTCTGATTTGTATTACAGTGGCAAAGGACTTTACTTTGCAAGAAAATGTATTTTATTTATTACAGGAATAGTTTCTATTTTTATTTGAGATTTAAAATATGTGTAATAGGGTTTAAAAAATTTTGGATCAGTGTTTTTTCAAGGTTGCAAAATACATACACCTCTTTATTGGGTTTTTATAGGTGGAAGTGTTGTGGCATTGCTTTATACCATAACAAATACTACCTTTTACATCACCAACACAACTTCTACTACTCATAGTAACAGCAGAAGTGTTATTTTTATTTTTTGTTTCTTTATTTTATTTTGTAGTTGTTAGTGGAAAGAGGTGTGAAATTTTACTACAGAATGTAAGACTGTATAGTCTGTGGTTACCGTTATGGAAGAGTTGTAACACCTTCATATCTTTCAGTCAGAAACAACTACACATGTACAGTTACATTGTCTTAAGGTTACAAAAAAATGTTACATTTGAAGTTTGCATAGAAGGGCAGAGGCAAATATGCTGTTTTGGAGTGGGGAAAAAAAGAAAAACAATTTTCTGTATCAGATCAGATGTATGTTTTTACTGTACTGATACAGAAAACTGTCAGGGACATTTACAAAGAGTATTCTAACAGTCCAAAAGAGTATTCTTACAGTTCTTGTTGTGCAAATTAAAAGTAGAAATTACTGACATGACAAGTTTCAATTTTTGTTTATTAAAACTTATCACAGCAGAAAAGTTTATAGAGCACATTTTGTTGGATGTTTTTTTTCTGGTTGTTCGTTTTAGGAATGAGTTTACAACTCTGTGGAATGTTTGATGGAAATTGGGTGTATTCTGTTTTACACTATATACTATATTTATGCTGTCTATGTTACCTGTTTTTGTCATGTGTGTAAACTGGTTTCTATTTTCTGTCTTTTAATATAATGCTCATTAAGCAGATATGTAATTAAAAAAACATAATATAAAAAGATAATTCCCATTCTGTTAATCCTGATTGAATAAATGCAGCTAAAGTACTTGATTCAGATTCATATAAGGTGAGAACATTCTGGCATAGTAGGGTGGTTGACTTGTTATATGGTCTCAGTCCAAGAAGGGAAACAGAGAGAAAGAACTGAGTTATGCCAGAATATAAAAACCTGGACTAAAAATGTGTAAAACAGGTCTTATGGACTGATCAAACCAAATGTATTTTTTTAAGTTAAAATCAGCAACAGTATATATGCATGAAGAGAGACAGGGAGGGAAAGAGGTATAACAGTGAATCTCTACAGCCATCTGTAAACCTTTGCAAAAGCTATGTTTCAGAGACAGCTGCATTTGAACCAGTGATGTTGGGCATTTTGTCAAAAATGATGAAATGATGAAAACAGAAAAATACTGTCAGATTTAAAATAATGCATTAAAATTATCACACGACAATGATCTCAAGCACATTGGCAATGCAGTAAAAGCAGACCTAGATAGAATAACACAGAATGGAACACCATCAGTCATGGATTGGCCTTCCCAGAGCCCTACTGAAGCATTGAGGGATCAACTTGACACAAAAGGCGGCCAATATCCAAAGAAGAGCTTTGAATGTCCTTCAAGAAGCCTGGAGAGTTATTCCAAAAGACTGCTTAAAAAACTACAAGAAAGCTGCCTCAGAGAGTTCAGCTTGTACTAATTGTAAAACAAAAGTAGTCATGCTGTGTAGGTTAGTCGTTTTCTTTAAAAAAAAAAAAGAATGGTCACAATACTGTGAATAGTAATAGTTGAAACTGAGTAATTCTATATTTTAGAAATATAGTAACAAGTAGTCAGTCCAAAAAGGATTGAATACAAAAAAAGCCATAACTGGAGCTCAAACTACTGATCTTGCAACTGAGACATGCTTTTCACCCTAAGATAATATGACAAGCAAAATATTTTTAATGGTATGATCTAAGAGTTGTATCTTATTTTGGTTACTGTTTCATGAACAGGCCCCAGACAAGTAGTGCAAACACTTGAAATTGCAGCAGCACATCATTCCCCTTTGTCTAATAGAAATATAGATTTAGGTCACATACTGAACAAACTTGATAAGAGAAAGCATATGATAGGGTACCAAGAGGGAACTGTGGTACTGTATGAGAAAGTCAGCAGTGGCCAAGAAGTATGAATGAGGACAGTAAGACACTAATGAGGTGTGCGGTAGGAGAGACAGATGTGTTTCAGGTTGGGGTGGGAATCAATCAATCAATCAATCAATCAATCAATCAATCAATCAATCAATCAATTTATTCATAAGCACATTTAAAAACAACACAGGTTGACCAAATGGTTGTAAGTTGACAGAAGAGTTCATGCAGGAGTCTGATCTGTACTGATCTGTAATGCAAGTACAGAGCAGGTGGAAGAACCTGGAGAGGTGTAGGTGAAGAGAAGAGAAATGAAAGTCAGTAGAAGTAAGACAGAATTTGTGTGTGAATGAGACAAATTAGACAACTTCTAAATATAAAGATGCTAGGAGCAGAGATAGTGAAGGTAGATGAGTTTAAATATCTGGGGTCCACCATTCAAAGAAATGCACAGTGCACAAGAGAAATGGAGAAAAAAGCGTATGCAGGCTGGAGTGGGTCGAGGAGAGAGTTGGTGTGAACAATAGTAGCAAGAATGAAAGGGATGATTTATGAAGTGATAGTGAGACCAGCTATTATGTATGGTTTGGAGATGGTGGCAATGACAAAAAGGCGGAGGGCAGAGCTGAAGATGTTAAGATTTTCATTGGGGGAGAACAGAATGGACAAGATTAGAAATTAGTAGATCAGAGGGACAACACAGGGTTGACCAGTTTAGATAATGAACATGTGCAAAAAATGTCAAAGATGGAGCTGTTAAGCAGGAGTAAAAAAAGAAGACTAAGGAGAAGATTCATGGATGTATAGTAGGAGGACATGCAAAGAGTTGGTGTGACAGAGCAAGATGCAAGGGATAAGGTAAGATGGAGCCAGATGATCCACTGTGAGAAGAGAACCCCTAAAGGGAGCAGCCCAAAAAAGAAGAAGAAATCTCACAGGACCACAATGGAGAGGCTGTATTGTCTTGCAAAACTTTGACACTTTTTAGAAGAAGAAAATTTAGAACATATAATGAACCCGTTTGGTTATACTGAGAAAATTACAAATGATCTCCAACACTAGAGACTGAGAACCTTCACAGACAGACCTCCAGCAATTTTATACTTAAGTACATGTTACTATTAATAATGTCAATCTTCTTACTCTTAGGCCATATTTAATTTTATACCCATTTTTTAATTTCATAATTATAGTGTAAAATTGCTTCTATTTAAATAAATATTTCTGAACTGCCTGCAGCTGATGAGCATCATCTGCCTTGGAAGCCACACTCCAACCTAACTACACTTTCTGCCGTCCGTGGGAAAACCCCAGAAAGTGGGACTTGGTTATTGACAAAACAAACAGCGAATCAGCGTTTTAGAAAGAAACGACTAACCAATGTCTGTCAGCGAACACGAGGACGTCATATATAAGTTTAGTGTGGTCGTCTCCTGTAAATAATATATCTCATAGATGTAGCGATACACTGTATTATTTCACACATTTCTCGTGGAGAATAGGTGTATTTAAATGTTTTTAGTACACTTAGGAAGGTGGCAGTCTTCTGCCAGCCTTCTTGCTGTTGACCGGCTCGCTAGGCTAACTTTAGCGTGATACTTAGCTGGTTAGGATAGTAGCATTAGCTGTCCATTTAGCTAATCAGAGGTTATTACGGGAGCAGTCTAACCTGTTTTCAGAAGCATTTGTCTAACTGGAATGGACTTCGAAATGACAGCCATTTGTAGCCACTAACCGAATTCACGCATATCAAAGGTAAGGTGTCCGTGTTGTTAGCACTGGACGTAAATGACTGTCTCGTGCATTTTAGCTCACTGTACGTTAGCCACTTTCCTCTCTTAAAGGGCCTTTGACTGACAGCTTCTGCCCGGCGACACGCTGCTGATGTTGTCAAAGGAAAATGATGATTAAAGCAAGTCATAGTATCGCTTTGTGGGTGTTATCTGAAAGACCCCGCTAACTCAATGTCACAGCAGGTCAGCGCGTGTCAGTTTGAAATTACTTTCATTTTCAATCTGTGTTGGGTTTTAGCCATGTATGGCGTTAGCCTTACAAAATCTTGTAAAAATGGAATAACGTTACTCAGGCTCTTAAAAACAACAGCGTATTGACGGAGTAAATGTCGCAGTTCAGCAGCTGCTGTCATGCTTGAAACAATTGACGGATGTAGAAGTATTGTGTGCTCTTGACTCTGTCGGGTGGTTGAAAAATCATATCTGAGGTGTGATCAGGGGAAATCCACACGACTAGTATCTGTCTTACCCAAAGTGTCAGAATAAGTCAGCTGTCTGCTCACTCTCTATTTTTAGAAAATTGAAATAAGTAGTAATGAGTAATGTTACACAAAGTGCTGATTTTTAAATAGAAATATCACTGGTCTACTGAATGTAGATGAGGGAGAATACACAATACACACATCAATCTCTCAGAAGAAACCAAAACAAGCGAACTGGATCACAGATTTTCTGAACTCTCAGTGCAGTTAAGACCGTTTTGCCGTGGTTAATTTCAGTATGGCTCATCACACATCTATTTGCATCTAACTAATGAAACTGTTCCAATGTGTGTTTTTTGTTTGTTTGTTTTTTTGCTCAAGTGTACTTTTAGACAGAATGAGCAGTTGTGCTTGTTAGTTGAGTTCTGATTTGTGCTTTGGAATATTTCTAGATTAGAAATATTGTTAATGTTATGAATTATATTAATGCTTAACTTATTGTGGTATTAAAGCACATAACCACAGCTGTCTAACCACATTAATTTACATTGCAGAAATGTAAGCTCATCACTTTCACTTATTAGGTCAAACCTTAAGTGTTCTGGACGGGGGTTTTGTGGGGGGGTTTTCCTAATTTTTCTTGTTTCTTCTTAGACCACAGGTCAAGGTTTCCTTGACATTGGAGCTTCTGCCTAGCATGCAGACATGAGCTCTGCCCTGTGGAGCCAGGAGAAGCCCAGTGGGGGCTTCAGGGAGGACTGGCGGTTCTACATGGTTGTAAAGGAGTGTACAGTGGAGAAGCCTCCCCAGAAGACCCTGAGGATTCCCCGTGGCAGTCTTGGCCAGGCCTGTCAGGAGCGCAACAGCCTAGGAAGAACGCTGCCCCCATGCAAGGGGAAGAAAAGTCTCCGTATTCTGGACCAAACCAACGTGGTTTTGAGCCTGGATGAGCGGGACGTCTTGGAGCTGGATGAGAAGCTGGCTGAATTGCTCTTCCCCATTACTAACTGTGAGGAACGGTATGCGCTACTCTGCAACAAGTCACGGCTAGAGCGTGTCCGTGATATTGACTGTGGTTCCAAGGTGCGCGTCCAGCTGCGCTCAGGGGATGAACCTCTGCCTGGTGTGGTCCGCTTCAAAGGCTCACTGCTTCCTGATAGAGCTCTTTCTGGAATCTGGTTTGGAGTGGAACTTCTGGTGAGATCTCTTTCAGTTTTATTCTCATTTTTGCAAAAACATGGTATCCATGTAGATTCTTAATTTGATTTTTGATCTGTTCATGAAAAATGAGATGACCACTATAGTTTAAATAAAATTTAAAGGACTGACAAAATTGTTTAAATGTAAAAAAAAAAAAAGTAACAATTTAAATGAGAACATTTCAGGCTTAAAAAAGGTTTTATTTCAGCTTCATTCATGTATCTAATTAATATGAGACAAATGCTTGCAAAAGTAAAATAATCACTAAAACCAATGTATTACTTTTTAGTATGACCTTAAAAAAAACTTGAAAACCAGTTATTATGTCTATGTCTGTGTAAACAACTGAAAACTAAATAGGAATAACAAAAAACAGGAACTGTTTCTTGAGTGCTGTTTGAAACCAGGTGATTTTTGCTTGACTCATGCAACTTTTTTTTTTGACATGATGGCTAACTGGAAACTGTTGCAAATGATTCCAGCAAATAAAACACTTATTCTTCAAATAACTTACTTAATAAGTTACAGAAATACCACTATTTCCGCTTACATCTCATGGCACTGATTAGTGAAAGTGCTCAAGAATTTTTTTTTAGTTGTGTTACAAACTGAGTATAGATAAGAATGTAGGTTGTCAGTCTAAGTATGTAAGTGTCATTTATATGGTATTTTATCCCAGTAGACTTACCTACGTACTGGGAGGGAAAAAGATCCCCAGATCTTCTCCTTACACAAAAGCACTGTTGAATTCTTGAACATTTTTGGAAATAATGTATAACAAAAATAGCATAGCTAACAATAAAAAAGCTTTTTTGAAGACTTTTTAAACTGTATTGATGACTGTTGAGGGTACACAGCAGTGCTGCAGAAGCTGAATGAAAAGCAAAATATTCACATTTGTATTGCTTTTACAGCGATGATGCCACACATTGACAACTTCTGTTTCAATTCAGTTGGTTTAAAAGCAGTGTGATAATGACAGTTTGTGTAAATATAACACTGAAAAAACAAACTGTAAAGCTTCAGTCTTGTGAATCATGCATCTAATGGCTTTGAGTAAAAATGTGGGATTAAATAATGTATATTGCTTGTTTTATTTTCAGATATTTTAGGTTTTATTTAACAGATGTGAAGTTATTAGCTAGTACTTAAACTTCTAAAGGAAGTGGCTATAACTGTTTACCGTTTACACAAGGCTAAAACAGAGATGCAGTGTTTAAACTGGTTCGATTGTAAGAAGATAAGGTCAACATTTTAATTCTGTTCCTTTTAATCTCATCACAAAATCTGAGTTTTTGAACTAGGCTATTCATTCTGGACTGTACATGCAGTACAATAATTAAATACAGTACAAAGGCTTGTCTATTGCAGTACAATGTTGTTTGTATTCTTCAGAGTCCAGCTGTTGTCTTCTTGAGTGGGCTGATGGAGCTAAAGCATTCAAACTGCGCCTCAGTATAGCTGCCTCAGTTAGCATATAAGCTTATGATAAAATTCTGATTTATACTCCTAACTACATAGAGTTCAGTATTTTCGCTTTGCCAGCAGTAATGGTGATTCAGCAGTTTTTCTCTCCAAAGAACCTGCCTGTGGATAAAGATGCACAATATCTTATATCATCCAGTGTCTGTACTAGAAATGTTTGCATTTATCATCACAGTAAGTCAAGTCATATTCCTGCTGCAGTAATCGATCAGATGCTCTCACAGCTCTAGGATGTTGACTCACCTTTATTCAAGAACGCTGAGAAAGCAGTTTTGCAAACTGGCCTCCTAATTAGAAGAATAAGTTGCTCATCTTTGTTGCTCCTGTTTTGAGTTGCTCTCTAAATTTGACTCATTGTCTTTCCTCCATTTTCCCATCCCAGGAGGAAGGTCGGGGTCAAGGCTTCACGGAAGGCACCTACCAGGGCCGCCAGCTTTTCCGCTGTGAGGATGAATGTGGTGTGTTTGTAGCCTTGGACAAGCTTGAACTGTGGGAGGATGATGATGACGAACCTTTGGGTGAGCTGGAGGTAGACAATATCGGTCTGGTGGAAGAGGATCAAGACTTTCCTCCACTGGAGATCAACTCAAGGGTCCTGGTGCAGACCAGGGAGGGACCAGAGAGAGGCACCATCATTTTTTGTGACCTGCTACCTGGCAATGAGAGCTTGGGGTACTATGTAGGAGTTGACATGGTAAGAATGGTTCCCTTTAAATGGGTTAATCTATTCACAAATGTACACCTGGACAGATGCAGAAACAGGCAATAAAAATTTTTAATGCTCTGAACTGCTGGTTGGAATAAAGGATCAGTTTGTTCACCTTCCAGTCTGGGGAAAATGCTAAACATTCAACATAATATTCTAAGATCATACAGAAAAACATTCTCTTTTTCTTTTAAGAAGTAAATAATAATGCTAAATCTGGAAGCCCACTGTTATCAGTCAGGTAATAGTAAGTTGAGATGCCTTAGTGCCTAATAATATGTGTTGTATAGTATGCCTATGTGCTATTGTACAACCTTTTCTACAGACTGAGCAATTTTAGTAAAAAAAAAAAATATATATATATAATTTGTTTTTGTCTTTGAGCTTTAGAAGAAAAAAGAAAATGATGATTTCAAAATATAGTGTATTTCCTTTGAATACAGTTCATTCATGTTTGCTGACATTCAGACCATCTATTATCTGTGGTTGCACTACGTCTGCCAGCTATGTCAAACACATTTCAATTCAGTCTCAAGTGGATGTTGCAGTAAACCACTGAATAATAACCAATTAAAATACCTCCAAATTTGTCTTAAGAAAAATCAGTGCAGTTTCAAGTGTCTCATTGTTTTTTTTTTCACATTCAGTCAACTATTATAAAGAAATGTGTCAGTATTGCTATTTTGATACAGACTATGGGTAAAGTCTCTGTAAAGTCTGTAAAACTCAGTGATTTAAACTGCTGGCTCAGATAAAATTACCAGTTTAGACATCCTCTCTCATGATGGAATTCTTACTTTAGGACTTGGTGCGAAAATATAAAAAAAGAAAAGGAAAAAAAAGTCCTACTCTGCTACAGTTTTCATGCTTTATGTTTTTTAAATGTTTTAAATGTTCTACCATTTGTCATCATTTTTATCCATAAACAATTTCATGTGGAATTTGCATGCAATTCCATGTAATTATCACAGTTAATGCCTCATGTTTACTGTACAACTTGCCTGTGTTTATTATTTTCTTTTCTCTGACAGTTACTGTGTAGGAACGCGTCTTGTTGCCTTGGATTGTAGTAGCTGGTATCTATGACTACTGTTGTCAGGCGGGAGTGGTATTGTAGTGATAGAGAGATTGAAATACATAACTAAGGCGTTTGACTGCTGATCGTTATCAGCACCACCAGCAGCTGCAGCAGCAGCAGCCCACTCGGTGCATCTGAGCCTCCCACACAAAGGCAAGACAGTCACGCGGGGAGTGAGGTAAAGACTTAGTGCTGTATGACCCAACAGCATGGCAAAGGGCCAGCAGGCAGCTGAGGAGAGCCCACTGCTCTGCCTCACTCTGCGTCCAGCCTCGCCCTGCCTTCTCTAGCTAGTGGCACTGGCTTCAAGCTTATCTTAGGTTATCCCTCTGAAGCATATTACTGGATTCCAAACTAGAGAAGAAGAAGAATACCGTGGTTGTGCTTGCAGAGACAGTGGAGCTTTCAGTTGGAGGAGGACCTAAGGTGGAAGATATGGTTAATGTGGAAAAAGATGAGATGAGCATGGTTTATCATAACACAGAGGATCGAGTTTAAGCAAAATCTTTAGATAGAGTGGGATACAGCAGACCTTGTTGAACATCAAAAAAATACGAGGAAAAGTACCACGTGTGGCACCACTTTAATCAGTGTTCCAGTGCTGAGGAGCATCTAAGAGGGTTACAAGGTTGTCATGTCTCCAACTCTTTCAGGACAATCCTATCGGGGACTGGGATGGTGTGTTTGATGGAAAGCTGCTGTGTAATTTTGCCAGTTTGGAACACACTCGACTTGTCCCCATCTGTGACGTAATGCCAGGTGAGTTATTTGGTTTTTGTTCCTGGTTTTTACTGTGTTTGTACTGTCTAGCATTAGCATTTCTTTTCCTGATAACATTCAGCTGTGCCTCACTTGGACCAGCACTAAGCTGCTTCCTAGCATTCTGAGTTTGTGTTTTGCTTGCAGCGGGAACAGAGAGCCTTTTGTGTTGATGGCTCACTTGTTTTTGAAAGTCAAGTGAGATACTCTGGCTCTTTGTTCCCCACAGTGGAATATTGATTTGCTTATCTGTGCTGCTGTCTGACTGTTCAAAGTTGTATTCAAGTTTGAATAGTCAGGTGACTATTCAAGACTAATTGACATTGAAGAATTTGCAAATTTGCCACCTTTCTTTAAAACCATTCATTTAGCAGTATCTGACCATGGAGACATGTGTTATCTCAAAGTAGAACTACTTTAAATTGTCTCCCTAAACCAAATGTGTTATTTTTTGGTTCCCAATTCCTCGTGTTTTGATACTTGACAGTGAAAATGTTACTTTATAACTTACAGCTTGCGGGACAAGTGAGGGGCAAGATAACTTGCAGTTAATTAGAATGCCTTAAGCAGCAGTTAGATGCTCTAGTTAACTGTTTATGCAGTTAACAAATTGCACTGGTCATTAATGTGAATTTCCTCTAATATGGATGTATTTTTGGAATTCACAGAATATTCCATGCAGGACCAAAGGCTCCAAAAGCACAGTTTTGCCCCCAGAGGCCCGGCCAGTGACAAGTCGTCCTCTAGCCAAAGCAAACCAAAGAGCAAAGGTAGTGCACTAAGTTATGATGCACAGCTACCTACATGCATAACCACAGCTTGATGTGCTGATAAATCTTAAAGAGGACTTATGGTTATTTCCAGCTTTGTATTTTTATTCTTGGACTCTCTTAGAGTAGCTGTCTGGTCTAAAATTTGAAATAATCCTTTTTTAAAATCTTATCTGAGTCATGATGCAACTCTTCTGTTCATCCACTAAAAAAATGCTTTTAGCTTCTCATCCCTTTAATCTGTCGTTCTTTTGACTGGCTGTCTTTTCCAAAGAGAAGTTTTGAACAACAGGTGGGAGTGACTTGCTCATAGCCAGCACTTTTTGCCTGAGATGACCATATTAGTGGTCAATAGCGCTCATAAGAATTGAAAATGCTGCCTTAAAATTAATGTTTAAAGTAGTTGAAACCCTGAGCTTAACTGTAGTAACACAATAAAGAAATTAGGGAAACAGTGGTGGAAATAATTATTTCATCCCATGCTGAATTTTTAAGTTTCCTTACTTACAAAGAATTGAACAGTTTCAAATTGTTTGGGGGTTTCATTTTAGTATTTAATTGCCAAGCAAACATGACCATACTTGATAGAGAAACCATTCCTGGCAAGGACAGCAGTAAGTTGTTTAGTATAGTTGGCCACTAGGTTTGTACACATCTTAGGAGGGATTTTGGCTCACTCCTCTTTACAGAAACTCTCTAAATACCTTAGGTTTCTAGGGTGCTGCTTGGCAACTCAAAGCTTCAGCTTCCTCCACAGTTTTTCTATTGGGACTAAGGCCTGGAAACTAACTAGAAAACTCAATGACTTTAATGTGCTTCTTCTTTAGAAGAATAGAATACTGTATGATTTGGTGATTGTCATTCTAGAAGACCCATCAACAACCCATCTTCAGTGTTCTTTTTTTGGGAAGGAGATTCTCATCCTAGATTTTACAAAACATGGCCCCTCAATACTGTGAAGTTGTCCTGTACTAACTGTTCTGTCAAAACAGTCCCAAAATATAATGTTTCTAACCCTGCGCTTGACTGTGGGGATGTTGTTCTGTGGGTCTTACTAATCCTCCAATCAAAAAGGGCTCAATTTTGGTTTCATCTGACCATGGCACTTTCTTCTGAATCATTTAGATCACATTTAGAAAGCCATACAGGCATGTAGATATGCTCTCTTGAGCATTAGGACCTTGAAGGCGTTTCAAGATTTCAATCCATTATGGTTTAGTGTGTTATAAATGCTGTTCTTGGTGACTGTGGTCTTAACAGCTTTTTGATCATTAACACGCTGTCTTTGTAGGACTTGCTCTGTCTGTAAATGAAAGCTTTAAATGAGTAAGGAAGAAAGTAAACAGATGACAGGCGTGTTTACCAGAGCTGCTCTACAGTATTTTGATGCAAAGAAAGTCTCAGTCTTAAATTTTGAAGGATTTTAGTCTTTTAGACACAAAGTCTTTTGAGGAACATCCATAGTGTAAATATGTCAGAAAAGATCTTAGATAGACCAGATGTCATGAGCAATGACAAAACCCAAAATCCTAACAATGCTCATCTTAAACAGGAGTTCACAAGCCAATGGATGAGATTTTACTTTTATTCTATGGAAATATCACAGTGGGTTTACTTTAAAGGGGCATTCCATCAAATTTGCCAGGTTGTAAAGCCAAAAATATAAAAAGTTACAAATCTCCTCTTTGTCCTACACATTTCCACTTTTCATACACTACATAAGCCAGTTATGGCTGTCTTTTATTTGTTGCAGATAATTCTTGTTGAAGCTTGTAATATTTTTAGATGAGTAAAATCAGGGATGATACATTTGTTTTGGCGGGAAGTCCCACATAAAAGAAAATAATACAGATTGCTTAAGTTGACTTGATGTGAATGCAGTGCCTCTCACCCTGCTCTTTAACTTTTTGTTGCCGTTCATGATTGATCTTTTCCTTAGAGTTGTAGATGCCTGTTTCCTTTGTTCAGTGTTGAAACATGGTGAGAGAAGTTAAAGCACATACACTGGTACAGTGTGCACACGTGCACATTATGCTTATCTCTCTGTACTTTCTCTTTTCATGTACTTGCTGTATTTACAGGATTAGGTCATCAGTGTGGCAGTAGAAGCAAGTCTGAGTTTTACTATACTTTAAATGGCAGCTCTCTTGATCCCCCAGCCCAGCCCAAATCCAAAAGCACATGGTACATTGATGAAGGTAAAAAGGAAAAAAAAAAGTACTCATGGGATGTCACCATCTTAAAGGCAAGCTACTGTTTACAAACTACATATTAATCTGAGGTACTGCAGAGCTTTAATACATTTACAGTGGCAAAATAAGGGTTTACATTCCCTCTATAGTAAAAGGCATTCACACTCTGGTACTGTGAGTTGCCATAAATAAACAGGTCCACCAAATGTGTGCCGTTAAGTATGGGTAATATAAAGAGAATGTTGTAGAATTTGATGAACGACGTTTCAAAGCTGCTAAATGAGTACCTCGAGGTACCGTAAGCCTTGAGCACTGGATACTCATTTGATTTATTGATTTAATTCAATTGCATTTTATTCACACAGTGCCTAATCAAAACAACAGTTGCCTCAATTTGCTCCAATGTATTGCTGGCCAGAGCCTGTGCTGCATGTAATTTCCCCGCTCTGTCCTGGTTATCTGCAGCTATCCAAGAAAGACTAAAAATGTAAACGAAAGGAAAACAGTTCCAGAGTGGATTTGTTCAAGTGTCTTTGAGTTCCAAGTCATAAATTTTGGGGCAAAAAAAAGGTTATGTGATTGATTTTGCAAAAGAAGGATAACTGTGAGGTTTCCCCCCCCTTCCCAAGGTTCTGGTAACAAAAAGTAATTGCAACCAGATTTAAGTAAACAGTATTTATACAGAGCAATACTATCAAGTAGTTTGCTGCAGTAGCTTGCTGTAAGGACTTTTCCAGTAGTCTTGTCCCTATTCACAATTTCAGTGTTTCTTTGTGGTATTCTACCTGCATGAGCTATTTGGTGTTTCTAAAGGCTTTTATTGATGCTTTGTGCTGCAAATGACTCCTTACCTTTCTGATATTTTTGTTTTTTGCTACTGATGGTGGTTCAGCACATTTGCCAGCAAAAGCATTAGTAAAAGATTAGGTTTGTGGAGTCAGGCTTGGCAAATTTTTGTCAGCTTGTTGTCTTGTTTATGTGTTTCTCATGGTGTAGGAAAACAAGTTGATTGTTTTTGTTCTTCTTCCACTGCTCGTTTCATCACCAATCATCACTAGCAGTTGTGAATAAATTCTTTAAGAATATTTATTGTCCTTGGATCCAGTGACAGAATCACAAAGTAAAAGAAAATATAAATAAGATTAAAAGACATGCAGGAAAAGGTGATAATGTGCCTAAATATCATGGCAAATTTGGACTAATCATAAGCAGAATTTGCTGTCTATAGCTGTTTGTGATGTTGCCGTGTCATGGCAAAATAATATTTGAAAACCTTCTGTGTTATTTCAGTAATGCATTCAGTTCAGGTAATTTCACATGCTGTTTGAAATTAGGACAGTCACAAATAGCTGATGTGCCATTTTCACAACTGCTTACTCATCCTGTGAATGTGTAATCATTTTCATCTTCCTCAGGGTTACCCTGCATATTTTGGGCCTTTTATGCACTGGTGCTCTCATTTGATTCAAAGTCAGCAGACAAGGTTACACATTTCTGTGGTTCTTTCAGTACAGGAAGAGTTGATTTGGAGATGCACAAGCTTGAAGGTGCATTCTGTCATGACAATTCAGTCAGCACTGGTTATATCGCACTTTTTTTTATCACTGGTACATTTAAAATTCAGAGAGACACAATGAATAAACATGTATTTGTTGTTTATTCTCTCTCTGGATAAGCTATGTTACCACAGTGCAATGGTGTCTGTTTATTACAGAGAAACAAATGTTACAATTTAGAGGATAACAATTTGTAAAAAATTCAGAGAGGGGCAATGAAACTGTGAGATTGGTTTATGAAGTCACATTATTAGAGATTGTTTGAGGTTGTTGTGTAGCGTGCACCCTAGGTGGCAAAAGCAATAAAATCCATAGATAATAAATACTGAACTAAATTTTTATAACTAAAATAGCTAAAAACTAAGTGGCTTTCTATTATGTTATGCTCTTTATATTACTCAGTTTTCCATATTGAATTTCAAGAAGAAAACAAATGTCAACGTCCTCTAACAGGGCTGTGTATACTGAACATTGTAAAGGGTAGTGGGGCATAAATTCAGTAACTTCCCACTTCTGTAAAAAAATGGTGTGTAAAGTTCCACTTTTCAGCTTTTCAGTCATTCAAGTCATTCACTGTTCAAGGATTTGCATGAAACATTATATTTATAGCAGTGGAAATGCAGATGTAAATTGCGGTGGCTTTACCAGAATCTCCAGCTTGCATCAGATATTACGTAGTGACTGAACTGTCCTGAACATAGGGAATTCATCTGAAAAGTCCCATTTCACAAACACATGGTTTGAATTAATGGTTAATGGTATTTCATTGTGTACTTCATTTCATGAAATATTTGTTCACAACTTGATTTTTTTTTTTTCTTTTTCAAAATTAGCTGACTCACTGTGACATATGGAAAATCTGTTACTTGATTCTGGCAGTAAATTGATTGAATGATAATCAATTACTTAACCTCATACCACAGCTGAGGGCATTTTCACACCATATAGAATATTGCTCAGCAATGGACAATTATTTTTTACATAATATCTAAAAGACATAGATAATTATTTCTGCTTGCCAGTATCTACTCAACAGTATACCCTTTCACAGATGCCTCTTATTTTGGTATTTTCTTCTCATTTAAATAACAAATATCTGGTCCATCTCAGCTTTTGTTGTTCATTTTCATGTTTTCTTCGGCTTGATCAGTGGGTCCAATATTTGAGAATTACTTCTATTATTTCCTTTTTACAGATTGTCAGCAAAATAAATGAATAGATGGCACTACTTTGGCACTCATGTGTCTCAAAGTTCCCTGAACCTACATTTTCAGAAAAAGATGCCATTTACTGCATTTTTACTACAAATTTCTTAGAGTTTGATCAGTAAATAACAGTAAAAATCAGTCCTGGTCATGAAAAGACTCTTAATGGTTGATCTCTACTGTTTCCATGTGTTACTGATGTATCACTGATGTGTGATAGCTTTGGCGTCATTTTTGTGAAAATGCCCAAAGATGCTGTAAAAATGGTGTTTACCATGTAGTAATTCATCACCATCTGAAACCATCTGCTGATCTGCTGCATGTGGTAAAAATGGAATAAAACAAGCATTTATAGTTTTCCTCCCTAAAGACTCTCTACAGTCTCTGCCCTACACACAGCCTACAGAATATATTTTTAAAAAACATATTAAGTTTTGGGTTTTGTTTTCTCTCATGCAGTTGGGGAGGACCCCGCCAAGTCACTTACTGACACACCCCCTGACTTCAACCAGTCCTCTCCACCATCCAGGGCCCCACCCTCTGGCTCATTGTCCAGCGACAACAAATTTCACTCGCTGCCCTTCAGTCTCAATCGTAAGCCTGGGCCTATTGACAGCATGAGCCATGGACCCCTGTCACTCTCTGTTCAGTCAGTGATGGGAGAGCAATCAGAGTCCCCTTCTTCTGCTGCTCCTCCCTCGCCACGGCCTTCAACACCTCCTCGAGGACAACCAGGTTTGGAGGTGGGGTCTCTGGTAGAGGTGAAAGAGAACCCTCCTCTGTGTGGTGTCATCCGTTGGGTGGGTCTGCCTCCTGGCCTACTGGAGCCTCTGGCTGGTCTGGAGCTGGTGAGACGACACAAAGATGTAAAATTAGGGACAGGAATTAGAGATACTGCTTGTCTTGCCAGTATTATGCAGTATATTAATTTGTTGATGTTTTTGTCCTACCCTTCCCCCATTATTATTGCATTTCCTGTCTGTCGTGAGCCTGAGCTCAACTCGTCATATTATTGCCATTTTGCACATAGTGTAAATATATTTTGCTATCATTGCAAACACTTTGAACAAACACTGCCTTGGTAAATAATATATTGGTAGACAGACAGTATGCATATGGTTAACACATACTAACTGACTTCTATATAGACTAGGTATATGAAATTCAGTATATCAGATACTGAACAGCCACATTATTGTCAAGAAGTACACGATCAGGCAGTCCTTGGTTCCCAGACGTTTGGAGTTAAAGAAAATTTTACTTTTTTAGAGTACATGTTTGTAGGACCTTGCAACAATTTAATCACATGACCTTGTAATTCCAGGAAGAAGAGTGCCCTGGTTGCACTGATGGCACATTCAAAGGCACACGTTATTTCACCTGTCCCCCTAAAAAAGCCCTGTTTGTGAAGCTGAAGTGCTGCCGGCCCGATTCCCGTTTCCCGTCCCTTCACCATTCCTCCAACCCCATAGAGCGCTGCAACTCCATTGGTGAGTCATTTGGAGGTATATCAATAATTAAAATGATCTCACAAATTTTGTGCTTAAACTTGTGCTATGTGTATTTTCTGCAGCATTTGGGGGTTACCTGAGTGAGGTGGTACATGAGAACACACCTCCACGCACAGAAAATGATGGCCTGGATGTCATGGTGGGAAAGAAGAAAGGCATTCAGGGTCACTACAACTCCTGCTACCTGGATTCAACCCTCTTCTGGTCAGTACTCTTTAGGTGTAAGGGTAAATACTTTTTTATCTACAGTATGTGAAATTTGTTTTATTGCCCTATGTGCACTTTAATTATCGATTGACTGCACAGAGCCTCACAAGCCCTTGCCTTAAAGCAGTAACTTAATAGATTTTTTTTTTTTTAAAGCTTTGACCAGGATGAGCTCCAGCTGTGAGCTGACTGGGAGATAGTTGTATAGCAGTTTCTGTCAACAGTCATTTTAGGTGAAGCAGTCAATCCAGAATAGTAGAAATTCCTGTAATAGTGCTTGAACTATTGTTGTAGTTATTAAATTCAGTCTGAGGGCTTTAGACAGTAAGGAAGGTTCAAGATTCACATGTGATGCTTAATTAACAAAATGGACACTAATGTAACTGAACAAATTGTGTTATGTGCATCATATGAAGTTTTACAACTAGGTATCCATGATTTAATACAAATGTTGAAAATGGATATTTGACCAGTAGCTTTTAGTGAATTATTTGTTCAGTTTTTTTGTTTTATTTTTCTTTTTGTTCCAGGTTTAGATTAAAATTTAAATGAAACATTTGGACATCTTACTATCAGAAAATATCTTCTTGTTTGCGGATAAACAGCCATCAAGCTAGTTATATTTCCAACTGTGATACTTTTGGGTCTGGATTTTTAGTAAACAAAGACAACCATTGTATGGCAATTAGCTAACAGGCAACATTCATTTTAATTCCTTTGGTGGTCCTTTGCAGTTTGTTTTCCTTCAGTTCTGTACTGGACACGGTTCTGCTGAGGCCACGATCAAAGACTGACGTAGAATATTACAGAGAGACTCAAGAGCTGCTGCGTACAGAGATAGTCAACCCTCTTCGCATGTAAGTCTTAAAAGATACTCAGATCCATGTATTTAACTCTTGCAGTATTGTAAGTCTGTGTTGGAACAGTGCTGAACAATTTTAAATTAGAGCTCATACATTTAAATAAAATAGTACTTTTTTATTCCATCCATCAAAACCTGAATTTAGATGTGAAGCAAACTGCTTCTGAAAAGCTAAACTGTAGTTGTATTTGCTAAACTGTATTGGAGTATTTAGACCACTTTGTTTTCTAGACATGGATATGTTTGTGCCACTAAAGTTATGAAGCTAAGAAGGATCTTGGAGAAAGTAGAAGCTGCTTCTGGATTTACATCTGAAGAAAAAGGTATGAGACTTTTTTTTTTTTTTTACCTTGTGCTCATTATCATGGGTTTGGAAATTGATATTGGAAGTTGTCTCAATTACTAGTATTCTACTAGTATTGCTTTTGTGTCTGGCTAAGGATGTAGATTTTATGTGACAAATTTCAAAATAAATGCTATAAAAAAGAAGACACCTACATACCAAATCATTAATATACTATATACGTACACTCATAGTTTGAACAGTTTATGGTGGCATTTGTGCAGAAATATTGCCTCAAAACTCATTTCAGTTAATTTTGCATTGCAGATCCTGAGGAGTTCCTCAATATCCTTTTCCATCACATACTGAGGGTGGATCCGTTGCTCAAGCTAAGGTAAAGGCCAAGTAACTTAGAACTAAATGTGAAAATCTGTAAATTCCAAGGAAATACAGGTTTATGTAATTTACTTTTTTTCCAAGATTAAAAAAACAAATACCAAAAGAAAATACCCAAACTGATAGGTTTTGTAAAATTAAAATATTTTACTACTCCAAAAGTGACTGTTTCAGACACCAAGAAGAAAACTGATTAAGCCATGGAGAGAATGTATGCTCACTGGCCACTTCATTAGATACACCTTGATAGTACTTGGTTAATATACTATATACATTTTGAAAAATTCTTCCAAGATGTTGACTTGTTTTGACATGATATCAACAATGTTCATGCATTTTTTTGTCAGCTAGACATCCATGTGAATCTTGTAAACTTAAAAAAAAAAAAAAATACTTATCAGTAATATTCTATTACCCAGTTTTGATGAACCTTTGTGGATAGCAGCATTGGTTTCCCATTCTTAGTGACAAAAGTGTTACCTCTAGTGTGGTCTAGAACTCTAGGCTCTGACCAAGGTACGCTCTTCTGCATACACTGGTTTAAACAAGTGGTTATTTGAGTTACTGGGTCCTTGCTATTAGCTTGAAGCAGTTTCATCTGACCTCTGACATAAGTTTAGTCCTTTATTTAACCAGGTAAAAAAATCTCATTGAGATTAAAAATCTCATTTCCAAGAGAGACCTGGCAGTGAGGTATTTTTATCCAGAGCACTGATTCTCACTGAATATTTTCTTTTTTTCAAAGAATTCTCTGTAAATTCTAGACGTTGTTGTGTGGGTAAATCCCAATAGAGCCATAGTTTCTGAAGTACTATGACCAGGCTGTCTGGCACCCACAACCATGCTATGCTCAAAGTCATTTAAATGACATTTCTTAAACAAAAAACATCCAGAAAGCACCATCCCTCCATCTAAACAGTCTTTAATTGCTAAAACATGTTATTACTTTGCTTTTCGTAAATAATTAGTTAGGGATGGTAATAAAAAAATTGTCTGAAACAATTCAATACTTTTCACACAAAAATAATATTAAAGGTAAGGGTTATGATGTGCCATAAAGAACCTCCCCCTGATTATCAGTGCATTACCAGACAGTGGAAATATAGTCACAACAGCACTAAACCAGGTGTCTAAATCTGTAATATGTAAATTTATACCACAGTTCTTGACACTGGAACCTTTATGGGCTACAACATGGGCAAAGTGGTTGGACTGTGGGAATTTTTCTGACAGACTGAAAACTAATGTTGCGGTTTTATTTACAAATCTTTGAAATTCCGATGAGCAGATGACTGTTGTTTTGCTGTACATGAGTTGTTAAGCTGTGTCATTAAAAGTTGCCGAACTCGGAATGAATGCTACTGACAATCTTTAATCTGATTTTACAGTCTATCAGAGACATGCAGATATAGTGAAACAAATGTTAGATTTTGAGCTGTTAAATGTCAAACAGCCTGATTTTAAAAACATGTTAAAAATTTCCGTTTATGTTGATCTTTCACCTCCTGCTCATATTTCACAAATTCTGAGACTATTTTTACTTCTTTGATAAATTGTTACAAATATTGGTACTGGTATTTTTCAGCTTATATAAGTAAAAATTGCTCTTTGCTGTATCATTTTTTAGGAAAAAGCGTACAGTTCATAAAGAGCTTCCAAGAGCTGTACACAATTAGTTTTTCCTTGAGGAAGGAAGATCATTGAACAAAGACTTTGCTGTTGTTTTCTAGGTCAGCAGGTCAAAAGGTCCAAGACTGTTATTTTTACCAGATCTTCATGGATAAGAAGGACAAGGTCGGAGTTCCCACCATCCAGCAGCTCCTGGAATGGTCTTTCATCAACAGCGACCTAAAGTTTGCAGAGGTTTATTTGAATTATTTTCAAAAGTTTGATATTATAGTGCATTGACTGGTTTGGTGGGTGCCCATTGGGTAGTCTTTGACCAAATGTGAGCAGATACCAAAAATGTACCCAAAATCTGGACTCTAACCAGCTGTTTGAAAACTTGTTTTGCAAGTCTAAAAACATTTTATATACTAATTAATCTTTTTTTTTTTTTTTTTTTTTTTTAACATTCAAAGAAAAAAAGAGTTTGAATCAAGAGGTTGTAACTGAAATATTACATTGACATGTACTTACTTATAAATGTTTTTGGAGTGTTTAATTTACTTGACCAGAAACGTTTTTCAGTTTTACTCCAGCATGTGCTATAGAAGTTGCACCTTTCCTTTAAAATAAGACATGTATTTCCAGATATTAACGATTACACAGTTTGAACCGTATATTATGTATTTAATATCCTCTTTTTCTTTCCTGTTGTTGGAAAGACTTCCTCTTATTTGTCTGTAGCATGATAGTCTCAGTTCCTGTTTTATGACTTGGACATTTATAGACGACCACCTATGGGTTCTCTTTCTCTGTTAGGCTCCTTCCTGCCTAATTATCCAGATGCCCCGCTTTGGCAAAGACTTCAAAATGTTCAACAAAATTTTCCCCTCCTTGGAACTGGACATCACAGATCTTCTTGAAGACAGTGAGTAGCTAATATTTATTTCCAGTCTAGATCTGTAATGTGCTGGTCAGTGGTGATTCAAAGCTGTATGTGGCATTTGGTAATGAATTTCCACTCAGTTGTCACTTCAGCTCAGCTGAGATAAAGGAACCAATTTTTCTTGCTTTCCAGCCTGCTCTCAACTTTTTGAAGAATTTAACTTTGGTACAGTGTGTCGGCAGTGATAAAGGTTTGTTTTCTTATCCAGCTCCAAGGGAATGTCGTATCTGCGGAGGCCTGGCTCTCTACGAGTGCCGAGACTGTTATGAGGACGGGGACATCACTGCTGGCAAGATTAAACAGTTCTGTGAAAAGTGCAATACACAGGTAAATAACTCAAGGCATTGTTGCAACATTACTTCAACCAGAAACAAGTTTTAAAGTCTATGCCAGAATCAGCCATTTGGTGGCGCCAAATCCAAAGAAATCCTAGTGGTTCAGTGTTAAGTTTAACAAACTCTTTGTATTTTTATTTTTATTTTTTTCAAATAATTTGTATGGCAGTAGGATTCCTGGAAGACTTTTGTTTCCTCTTGTTTCTCCTTTATATATTTCTTAAATAACTGTGGAATATTTCTAATAACATGTTTAACATCTTTTGTTTGTCACTAAAAGGCCACTGTAACAAATGGTGTATGACGCGGGACATATGTGCTTGTACTGATTTAGGTTCACCTCCATCCGAGGAGAAAAGCCCATCGACACGGCAAACTGTCCGTTCCCAAGGAGCTACAAGAAAGTACAGGCCGTCAGGGCAGTTTTCCCCGCCAGAGGATGGAGCTGTTCGCCGTGCTGTGCATCGAAACCAGTCACTACGTGGCCTTCGTCAAGTACGGCAGCGCAGATTCAGCCTGGCTCTTCTTCGACAGCATGGCCGACCGTGATGGTGCGTGTGATGGCCTGTTGATGTCGTTTTTGTAAATTTTGACTGAAGTTACTATCATTTAAAAAAACAAAAAACATCTTCTTTGTTTAATGTCAAAACTACGATCCACAATAATTTAAAAACTATTTATACAAATAAGCAAACAATTGTTTGTTAAGATGCCAAGAAATATTTAATTAACCTCTAGTGCATAAGCTGCTATGTAGCATTTTTGTTGCTTTCTTATGAGATTGTGCTACTGTCCACTGGTAACTTGATAACAGCTTTATAGTTTCACCTTTTTTTAAGGACGTTGTTGTAAAAAATCAACTAATAGTGATTGCATTTAATTAAAATTGAAGAGGCATTTCAGTCATGACCTAGCTTTGTTGTGTCCATTCTGCTGTCTCTAATGACCTTGCTTGCAATTTTTCAGGAGGGCAGAATGGTTTCAACATCCCGCAAGTTTCTCCCTGTCCGGAAGTGGAAGCCTACCTGAAAATGACCCCAGAGGAGCTGCACACCCTTGATCCCAAAAGCATCCAGGGCCAGGCCCGACGCCTCCTGTGTGATGCTTATATGTGCATGTACCAGAGCCCGACGATGAGCCTGTACAAGTAGAACCCTCTCCCAAGACCCCTACCCTCCTGCTCCTGCTCCTTAGTCACTCCACCTCCCCAAGGCAGAAAAGTTCCAGGAAGACCAAAAATTAAACTAAAAGAAGAACGGCTGCCTGCCAGTAGGGGCACTGTCCAGAATTAATCCTTTCCCCTCTTACTCTCCTCAATGCCTGTTTGGTTCTGGAGGCTGGAGAGATGGAAGAAAGGGGGAGAAGCCTATTTGCACTGTGCATTAGTTGAAGTGTTGTGTTCTTCATGTAGTCCTATGTAGCTTCCCTGTGTCTCACAGCTGAGCATTGGTAGTGGATGATGAAGCAAATGTAGGCATTATGAGGAATCACTCCCTGTTGAGGGAGGAAAGAGATAATGGGCGGGAGGGCATGTTGCGTTGCAGTGACTGACAAAACATGTGCAACAAAAACACAATGAACTAGTGGGAAGACCTTGCTCACCTCATTTACCTTAAGAAAAGAGGAGTCTTGCTATTCTTAATCACTGAAAATGTTGGGAGCTTTCCATAACGCACATTAAGGAAGTAATGCAGTGTGCAAATCCTCATCCAACCTGTACGCTTCTGTGTAAAATACCTAAGTAGCATAGTCTTGGTAGTAACATCAACAGTATAGATGTCAACCTACTGTGCAGCTGCATCAAAACCAGACTCTTTGCTCTTTGTGAACAGGTTTGCATAATTTCCCATCAAACTGTGTAAGTGTCTTTACAGTATGTTTTGCAGAAACAGATGTAGCCATTGTAAAAGTCTCACGTTTTACTGCATACTTGCATAACTAATGCTGCACCTTTTACTTCATCCCCAAGCGAACCTATCAGGAAACATTTAGGTTTTGTTTTTTATTTTATTTTCCTCCCCATTTGAAGTCACAGTGAGTGCTAATTTGTCGGTCAGGAGACATCGGTTTTGTGTTACAGAATACAAATTTGCTCCTCTGCTCTAGTTGTAAAGAATGGTCTGCATTGCTAATGCAGTGTAGATGCCAGATACATTCATGAAGGGGGACTTGTACAATGGCTGCTGTTGTAAAGCTGATTGGTGGAGCACTCCATGCATTCATAGGGTCAATGAGGTGAAATACTGGAAAAGTCTGACTGTTTTCTTTAAGGTAAGTGTGTGTGATGTGAAGAATTTCATATGCAGTGTTTTTAAGTCTGTCACTCATTGTGTTGATGAGTAAAACTAAATTATGTTTTATGTTTACAAAACCTTTTCTCTGCCCATCATGGCGCATTGGATATCCTATGATTTAGGTGAAGCAGGTATTGACTCTCGCTGCCTTTAATGAAAGTGTAACTTGCAATATTTCCATCCAGGCACAAGATAACAAAACAATTGTGATCAAAATATTATTATTTATTGTACTTTAAACATATTACAAACTATTCTCCCTTTCTAAGAAAAAGAAACAGGGTTCATGAAAGTGTACGTTTTGGGTACTCCTTGTCCTCTTACTCTTTATGAAGTAAGTTTTTGTCAACAGCAGCTACTACTGAATGTTCATAGTGACACATGGAACAGTTAACAGATGATGGGAAATGAAGAGGCACAAGGCTGGTAACCTTGACGCATCAATGTATGTAAAGAAAAAAATAAATAAAAAGATGATCCTTGATTCCATTATATTCCCGAAAACCAAAAGCTTACCAATCTAAATACAAAGTGATTGTTTTTTTGTTTTTTTTTTATATAATCCAAAAATGGGAAATAACAAACTACAAAATACAGATGTTGGCATCAGCATTATAAATATACACACATATATATATATATATATTTTACTTAACTTAATCACACCTTAATAATCATGGATTAGGTTGTGATTATTAGGTGACCGTATAAGGACAAATTTTAAAGTACCTCTCACCTGACAACTTCCATTTTTGGTCTGTGGTCGTTTCCACTGTTGCAGGTATCCTGACACCTGTGCAAACTTTTTCTGCACTGCTGGAGCTTATCACTGATTGGAGCCTTGTTCTCTATGAGAGAAGTCTCAGAGCAGAGATTAGGATTGAGATTTTTTTTTCCTCTTTCATCTGTACAGTGTAGACATATGTAACAGGTGGAAAATTAATGTCAGTGATGTTCCTGTAAATGTTAAAAATAAAGCCCATTTTGAAGGGTGAAATGTCAAGTCTTGTGTATTTTGTGCCAGTGTAGGAATTTTTCTGCAGATGCTGTGCGGTGTTGGAGCGAATTTGCAAGTTTTCTGGTTGGTATTTCAGCCATGTAGTCACTAAGGGTTTTTAACTTGGCACATGAATAAGTAGATCTTTATTTTTTTTAAATGTGTCAAACTACATTAACAAGAATAAATGAGGCTAACGCATTTTTTGGTCTTCATTTGCAGCAGTGATGCTGAAGCACATGGCAAGTTATAGCATGATATATACTTTTTATTTTATATTTGCTTTATGTTTGCCTAATAATTTGGGAAGAAATAGGTATTTTTAAAATTAATTTTCATGCTAAACAGTACTTCCAGCTAGATTTTCAGTCTGTTTTTTTATTTTTTATTAAAGTGTATATAAAGCAACTCTGCCTTCATTATAGACTTTATCATACCCAGTCTTTTTTGGGCTGGGTAGGAAATCATGGTGCTAGGTTTAAACTGACTGCTATCATTCCATGGCACAGATGTGATACTGAAAAATGTGAGACTGGTTTCTACTACAAAACACTACTTTCTGAATCTGATGAAAACTCACTTATGTCAGGCTAGTGTTGTGCAAATGCACAAAGACTGATTTTAGTACCTGTAGCTTGCATCTCATCTGCCATTAACAAACATGAATGTCAGTATGTATTTTCTTGTTCAGTGTTATTACTTTTAATTAATTTTTATTTTTGTATTAATTAATTTATTTATTTTTTAAAGGCATATAGGTATGAATCCCCACAGATCCCTTGGTGTATTCATGACTGTTTAAAGTGTGTATTATCCCCGCATAGAAAGATCAGTTTCTTTACTGACAGGATTACTACCATCATCCACTGACATATAAACATTTAACAACAGTATGATTACAGCCTGTTATTGTTACGGGAGAATGTGAAAGATTAGTTATAGTCTGTTTTGAACACTCGGTTGGTTGCAGTCTTCTAGCTGCCCTAATATGCTCAGCTTAAGTCTACATCGGTGACCCAATTCCCCAGACGACCTCTGACAAAATGATATGCCTGGATAAATCAGCATGCATTATACATGGATCTCCACCCCGGACGGGAGGCCTATTCCACACCTTACCCTGTTTAGTTTTTAGTCAAACTTGAAACCAGCTTAGCAAGCTGACTTCAGAAGTGCCAGATAAGTATTTGTCAACAGAACAGCTGGCGCACAATGCCCTCTTGTAGCTTTATGCCACAGCATATGCCAGCCGCTCGTAGCGTGTGGTAATTTAGCCGGGGCTGGTTCTACGGGAACAGATGGGCTCAAGTATTGTTATTCTCTCTCCAGCTCAGGGCCCCTGGGGGGAATCACTAAATAAAATCAAAGCAGATGGACCTCTCTGGGCTAGGCTGTGTTTATGATAAACAGTCAGTAGAACCAGTGTCCATCTAACACCTTAACCCCACCCTCCACACAAACTAACAGCAAACAGGATTACAGTAGTTTAACCTCACCTGCTTTGGTCTTAAACTTTTGATTCACCGAAAAACAGCAGTCAAACCCAAACAAATAGAAGGGTTAGGAAAGAGCTAAATTAGGACTTACCCCATCCTGTGGAGAGTTTCAACAATTTCCATAAACCACAAGTCATTCTTTACTCACTTGACCTTAAACTTTAAAATTCTCCCAAAACAGAAACTCTTATTTTGGCGCTGGATTAGAAATGTCTCACTAGCCTGTTCTTTCTCACTGACAGAGGACTGTTTTGTTCTTTTATAACCTTGCCAAGATTTCATTGCTGTGGTTCTCACATCCACGCCATGGACACAGGCCTTGGTGGCAGCATGGGCATGTTAAACACCATCTCATAAGGTAATCTGGTGTCCCCTGTTGTTATATGGTGCACAGAAATGCAGAAGAGTTCTCACTTAGCATTGAAGTTCAAATCTACTTTCATTCCCATGGGAAAAAACAGCTATAAACAAAGGAATCCTATCAGTGCAGAAGGAAGGTAAATGTTTGCGGCCATTCAGACAACAGGAAAGCAGTGATTTCCGGCACTAAAGATGAAAAAGAGTGGAGCATGAATGGTTTTAAGCCAATCAGTCCTAACTCAATATACCACTTCAGTGTTGTTTTAACTCCATCACGGTAACCGGTTTTATTTAGTGTCTTCAAAGGTCAGTTTCTGATGAAGTCAAAGTAGTGTAATCAACCTAAATGTCTATTGCCAGAAGTATTAACTCAGCAGTTACTCAGTCACTTTAAGCTATCTTAAAATTTTTCTTTAGGATTCCCCCCCCCCAAACTTTTCTTCAGGCGTCCAAAGACAGTTATTTTTCACCATTACCCAGATTGTTTTTTCTTTTCCGTGGACACGTGCCTCTCTAAAATTACACTCGGACATTTAGCAGATCTATCAAGTCAATTCATCAGCAGAGAGATGCAAGTCCCTCCGGCTTGATTGTTGTCAGGACACAAAATTAGCATTTCTGTCTTTTTTTTTTTTAAAGCATCGATTGCAGCCTTCCATGTTTCATCAGTCCCCAAACAACATTCTTTAAAAAAACACCACCCTTTCTTTAAAATGCCACTTGTGGTATAAAGAAATGTGGAATTAACATTTTCATTAATCACTTTTTGAATCAGCAACAGCATTCTTACATACAGCACATTGGCTACGATAGTTGTCTTTTGTAAAAAGATAAAACTACACTTATAGCCAAATACTCCATTTCACCTTTTGATGTCTTTCCAGTAAAACATGTATCATTGCTTCTTCTAAACTGCTGTTGTGTTCTGTATTGTAATCTTAACATTTATTCTCATCTAAGTAACACGTAAGTTGTTCTCTCTCATTTTCAGAAAGGACCTGGTCGCTTGGATGAAGAATTAATTGCCTCTAAAGCAACAGCTACCAGATGTTGTTGGTCCTAAGAGCCAGGTGTGGATAAATTGCATATGCAGAATGTGTGTAAAATATTTAAAGTCGTATCTTTCACTTAAGGTGTGAAGTGTTTTTATTGCCCATCACTGCTTTGAGTATGGCGAGAGGAAAGGCCGGCGGCCCCCCTGGGCCCACCACACTGGAGCGAAGCACGTGTGGTGTTAAGAATACGGCTGGTGAAGCTGAGAGTGAGACTTGGCATGGCTTTGTGTTTGGTGGAGTTGGTGCATAGAAGGGTGTGTAGGTGGAGGTTGTGGGGGTGGGGATCCTTCCACCTGTTCACCCTGTAATTCGCTCCTGGCTGCCACCTTTAACACTGCATTATTTACAGGTGCTCTCTTGATGGAGACACAAGCTGCTGCCTGCTTTAAATATGGATATGTGTGTGTGTGTGTGTGTGTGTGTGTATGTGCAAACAATGAATGCGTGCACACTATATGTGTACGCCTGCTTGCAAAAGAGTGAAATGAATTAATTTCACTAGTAGATTTACTTGTAATGCTAATATAATATAATACATGACAACATGTCAAGTGCAAGTATGAAAAAATGAGACACTAAGTACTGGACAACAGTCACAGTAATAACACCTGATGATGGCAGTGGAGCATTTTGCAGTAACCTTTATTTTTGGAGAAAACAAACAATCCTTAATAATGCTCAAATTTTTGTGATATTCTTATCAATTAAAAAGACAAACTTTAAAATGGGATTAGTCTATTATAATGCTAAAAACGCTGTTTTTGACTCATGCAAAGTTGAAGATGCACGCGTGCATGCTCTTTCCCCATCGTCTCTGCAGGTTGCACATTGTGGAAATTGAAACCTGTGACCTTTTTGCTATCAGCTCTGCCTACTGTTTGCTGTTCTTAATGTTAACCTTGACCCACGTGATAGCATTTAGTTACTGGCCATGATTTCATATGAATTACCCCTTAATTATATAAGCGCAGTGCATATGGAGACTGACACCAGACACACACAAGGCATACTGCTTCATTGTGAACTACATATTGTCATCCACTTTGTGTAAAAACGTGAATATTAAGGTCTTTTTTTTATGTCACAATCCACATTATGGTTTGTGTCAGTAAACCCCATCCTGCTTCCTTTTGTACTCTTATTAACCCTTTCCTCTCACAACCATAGCAACAATTAGGTAAAATTATTTAAAGAGACAAATGATAATCTGAAGGTCCATCCATCCATCCATCCATCATGCTTATCCAAGGGTTGCAAATCCAGACATTACTGTCTGTGTAGGAAAACTTCTTATGAGCTCTTGACAGGGTTTATGAAACATACAAAACCTCACTATGAATTGAGCAGCTTAATGGATTAGTCGTGGATTATATTATTATAATATCATCTTTATTTATATAAATGCTGATCTTTATTATAAATACACACCATTGCAATTCATATTGAAATAAAACTTCAACTTTATTTTTTTGCTCTTTTCATCTTAATAAAGGATTTTGAATCATCGGTTTAATCAATTTTTTTTTTATCAGTTACATAAAATGGTTTCCAGAAGTTCAGAATCTCTCTCCTCCTTAAAAATGACTCTCTGGTGCCTGCAGGATGGACGAGGTGCACTCTGTACAGATAAACGCATAAACACTCCTTGTACCCAAACAAAGGCATCAAGCAAGCATTTCATTAGACCATTGTGTGATATGGCAGGCTGCTGCTGTGAATGTATTTATTAGTTTGCGATACATGCCTTTTCCTGTTGTTCCCGGGGCAGTGGATAATGCCGGTTTTGTTCACGGCCCAGTGTGAACGGCGCCTCGGCTGCCAGCTGTCAGGGCTGATACCGTCTCATTTGGATTCCCAGCCTGCTTGCTGAATGGCTAATTAGATTTGCCATTTTCAATCCACTGATTGCTATACATAGCAGGACAAAGGGGCTGACAGCATGTAGCATTCAAGTCCAACTGTAACAATTAATAACTACGGTAATTAACATGTGCGTAGGGCACCATTGATTATGACATTACCTGCAGAACGGATGGCCTGGCCCCTGCCATTTCATTAAGGAGCACAGATATAGATTGTTATTAATAAACTGCTCTCTGCAGCTGAGGGGAGGTTATTAATTACACAAATTAGCGAGTGCAAAGGTAATCAAGTTAAAGCGGTTTCGTTCACAATAATTGATCTAATTTTTACTGACCACTCCTGTTCTATCGTGTCACACGGCCCCGTGTGAAGAGAAATCACCTCATTAACAAAAGTTTAATCCTAATCATAGTTCTTGGACTGCCTGGCTTTAAGGTCATATCTGAAATGTCAGAACAATTTGAAATTGATTGGTGGTAAATTGAATCAATGTCATGTTTAGAAAAAACAATAACAACTAATGGATGAGGCAAGCTCGCCCAAAACAAACAGGTTTGGTGGAAGGTGTGGCATGATGTTTGCTGAGCGAGTTTGGTCTGGGTCTGTCACTTTCATAATTCATTATGTCTATAGTTAGAGAAATGTCAGTATGTGGGTAATTAGCAGCAGCTGCAACGACCTGTTGGTGATGGTGGAGGAGGGAGGATGTGGTATGTCGAGGGGCAGTTTACTGGAGAATAGACAGACAGCAATAGATTGAAGTATGGCTTTAAAGGAAGTCACACTTTTTTTTGTTGCAAATGAACTCTTAACTTGTCGCCTCTGTTGCCTCACAGCAAGGTCCTGGGTTTGAATCCAGTGACCAGCTGAGGCCTTTCTGTGTAGAGCTTGTATGTTCTTCCTGCGCCTGTAAAGCTTCTCTCTCTGTACTCTGGCTTCCTGCCAGCGACTTGTATGTTAGGTTAATCAGTGATTCTAAATTGACCCAAGGTGTGAATATGAGAATGAATGGTTTTCTGTCCCTCTATAATAGTCCTCTGACAGACTGGTGACGGTGTGCTCCCCCCAATCCATGACAGCTAGGCTCCAGCCCTCCTTCAAACTTGAATGGGATAGTCAAAGAATAGATGGATCATACATTATAGTCTGAGAATTTGAATGTTCAGTTCAGCTGAATGATGTTCTTATGACTGCTAAGAATTTTTGTTTTCTTGTCTATCTTGGAAGATCTTAAGCATCAGTTACTGTGGTTTAAACATTGTACATGGTTTCATCAGTTTTTAGGTCAGATTGGGCTGGTTACATGGTTAACCAATAATTTCGGCCAGATGCAGTGGTTCATCATTGTTGCAACACATACTGAAAACAGAAATAAAATACACAGCTGTCTTTTAGAATGGCATTTGCTTTCTTTTTAAACAGTTTGACATGCATATTTGATTTGTACTTCACATCTTGTCTTAGGGAGGCTGAAAACCACATCATTATTAAGGCCTTTCTGTGTTTTCACAGTTAAATGAAAACACGAGGACAGCCATGTGATCCCTTTGCATTTTAACAGCATACAACAAGCGACAGCTGAAGTATTCATTTAATGGTCATCACCACTGACACTGGCAGTAACCAAAAGTAAAACTATTTTAGAATTCATGCTTGGTATCAAGCTGCGGAGCTATATAAAGCTCATATTTTTTTATTACTATGGTAGAAATCAGAAGAACTACACATTATTGAATATTAAAGACAAAGTACCAAAATAAATAAATGAATTTGCATGCAATAAAAGTAAATTTTATTTAACCATACAGCAAAGAGAAGTCTCTAATTCTAGCAGTGAATTTACTGTCTGGCTTTGTTCCCCAATCAATCCCCTTGGCATAGAAGGCGCAATTTGGCATGCAAGGGGAAAAGTTAGGGGCAGCAAGTCTGCAGGAGAGCTGGCACTGCGAATTAAGTCCTGTACACAGGTGTGTACAGAAGTATTAAAGGTGCAATTTGTAATGTTGGTAGTTCAAAATATTCCAAATTTGAAAGTTGTCATCAGATTGAAAAAGAATTTTGAAATCTATATGTTGGACTTTAGAGATATCCACAGAAGCTGGAGCTGATAACCAGCTAACCCCGCCCTAGTGGCTGTTGTAACAACACTTTGTACCGTTAGTCTGATTATAATTTCTAAACAGTTCTACTGAATGAATGGATCTGGATAGGCTTTTTAATGCAATACAGATCAGCTTTCTCCATGATTCAGATATCTTGTGGTTTATTCCATTGAATGCATGTGAGATATTTTCCCTAAAATGTCTTAGCCTGTCATTGTTTTTAACCATATTTGTGTTTTACTATTTTGCACTCTTGCCAAAAAAATATTTGTGGTTTGCCAGATTTGCAGGTCCCTCCTCACCCCTAACCATGGATAGGGCAGCTTTTTTGCTATGGTTTGTTTTTAGCTTAGCAGTGTGCAAGACTTTAAGATTAATGCAGGCAGAACTGTCAAAATATTCTTCAATTTCTTATGTGCTTATGAAAAAAAGGATGGCTAAACCATATGCTCTGTATGTTTATAAGCCAGTCATAATTTAAATATGTGCAGTTTACAAAGATTTTGTTTGGGAACAGGGAGCCTTGCTGGTCCCTCTCATTGTTTTAGAAGCAGCCATTTGACATATGTTTTAGCTGCCTAGTCCACAACACAACCCAGAAGTCCCTTTCCTTCTGTTTCAGGTGTTGGGAAAACTGCCAGCAAAAACAAATCCTCTTGATCCCTACAAAGCTACAAAACATGAAGGGAAATGGACAGTTTTTCTGATAGGTTCACAGAGTAGTTTATGATAACTGCACCTCCCATCACCACAACACATTGCCTCTACCTCTTTGCACAAGAACAAAATACACACAGATTTCTGTTTCCCCTCCACCTGACAAAAAAACAGCAGCCTTTTCCATCATCCGGAGTGTGTGAAAATTCACACTCATTTTTCACAACACATCTTAATATGCGCTGCTCCTTTTTTTTTTCTTCCTCTCCAATCCCGCATATGAAATCCTTCCATTCCTGGCTGCCAACACCAAAAGATGCAGCCAATCATCTCCAAGCAATGGCAGTTACAATTTTCTGTGAACAATTTGCTCCCTTAAGAGGAAAATTGCTTTCAATATAAGCTCCCTTTGAAAGACAACAACAATAAAAAGATACAACTGTAATACCGCTGCCTCTGTCAGCACTTGGCTGGGACAGCTTCAGCGGGAACATATGACTGGGGGATGAGGTGCTTACAAGTCAGCCTTGTAATATCAGCATCTGTGTGAGACAGTCCTGGCAAATGAATCCCACTTTGAACATAACAGCTTGGCATCACATGAAAATGACTGCCATGAGCAGCAGTTGTCAGATATGCTCTTGCCATTGTGTTGGTGAATTGTCATTTATTATATGTTGCGCCTGCTTCTGTCAGCTCCTGTTGACTGCGTGTATTGATTTGCAGGAGCAGAGGGGTGCAGAGGTCACTTTGATCAACACTCTGCAGCACACGGGAATCACACTGAGCTGACATTCCATTACCTGAGACAAAAAGGACTCAAAACAAAGAATATGTTAAAGAACACTGGACTTCAATACAGCAATATGACTATAATTAACAGAGAAATGAATGTCTTATGCTGAAATGGCTACATGGTGTCTTTTCCTGGAAGCTATTGTGCAGTGGAGACAGTTGTGCGATCTCCTTGATATTACATGCTTGACCTTTGGCTCAACCATTCTCCTTGTGGCCTTGTTGCTTCTTTAAAGCAATTATGGTCCTTCCTGGTGCTTTAAATTACCTGGAAGATCAAGCAAGGCATTTGACTAAACTGGTATATGTAAAGAGTAAAAAAAAAATACTGTTCATTCATTTACTTGTATTTCACTTTTAGACACGTTTTAATGTCATCAAGCCATTGTGCCGCTGTCATTGGTACCATAGATGTGGCTGATAGGTGCCCTCGTGCACCTAGTCTGGAAGTTGTGTAATCATGTATTGTGATCAGTGGAGGAGTACAAGTTTGTGCTACAGATACAGATGTTTGAGATGCATTTTTGTTATATCAGAATTATGGTGGGTAGGTTCAAAGACATTGCTGTGCAATTATGAGAGTCTTCTGTTGCAGCCAGTTTAACTACCTTCATCAGGTTTAAGACTTGTGCTTATAACCACGCACTTATGACCACAAATTTAGATTTAGAAACCAGAAAACTTCCTCTGATTCTTAGGAAATGACAGCAAAAAACAATGTTTTTGTGTTTACTTGCATTGTTTCTGTCATTACAGGTCACCGCATAGAAATAGTTTCAGAGCAATAGGAAACTAAAACTATTTACCATGCTTTGTGTTTACACATCTCAAACTTGGGCCAATAAACACATTCATTCTCATAACATTAATATATTTTTCCAAGATTTAGTGTAAATAGAATCAATAAACTAATATGTTTGTATACTGTATTAAAAATAACCCTCCTGCTCCTGACAAAAGAGAATTTCTGTCATCTAGAAATTCTAAAAACTAAATTAAAGACTGTGAGACTGTTCTGACAGCAGCAATATTCTTTATTTAGTAGTAAGTGGTTTGCAATAATTAGGGACCTGGCTGTGAGGGAAGGTGTTCGCTTTGACTGCTCAGCTGCAGATGAAACGCGTGTCTCATTGCTCTTCTTTGAGTCTGGCTGACTGGCGTTATTGCGTGAGCCAAACCTGCCGCTGTCTGTCGGCCCTGTCAAAGTCATGAGAGGATCACTTTATCATCGTTTGTCTGCCGTGTCTGACGCTATTGAGTAGGAGGGAGCCCTTAGGGAAATGGGGGCAGGCTGCTGTATTTGCTGTATGCTGAGTTTTTACTTAGTTGCTAGCTTGGCTTTATCAGGACTGTTGTTTCAGCCTGTCAGATTGCCTGGTAAGGTTGGTTACACGGCCTGCAAAACGCCAGCGGCCTTGCCAAATGTGGTATTACTCAGTATGATGACAGTGATGCTAGAACAAAGCTCCTCAACAAAGCTAGAGCATAAACTAGAAAATCTGATTGCCATGCAACTGTGATGATTTTCACAGATTTTGCACAGATACATTACTCTACAGTAGATTACTTTGCAAGCTTTATTTCTTCCCCATATCACTGTACAGTGTTTTTACAACTTTCAAGGAAAACCATTGGATCATAACATGTTACTCTCGGGTTTTTAGTTATGAGCTAAAGTGTGACTGATATTTGAGGACTATGGAATGCATCTACTACACTTCATGGCTCTCTTATTGATAGCTGATACATTTCATTCAAGACCACATTCTCATATTGTTGCTAGAGAAAAAAAAATCACCAAAAACATTTGAAATAATTTGCCTGGAAAACATGACTAACTGAATATAACCACATTTTACAAGTTTTTAGACAACAGAAAGACCCCAAACAGACTCATATTTTCCTGCTAAGGCAGCCGTGAAGAGAGGAGCTCTGGGCATGTGAGCAGATGGATAAACATGACATGAATCCATCATGGGTTATAAAGCTCTGTAACAAAGCCAAAGACTCTCACCATCACCAGCAGACAATATAAGGAGTGCCATATGAAAACATGACACAACACTGAGAGCTCATTAGTACAACATCATGATGCCGACAACCAAATTACATGGGCCATGAGTCTGAGTACAGGAAATCACAGTATTATTCCAATCCATTACACTAAAGTGAAACTGCTGTAGCTTCCTGTGAAACTGAATAGTCATGCTGCTGAACAGTGGAATGAGCTTAACAAGTTCTGAAGGGTATCAACATTAACAGACTGCGTCAGCTGAAATACAGCAGTCTGCATGACTCAGACAAACTTCAGCCTGAAAGATTATCGTAGGTGGCTCACTAGGTATTATCAACTGAACAATATGGAAGATTCAGTGTCAGTTACAGTGACATGTGCCATCACCAGTAAGCCAACAAGACAACAAGCCATCTGGCTTTAATTTTTTTTAAAAAAATAATTATCCATTAGACAACTTATATGGTATTTTTGTCTTGCATGTCCAAAGCACACAAGGAAATTTCTCTGTTAGCTCAGAAACGTCTGTCAAAGAAATACAGCCTGAATACAGTAGCTGCGTTTGAGTGTATCTAGATGGGATAATGGAAATTAGCATTATATTCAAGGTTGTTTTATCTGTAAGAAAAGCTATTTTAAAAAGGTCCAGAGTTGGGAATGGTGGAGCATGTGTGCACCTCACATGATAAAGCTTAGTGATAGCACTTAATGGTGCTGCCTGCACTTCACAGTTATCAGAAGTTTGAATGGGGAACCGTTTGCGTGCATCCATCCCAGCTGAGACACTGCATGTATTACACACCGCTCCGGGGCAATCCACAATGCAAAATTGATTAATATTTGCTTTCAAAATGACACGGCTTGATGCATGGGGGCTCTCCACATGTAAATGAACACTTTAAAGGAGATGAATAGCCTCAACTGAGGATTGTAAAGTTCAAGCAGCAGATTTGCATATTTATATTACAACTTACTGATAATAAGCACAGCAGAAAGAAGTAAATGCAATCCGTTTGTCAATGTACAATTCCTACATTACAAAGCTAGCTCTTATTAGCTTCTGTGAACTGATATGTTCAATTACTTGCCACAATAGCTGCGCTGAAGATGTATTGTGCTGCATTTTGACTTTATAATACAATTTAGATGATGACAGAGACAGGAGACAATTGATGATTCATTTAGAAGGACACACCGTACAAGCAGAAAGAAAATAGGCTTGATCTCAGCAACATTATTATTTTGTTTTTATATTTATTGTTTGCAAAAATGTATTTAAAAGAATTTATCTATGATCATTTATCAAAATATTTAAATTTGCACCTGTGTTGTCTGCAAAAATCACTATACCCATAGATGTGATCTATGCTTACAATGATTTTTCTGCAGTTACTGCTTGCTTTAGGAGTGTCATAATTTGGCTTCAACATAGATTTTCTGTTCCTAAGGAATAATCCAAAACCAGACACTTTGAAAATGAAAAAACAAACAAAAAACACTTTATTGTGCTATAATTTTTGATTCAATCATTTTTCTAGAACCATCTGGAAGGTTTAATTTTTTTCTGTTTAGTAAAACAGTGAGATTTCATTTTCAGGTCAAAACCTAGTTTGGTTGACTTTGGTTTATGAGCAAATACGTGCAGAATGACTATCCGCCTCAGATGTGCCTTGAAATTAGGGCTAATTAAAAAAGCGTGCAGAAATTATGGTAGTTTCGAAAAATGTAAACAATAAAAGAAAAATCTTTAAGAACAAAATGACAACTTCACATGATGCAATTTGCTGTTTTGCATGATTAATACCCTGAATAATTGGAGGCTAGTGTTGCTCCAAGAAAACAGGTAAATGCATTTGGAGCCACGTTTGCCACAAGTTTACAGTTAATTTTTTGAGGGGGATAAAAAAAGTTACCTGGAGCTTAGCGGCCGTTTATGAACATATAACATACTGCTGGTATCAGATACCAGATAAACTTCAATAGCTTCTGTGATATGAGTAATGGCAGAGAACATATGCTGCATGAAGCCAGTGGATGAGAAAGAGGATACTGCAGAAACAAAACAATATATGAGTAATCTAATATGTGCCATATGTTCACCATACATATAGTACCTCCTCTCTTTGCTGAAGTAAAAAATGAAATCAAATATCACAAACCATTAAATTAGGCTGATAAAGATTAGCAGGAGTGTAATGCTACACCATCTTTTGAATGGGAATTCTTTTGTTTTTTTTGTTTGGTTGACACTCAATACCCCCCACCCACATCAGTTGAATCACCTTTTTTGGGGGCTCTTAATAACTCCTAGTGTAGTGCTTGGAGAGGACCTTGCCAGGACTCCAGGTGTTAAAATGCACTTGGCCAGAGAGACAGGAGAGTCAGCCAACCAGTCTGTTCCTGGTCCCCTCCTTCACTTCATCTCACTGTTACAGGGATCTTGCAGCTCACTGTGCTGTGCACACATCACAGACTGTAAGTCACATGTACATACCGATTTTCAAAAATACATTTTATTTACTGTACTACAGTTTCCCATCAGGAAAGGATGCTCACTTTTGAATACCTTAAATGCGAACACTCTCCAGTTCCAACCCTAAAATCTATCACAGCTACTTAAAGTAGTAATATATATAAAATGGGAGACCAGCACCTACTGGAAGTCATTATGTATCTCATTCTAAAGCACTATGCAGATATGTAGTCTGTGCACTACTGTGCCATAAAACCACCATCAGTATCTAGTCAGAATCTTAGTTTTTCTAACTAATTGGGCATACAAATCTAACAGGAGAAAGATGTACATTTAATTTAATCTGGGGCAATTGCTGTGACCATTCAAGACATTTTTGTTGGTGTATTTATGAAGCTGATGTTGGCAGGGAGAGGCAAACGGCTGAGACCTTGTGCTACAGTCGAGCTATAAATCTCCATCATTTTAACAAGAAGAGACTGGAACCAATTTGGGAGATTTATGTTTTTCTTCCCTCAAATATGAATGAAGAACGGACATATCTGTGAAGTCGTGATGATCACACTAAATCTAATCAGAGTGGAAAATGAATTTTAACAGACTTGTCGTTAGAATTTAAGTCTCATAAGGATCTACTCCTTCTGTCATGTTAATTCAATTCCCCATCACGATGAACTCCAAAGAATGCAGAAACTTCTTAGTTATAAAGAGGGGCTTTACAAGCAAGCGTTGCATGTTTGAGAGAGAGATATGTCCTGTAATTGAATAATAAACAATGTCTGAATCACATTATAGTCATTCAGAATAATTGGATTAGAGGGGAAAGTAAGTAAAACTCATAATAATACTACATAAAGAAATGGATTGAGAGCAGTATGCTGGTCATTGATGGGACAGGAAGAGTCTGTGCTGCATGCTCCTGTAGCTCTGTGAATACACCACTTTCAGCCAACCTCATACAATAGCGGTTTCATAACCAAGTGAGTGAGCATGGAGAAGCTTTCTCACACTGTAGATAAAAACATACAAAATCAACCAAAGTCAAATGTCAAATTTTGGATCTACAAGCAAAAACCGCTTGAAAACTGATTTTTTAACACTCTGACTCCTTTTCAAGCTGATGTTTTCACAGCAGAATTTATTCACAGGAAATCAGGAAAAGATTTGAAAATAATTTTTTAGGAAATTCTAGGCTAATTATTTAAATACATCTATCAAGACAAAGGAAATCCTTTAAAAGAAAAAAGAAAGGGAAACCTACAAAACCATAAAACAATGTTAATGAACTGAGGTGGAAGAAAATGTGAAGATCTCAATCCAATCATTCTGCTTGGGGAGTCTTATGAAAGTGGCGGAAATAAATCAATGAGGCAATGTGGCAACTTTAACTTTGGAAAATGTATTAATTAACTTGAGTCAACTGCAAGGATAGTTTCACACTACCTGTAGGTAGTTGTAATTGTCATCTCAAACCAGGTGGAAGCTCTAATATGCACGAGTACACACAGGCTGCAACATGCGTGTTTTATATCTGATTCTTAGATAAGACGGTACTGGATATTCTAGGATTGCTAGCCTCACCGGGACCTCTGCATGCGCTGACTCAGTTACATTCACACACGCACCTTCACCACAGGCTCACCATTTTTCCCACTGGAGGAATAAAGCCAGACATCCTCTAACAGTGCATGCCCCAGTTCTGCTCACCCAGCATGCCTTGCCGTGCGTGGCGTAATCTGATAATATCAATCATAATTGTGTTAGATGTAATCCATCTGACTTTGAGTTTGTCGGGGTCAGGGTAGGAAGCAAGGCCCCACTTGCCATCAATTATCAGACATAAGAGAGTAGTGGATGGAGCTCTCCTCTATAAATAATATGGTGGGGCCCCGGCGCTGCCGATCGATGCCGTACAGTTCCACTGTCATGGCTTTAATGGCAGCTGGCTTTCTTGGCTGTGCAGATCAATAGCGTGTCTCCTCAGGGCTCAGTCTGGGTCCAGGTCACGCTTCGTGACGGGGACATAAATGACACCTCTGTTGTGATTGGAAAAATGCAAACCTTTTGGGTTATTTAGTCCCACTACTGTGGCCTTTGCCTTTTTTTCCCCGGCACCTAGAGGGAACACCTGTTGAGGTGAGTCAAACCTTCCTCTGATAATCTGCACTTCTTATCCCCCATCACTAAAGAGTACCGTCACAGCAGTAATCATATTCACTCTTAATTAAAGGTCAAAGTTTTGCCCATCACAGGCAACACACACAAAAAATTCCTCATATAGATGAAAATTTTTCCAGAAAAAAAGTCCCTACATTTGGATTTGTTTTTTATGTCCAGTGTTTCCAGGGTGTTTAAACAAGGAAAGGGAGCCTTTTAAATTCCAAACAGGCTGGTTTGAAGTGATGTCTAATTGAAAAACATGAAGAGGCACAGCTGCTCAGTCTGAATGTCAATGGAAGCAAGAAAGACAGGCAGCACAGCAGGCAACCAGGCCAAGATTACTTGGCCAAGACTTACGAGACACATAAACAAACACACACAAACAGAGTTAACATGGAGACACACAGACACAAAACCAAACTAGGTGGTATCAACTACAAAAAAAGGGAGCAACAGACAAATAAAAACAAGAAAATAGGAGAGATGGCTAAAGCGTTTTTCCTTTAAAGAAACAAAAGAACAGAGGTTAAAAAACCTGACCCTTGAAAACCGAGATGCTTATCACAAGGACATAATGAACAAACGTGTAAAACACTGAAACAATTAATCTGTTTCCGTTGGTAGCTTGCAGACTTTTAACGTGTTCCTCCTAAAACAACAGAAATAAATCAGCTTCAGACTAAAAGAGATTGAGTCAAAAATTCGAATTTACCGTGAAGAACATGTGTTTCTCAGTTATTTGTGTCTCATGCAGAAATTCTGCAACACTGTCTATGGGGGTGAATAGATTAGCAGGAGATAAGAGTTGTTAACTTCACAGAAATCACAGAGCTGACACAAATTTGTGACCTTGTCCTTTTTTAATGAGGAAAGTGGCCGGCCTGTAGCAACCAGGGTGTAAGAAATAAATAGTTTGAAATTAACAGCGATATGGGTCATTAAGCAGCTAACGTTTAGGCTCCTGACTGGTCCTTTCTGGTGTTTTTCGTCCTCACTTGTTCTAAGAGGGGAGAAAATGAGTAGTGAATGTGTCATCTTTCAGAATACAGACATTTCTGCTTCTTTTTGGCTAAAGAAACACTGATGTGAATGAATCACTCGGGGTGGGGAGGAGTGCCTTAGAGCATGTCTGACTTTGATGTTAACACAATCCTTTTCTATAAAAGTGTGCCAGACCACTTTTGTACTCCAGCAAGTCAAATCTTCAGACAAAACAGTATGATAAAGTGGCTTCACAGTTAATACATTTCTATAGAGACTGGATCTGATCATTAAACGGTTGTTGGGCTATAGAAAACTGAGCCTTTCACTCAGACTTGTCCTTGTCTTGTAGACGTGATGCATGGTGGAGATTTCTTTGACTGATTGGTCCAAGTATTTTATCGCTGAAAAAGTACAAGCCTGACACTATAAAAAAAAAAAAGAAAAGGTGCAGTAAATGCTGAGAAGGCCTTTGCCACATAATAAGCCAGACTAAGGTACAGCTCTTGCACACCTCTTCTCAATTTTCACACTGAACAAGAAAAAAAACTTCTGTGAATGAAGCATAAATCAGTGCTCCAGAGGATGTGTTCATTGTCTGTAGGCTCCTTTCTTAGAGAAGTAATTGAGAGTGGAGGGTCACTGAGGCTGGAGAAGAGGGAGAGCGCGTTTCTGCTCTGCTGCCACTCCTATCAGGCACTCAGGCCCTGGGCTGGCCCAGGAACTAATGGAGCTTCCTCTGGGCTGCTTTTCCCCTCAAATGGGCACAGCTGGGGGAACTCTGCCAGCCAGTACCGGGTTGCACCACCACCCTCCCCCTTCTCACACCCATCTGGCACCTCCTCCACCCTGGTCCTGCCTCCCAGTCCTGCTGTGCCACTTATGTGCTTGCCCGGCACAGATTGGGCTCCTAACACAGAGGGGATGTGTGCATGGGAGACCCACACATTGATCAGTACAGTCTTCTGTAGGTCCCCCTCCCACTGGGAGAAAAGCATGCTTAAATAACACGGCCAGCTAACAAGGGTAATCAAGTCGGCCTCTATGTGCTGGACTGGAGGGTGGTTGGTGTTTTGATATGCCTCTGAAGGGGCCCTGCGGACTTGCTTAGCTCTCCACATCAGTGACGTTTTACACGGCCTGGGAGACAAGGCTGAGAAAAAGAACCTCTGTCATAAAACATTACAACTGTGCTCAGAAGGAGGCGCACACAACTGTCTGATGCCTTCCCTCTGCGCTTTTGTCAACCCAAAAGAAAAAAGGAAAATGCTCTTTTAACTGAAAGTGTACTGGACTGCTACTTTATCAAACTCAGGTATATCAAAGGATTTGGGATAGCGATATCAAATTATAATTCCAAATACAAATTTTATCCATGTACTTATATCTGTTTAAGTGTCTTTAATGTTACACAACTGATAGACAAAGTTTGTCTTCAGCAATAATCATTTGTTAACAATACAAGGGCCTCCTTCCCACTTTATGTGACGGATGGCGCATGTGTGTGAGCATGTTATTAAAAAAAAAAAAAGTGTACTTCCACACCGTGGAACTTGTAAAACATTGCAAGGGCTACACCCTCTGCAGCCACACAGCAGGATCCAATTAAGACTCTTATCTACTAATTATGTCCCTTACACATCTGCATTCCAGAATTTAAAAAAGCCTGCTGTCCTCTCTCAGTAACAAGCTCTCGAATTAATGAGATTGCTCTGTAATTGAACCTCTTCATGGGTCCCTTGGCAGGGAAAATACGCTAACTTAAATTTGTATTAACAGAGCATCAATCATAGCTGATCAAACGATAAACAGTGTTGATTATCACAGGCGCAAAGTGGTTGCACCTTTATGTAAATGTGCTGTCCACCTTGAAGCGGACACACATACAGTTGGGAGCTGCGAGAGAGGACACCTGTCCCAGACTGAGCCACTGTGGGGCGCTGTGCTCCAGATCACAGTGATCAGAGAGTGCTCCAGAACCAATGTGTTTGTGTGTTTAAATTACACACATGTGCACACACATTAAGCAACAAAAGTTTAACCAGTTCTCTTTTCTCTTTCTTTGGAAATTGTGCTTCCAGACTGTGCTGGAAAATATCCTATTCTGGTCAAAAGCATGTTGGATACGCAGAAAGTTTGTAAATCCACCTCCTTTTATGTGTAAAACATCACACTAGACCACAACAAAACCCCCCCAAAATGTTTTCTTTTTTTCATGCACATACAACTGCTTTGAAAGGCAGAGTAAATTTAGATTGTTCAATAATTTGATTAAAATATATATTTTTAGAATTTCACTTAAACGCCATATGCACTGGATTCAAGTAATTAGATTAAAAATATCATCTTAATTCACCAAAACCGAACAAGGTTCACACACTAAGGCGTGTTTGAATGTTTGTGGCTTTTAACATGATTTCAATGTCAAGTTAAACAAAGTCACAAGTTTCAGTGCGATAAAAAAAGAGAGTTCATTCAAATTCTATGAACATTAATTCCATGAATGAAGATTAAATCAAACAAGCCTTGGGTAACTTGACCTCTGTGTGCAGATCCTGTATTATACATGGGTGAAGCAGATACAGAAGATTACACAAGTCCTTTAATATTTCAGGGAACACTGAAAAGATAAGCATTTTTTCAAAGGAAAGGTATATAGGTTAGTTCTACATTTCTTCATAACAGACTACCATATGACTAACATTTTAAAAAAACAAACTAGATTTCATAAATTTGCTGTTAATAGCACACTTATACATGATTAAACACAGCATTTTCTTTAATAGGAGGGAGGGCATCAATTTTCACATTAATATTATAAGTCTGTGTTGAATTTATAGATAAAATTATTTTTCTGTAGATAAAGACGTTGTGCTTTTGCTGACAGACTATGATTCTTTTTGAGAACGCAGTCATGCAGTCGAGTGTTCTCACAGTTTAACAGGTGCTTGAGACTCAAGAGAGGGAGACTCTCATACAGTGAGGAGGTTAGCTAAGGTATGTAGAGTGGTGTCCTGGTGTTTCACATTTAAAACCCCATTACAAGCAGATGGAATATAATTCATTACTGGACATTGCATTTATTTATAGACTTTTCTCTAAACACTGTGCAAGACTAGGTAAAGATTCTGACTGGTGAGAAGTTTTTTTTCCTTTTGCACTGTTGTCAAATTCTTGCTCAAAGTGAATGATTGGGTCTCTATAATATTGCAAGGCCTTGACTTACCTGTGTCAAGTACCCTGAGACATCACATTTGATGATTTCTTGTTACATAGATGAAATTCAACTTAATTCAGGGTATGGAAAAATGTTTATTATACACTAAACTTATCAAGTTTATCTGACAAAACTTAGTATTTGCTGTGTTATGTTAAGCATCATGTGTGGAAATGAATTTTTCTTTTTAGTTTTACTGCTTCTTTCCGATTTTGAAATACAACTTGGCTTGCTGCTTTGCTAGAAACTGAAGGTTAATAATCATTACTTCCACCAGATTGTGGTAACAAATGTCTCTCTGTCAGATTATGCAAAACCTACCTTCCCGATTTTCATAAAAGGTGGTTGAAAGGTCAGAGCTTGGACCAACAAAGAACCTGTTCATTCTGACCAGGTCAGTTTTAAAAACATATTACATGGATTGCTGCCATAGTAAAGTTTGTTTGTAAAAACAGATTTACTACTACTAATAAAAAGTTTTAAATGCCAATCCCCTACCAGCTTCTTGCTCAATATTTTTTTAACCAATGTCTTAAAAAACAATATTTGGATTTTTCAATAGTATTATTCCGTAGCCAATCAAAAACGAAGCTCCCTAACAACAAATAAGTTCATATCTCAGCATCACTTTTACCATTAAAAGTCTAACTGCATGCACTTGGAATAGCATTTTGAGGAGATACAAGAAACACAAACATATATGCATTACTGTAATATCAGTTGATGTCCTGATATTCAGGATGTTTTTACATAAGACTGGACTGATGGCCTTAGTGTAAATAGATGCAATCCCTGACCTGGACTCTGTGTCACATATAGTCAGCCATGTCTCACACAGAAGTAGACAAGGAAGACAACCAATCTGGAGGTGAATGGAAATGGCAGAGGCTTTCTTGTGAGGCTGAGCTCACTTTATTAGCATTGATTCCCTTTTTATGTATTTTGTCCCAGCTAATGCTATTGATCAGATCAGGGCTGCCACTTTCCGTGGACCCTTTAAAACTTTAACAAATTCAGTTTTTATGTGCTCTTTAGCTTCAAAAGTGTCTGATGGTCTTTTAGAAATAAAGCTACTGTTTATTTCAAAAATCTACTTTTTTGTAAGCAAAAAAATACCGCTGTTTAGTTTTTTTTTATAAGAGCGTGGCGTCTAAAAAACTGTCATTGCAGGTGCTGGTGTGCCAATCAGGCTACTAACGCTATTCACAATGCATAATAAAACTCAGTTGAATGTAGATTCCAATTTCTGTTCAAATATATTGCACGTTTAGGATTGTAAATTTACTTTTATTTTAGTGCACTGCTAAGAACTCGCAAACATAACCTGTGATAACAAATCAAAGAAGCTGGATTTTAAAAAGTCCTGCAAGTGTTGATGCCAGCTCTACTGTGCTCCCCATGGCCCGCCATGTTGACAGGACAGCCGGGAACAACAGCTAGGAATCGAACGAAGTTCACATGTCCCTTCCATCTCAAACAGGTCCCCGCTGAGGAGGAGAATAGCAATTACCATGCTAAAAAGGTGAAAGAAATGTGAGACAAACTTTGAATTCACATCTAAACCAATCAAATAGTTTATTTGAATTTAGTAATAGGAGGTCTTGGTTAGTATTTGTCGAAGATTATCATAATTCAGGTAGCAGATTCTAGAGGTTAATATGTGCTATCCAAAAAATAGTTTTTTATTTTTTAGTGTAGATTACTTACATGCACACTGTAAATATGATCAAATAAAATTAATTTCCTCTAAAAGCAACATGAGTAGATCAGGGTGCTTTAAAATATGGAACAGAGATTGTCAGAAGCATTTAAAAACATAAAGAATCTTTTAAAAAATATGATAACATAACAGTGAGAAATGCATGTTAAGATCTTAGAAATTTATTGTTATTGAGATAACTATCTGTTAGAGATAACTTGCGACTAAGCAACGCTAATCAGATCATTTATGTGCAGGTGCCCTGACCAAATTCTTACTGTGGTCTGTAAAAATACAAACAAATAAAACAGATAATGTAGCAGTAAAAAGCGTTTTTTGTTTCCTATAACTGTATTGTCACAGATAAGAGTTTGCAGCTAAAGAAACTCTACATAAAAGTATTGCTAAGCTTGGAACCATCACAATCAGGCTTTTCAAAAAAAAAATTTTTTAGATTTTCATACATCAAAAATTCAAGTTCATTTACTTTTCATGCAGTAGAAAATGCTGGTTAAGACTAATCAAAACCCAAAACGAGTTTAAAAAATCATAACAAAAGAAGGCTGTTAAGATTTAGGTGTTTTAGCACTGACATTGTCCGGTTCTCCTATATGACATCAGAGCTGCAGCTTAGAGCGTGAGACGGCCCAAGCCTTGCTCATCAGCTTATGGTAATGTTGTGAACAGTGTGACTGCTCCAATAGAAAGCCAGCTGACAGCCAGTGACATGGCCTGCCTGTCACCTGACACCTGCCAATAGAAGGGGGAGGGCCACACACACGCACATATATAAACACACGCACACATACACACACCTGATAATCATTGAATTATACACAGTGCGCCTCTTTGACTAACCTCTCCTCTCCCGGGACCCAGCTGTTCATGAAATACCTCCCAGTAAGACAGTGGGGATGGAGGAGAGGGGCAGCTGGGGGAGGCTGGAGGGAGGGGTGCAGGGGAGGTGGAGAAAAGGCATTAAAAAAAAAAAAATCACGCCTCACTGGCTCCCAATACCATGCACATTTTTAAGAGAGCCAAAGTGAAAAGATACAATTTCACTCAATGAGGCGGGCTGCAAAGGCAGGCACAAAGGAGACAAGATAGTGCAATCTAGAGGTCACTGACACTGCCTCTGCTGTAATTACTACACTTCCTTACTTCTGCAATGCTCCCACCCACATCTCCTTCTATTCCCCCACCACCACCACCACCACCACCACCCCAACACACACACACATACACACACCTCTTCCAGACAAACATGAACATGTTGGTCGGTAAGAGAACAACTGCATTGTCTGAGTTAAATGCTATCTTCATTTTCTCTGGGACAAGATTTTGAAGGTGCTGATCCTGTTGATATAATAAAAAGGCAGATTTGTAACTTGGCAAGAAACCACACGACCTATCCTTGCTTTTCACTCCACTCACAAGCAGCTCTTTGGTTTCTGGTAACACGGCTGTAGCATTAAACTTCAGCTCACAGAGATGATCAAGAGTATCACAGCCCAAATAGGTCAATCAAACCTGAACACACTCTAACTCAAACATCTAACTGAACATAAAGGTATTGCAGACCTATGGGTCTGGTCTGGCCTCTACTGAAACTTAAAAGTCTATTATTTGGCCTTATTGTGTGTTTGGTCAAAGTATAGGTCTGCTGCAACTTTCCTTTAAAGTACAGGGTTACTGCAAGATTAATCCAAACCGTTTTCTATTTGTGATTCAGGTTCAAATTTGCAATTTTCAAACAGGAAAGTCAGAGTAAAGATCCGAAGAGACTGAAAGAGCATCTTCTTTTTGTACACTACTCAACACTTTAGCATTTTTCAAATCAAAGTTCTGTCCCACAAGAGAAATTCAAGGGGTGAGCGGGAATGAATCACATCAAAAGTGATGCCGTGTATTTGTCTCGGGTTAAGTTTTGATGTGTGTGCTTGTGTTGCTGTTTTAAAGGATTGCAAGCTGGGTAAAAAGAAAGGGCTGCAGTCAACAAAAGGCATTATATACCGTGCCCAGCCAACCACTTAAGATATCTTTGAAGATGAATCAATCACTATATTATAGCGAAAGTCCACAAGGTGCCTGGCTCATGATCGAACACTCTGCACTTCATAGCAGTCTACAGGGCATTGATGCTCTGATTGATTGCAGAATGGAAGTGACTGGAAAGAAGAAAAGGATTACGCTTGTCAAATGCAGTCAATACACCAGGCTGGTGGTCAAATGTTTGCAGTAAATCTCAAATAGTGTCTGCAAAGCTAAAAAGGAAAAACTGAAAAAAAATATTCATTTCCTCAGAGGACCATCCTCTTGCATCCACACTCAAACTGACAACCCTGCAAATATGCAGTGGGATGAGTAGCCTAAAGCTTTAGGAGATTAGCAATGCTTTAAACATCAAAACAAGTCTTTCTATTATCTCAAGACGGACCTGCCATCTGAAACCGAACAGATTTTAAGTCAGACCAAAGAACATACTGCTTCATACACAATGTGCATTATTGTTTCACCATGCCAGGATTGTATTAGGAAACTTTTTTTTCTCTCCATCATTCTTACCATTGGTTTAGTGCATCTCTTGACAGTAGCGGTATTAAGTGTTGCCCCTTTTGAAGAAATTATACACGCAAGTCAAAGCATCAAATCCCTGCGTTGGCACGAGGATATTGGAAACAGGTAACGATATCTGTGCATCAACCAGAGCTCAGCAGGGCTGCTATTGAGCTTAGTGTATTCAGTGCGCCAATAGCTCGAGTGTTATTTACAGAGGGTTTTTCTTTTATGGAAAAATCAAGACGTGATTGATTCAGGTTAATGTGACTGCAAGCCAGCACCAAGCAGCATTTCAGTGCTCAGGTTAACAGAAAACACTAACTTCCATAAAGTGCTATGGAGATAAATCACTGTTATCCTGACAGCGCTGACAGCAGTTTAAGCAGCGGCAATCATCAGAAGCACCTCGGGAGCCCCTGTGCTGCATTCTGCAAAATGTCATGGGGGGGTTGATGGAAGGGAAAGAGACGGGTGGTCTGGTAGACAGAATGGGGGTGGAGTGGGGGACTGGGGGGGTCACTAGGAGAGATGGTCATATCAACCGCCTATCAGATTGCAGGGGCTTTACATAAACATCCCAGAGCAGTAAGCAAATTCTGTTGACGAATAAAGGTAATAAAACAGACAGAGGTTGGCAGGACGACCGGCCCCCGGTGCATTCCCCTAGCACCGCACGCTCACTCACTCACCAGCTCACCCGAGTGAGATTATGGTGTTTGCTTTTATCTGTCAGAGATCAATATTTCAAACGTCCGATAAAAGAGGAAATTGAACTGGGAATAGACTGAAGTGCTGTAAAAGTACAAAGCACAATTATCAAAAAGCACTTAAACTGCCTAATAGGATACACATATTAAAAATGCTCAAATGGATGTTCCGCAGCCATAATGAGAGCCGATTCTCGTCCTCCATCTCCACTAGCCCCACCGTGTCTTTGATCACAACACAGTGCCCTTCTGCATGTAGTCACTGTGGTCAATGCACTCTGGGTAGTATATGGAGCCCTGGAGGCTATGTACACTGTGTTTTAACACAACGCCATTAGGTGTGATTGGGCACTTTCGGCCTTTTATGGGAAGTGCATTACAGATTTAAACTTTGCATAAGAGTGCTAAGTCTGGGGATACAAGGACACGTGAGAGGCCCACAGAAACAAACAGAAAAGAAGGAGAGTCCATAACCCTCTTTTGTTAGAGGCACTCACTAAGTTTACTCTGTAATGGTCACCCTGTTGCCAAGAACTCTACTTCATGGCATAAGCACATCACTGTTAATGTCTTTGAGTAGCTCAGTGGATAAATCTGGCTGCAAAGTTGAAAGTTCACCTCCCAGTGCGCAGCGGGCAAAGTTTAGCACTGGCTTATGTTCCTTGACCACGTCACTATTGATATATTAGATATAAGGAGCTTTAGGTTAATATCACTGCATGATATGCCTTTAAGTATTTTTCTATTTGTGCAAAATATATAAAAAAAAACAAATAAAAAGAGGAAAGAAAGTAATAGAATGAGTTTGAGAACATATACACTGCTTTGGCTAATGAGGAGAATTGAATCAGGTAAGCAGAGGGGCTGGAAATATCAGGTGATGTAGGAGGAGTGGCTGCAAGAAACCTATGAGAATTACTTCTGGGAGCACAGATAGTCACTACTTAAAATCACTGACAAGTGAATAACATTGATAATCCCATTACATTGATGCTGGCACTCAAGCAGATGTTGATTTATCATGTAACAACTGTCTAAACTTTGTTTCAGAACAAGCACATCCCCTTTAAGGAGTCCCCGGTGGGAGTTGTGAGGTTCTGCGTGGCAGTGCGCACATAACAGATATCAGTGCTTACTTGCCCTCCAAACTCAGATTATTCCAGTTAATTATTTCAGCTGAGCGTCCGTGAGACTTTAAAGTTAAAGACCCCATTTAACATAAATTAGCATAAAAACATTTTCAGTGTACAGGGTAGTCCAATAGAGTCAGTCTAGTCTTTGTTCAATATTTCTGAGAAAGATATAATTTCACACACAGGAACTAAAGACACCCTGTGCAAATCAAAGGCTAGGTTTGATCACTGGACCCATATCCAATGGTATTTAGCCCAGTAGCCACTTACTTCTAAGCAGTATGAGTAGTCTGGGAATTTGTATACATATATTGCCTTTCATTTGTTCAAAAGGCCAATTACAATACTGTGTGGTCTAAAAAGAGAAAATGAGCTGCAGCTCTCTGGGTGAAAAAGCCTTGTTGATGCCAGAAGTGAGAGGAGAATGACCAGACTGCTTTGAGCTTACAGGAAAGCGACAGCAACTTGATAATCAATGTTACAACCAAGGTATGTAGAAGAGCATCTCTGACCACAGAATATGTGAAACTCATAAGCAGATGGGTAGCAGAAGACCACAAGAAATTGAAGAATTAATTTGCACAGGCTCACCAAAACTGGACAACAAAAGATTGGAAACATTGTGATCTTGTGTAGTACATCTTGATTTACGCTGTTGCTGCCAGATGGTAGAGTCAGAATCTGGCATAAACAAGGTGAAAGCATGGATCCATCCTGCGTTTTCCCAGCATTTCAGGCTCCTGCTGGTGGTATATAGGGAATACTTTGGCACACTTTGAGCTCCTTAGTACCACTTAAACATGGTTTAAATGCCTCAGCCTACCTGAGTGCTGTAGATGACCATATTCATCTCTTCGTGACCACAGTGTATTTGAACTTCTAATGGCTGCTTCCAGCAGGATAACATGGCATACTACAAAGCTCCACATCACTTCAAACAGGTTTCTTGAACATGACAATGAGTTCACTATACTCAAATGGCTCCACTGTCACCATTGAACAAAATCCATGAGAAATGTTTCAAGCAGCTTATTTAATCTTTGCCACAAATAATTAAGGTGGTTCTGAAGACAACAGAAAGTCCAACCTGGTATTAGCAGAGTGTACTAAATAAAGTGGCCACTTTGTGCATGCTGTTACTTCATGATGAGAGACTTCTAGTTTTACTTAGTAATGCAACATTTAAAGTGAGAGTTAACTGATACTGAATTTGAAAAGGTCACTTTGCTATTGTCTCGCATCATTCTAGAGAAAACAGGAAATATCAGTAGTTACACTATATTATATTAGAAATATCCCTTTAAGCAGAGAACAATAGAAGATGAGAAAGTGATGCAGGTTTCCATTATGATGATATGGAAGGCTTGCTTTTACTGATATCCGGGAATCTTCAGATAAAGACATCCTATTACTCCTTGACATAATATGATATGCCAGCCTATTCTTCTCCACGCTATCTAAATGATCCTTCATTAGAAACCTGATCAATATGCTTTCGTGATTAAGTGGGATGAGACACACTCATTTTATTTTAAAGCATTTTTACAAATCAATGGCAAGATTATCTTCCAACAAATGAGAGAGATGCAAGGCCGGCATTTTGAACGTTGGCCAATAACATCATCTCTCACCATCTTGTTTTCTTCAACACCCACCCACCCACACACACACACACACACTTCCATATACATTCTTATATAATGACTCACCATTTTAGGTTGAGTAAACATCCAAAAAGTGACACATAAACACAGAGATGCAGACAGAAGGAAGTTGCAGAGAGCATCATGGAACCTGGAAATCACTGCAATATAATTGCAGACAAAGCTTTTAATCAGGAATTGTAATGCATTAGGTAAATTAGTTTTTAAAGATTTTAGATGTTTAAAGATTTCATTTGGAGATACCCCGGATTCAAAGTAGAGGAATCACTCGACTGATAGATGTGGAGTAGCTGTAAAATGTGTCGACAATGCAAAGCAGGCATCATTATAGAACAGTATTTGCCTTCCATTTTTTCTGGGCATGTTCTTAACTGATCACACTGATGGGGCTGATGTTGTATTCCTGTAACATAGCTTCATATTTGTGCCAATGAATAAAGGAGTAAAATGGTAATTAACTTTGGTTAGAACTACTTGAAGAGCTATATTGCATTGTGTGTGTTCCACCTACATTAAAGCATCACTGACCAGTTTTCCAATATAATCTGCAGCCATTAATGATTGTTAGAGGTGTGAGAAACTGAGACTTCCTTCCACAACAGTCAAATATTGACAGCTATTTATTTACAGCGTTGAACACGTCTTCAGTGTCTCATTAAAAGTTTCACGAAAGAAATATAAAATCAAGTTAACTTAAGTAACTTAACTAGCTCATTTTAGCTTGTTAACACTATGGATAATTTTGTATGCCAATTATTGTTGGGGGGTTTTTTGTAACCAGATATCAGCGGTGGGGAAATAACGAGTAAGTAGGACTATATGACAACTCTGAAAACATAAATGGTAACTCAGAACCAAAACAGAAGAAGCCTTGACCAACTCTATTCCATGTACATCAGTTTAATTCATAAATCATTTTTACTTATATAGTACCAGGTAGCAGTGACATTCACTTTATTTTGCGAGAAAAAGACCTTGAAATATTAGAGAGAGCGAGGACCAATGATCCCTTATAAATATGCACTCTCCCGCTGTTGGAAGGAAGAAGTCTTTTAACAGGATGAGACCTTTGGCGATACCAGGCACTGTGAAGGGCAGCTGTTTGCTGCGACTGGCTGGGGAGTGAAGGGACAGAATATAGTTAAGCATAGAGGAAAGACACATGAAACAAACAAGAAGATGACCAAACCAGAAATCCTCAAATTGGAAAGAGAACAAAAGAAAGAAAGAAATGCAACTCCCCATTAGGTCAATAATTACATAGTCTCTCACTGTGATGGCAGTGCACCTGTTATTCATTAATGAAAAACAGGAACAGTGAAATCCACCTCAAACCACTTGTATTTAGGTGCATACTCAAATAGCCAAACCCTTGGCTATATGTATAAAAAGAGTCTTGATCAAGACGGGCTATGATTTACACGTGCTACCAGGTCTTACAAGCAGTTGGTGCTTAGCAGAATCTACTTAAATATATAACCTACAATAAATATAATAAATAACAAAGTTGCAGGAATCAGAGAGAGACATGTTATTATTAGACTAACCCTGTCCAAGATGTTCCAGAAGTTAAGTGCTTTTAGGCACAGTCACATCCGAGTTCCCTTGTCAAGAAGGGAAACGATAAGAAAAAAAAAGCCCATGAGAGGAAATATTTTTTTCTCATTGTTCTGAGATTCAGTATTTTATGGGCTGAGCCATTACAGTGAGACCACTTGTGTCACTTGAGAGACTTCAATTAACCCCTGGGGCAGTTTGGTCAGTTGCTCAGTGACTCTGGGCACAGTATCTAAGATGTTGTAGTAGCCAGCTGACAGTGAGCTAAACAGACTCAATCAATGCCTGTAAAAGAGAGCTCAAGCGAGAGGGTGTGTTGTCACCCACTGCAGTAGACTGGTCCACCTTCTGGCACCCTTCAACTTTAATTTTTTCCAAGATTCAAATCACATTTTTGATATTTGCTTTATATGATAGAAAACTGAAGAGAAAACTCTTCAGGGAAGAATTAGAGCGTTTGTGCGAGCCTCGAGGGCACCGATCTGGGGTTCAACCTAATTTGGAAAAATAGAAAGGTCTTGCTGTGTTATTATCATTTGTGCTGGTGCATTTGATACTGGGCTGCCTCTGGGAGTTGAGCAAACAGACGCCAATGGCAGAAGGCGACATCTTAAAGAGATATTTCAGTTTTGTGGACTATTTTCACTTAAAAGTTTGGGAGCATATAATCTCCAGCATTAGCTGCCCAAAGGGATCCAGTAAGCACACACACAGACACACACTTGATTTGATCACAGAAATTGTTGTAGATACATACCTAGCTTCTTGTAGAATAGTACTGTGAGCATTGCACTATGGACAACCCTGGTTAGGTTTAACAATGTCTCTGATTTATAAAGATACTTTTTCATACTGTCATCCTGCTTATAGAGAAAAGTGACTGTGTATAATGAATTGGGACAGATCAGTGTGGGAAAATTCAGCCCTCAGTTCAATAAATTCAAACAGCTCCATGTTATGAGACGTGGGATAGTGCAGCTTACACACACTGTCTTGCCCCTGTGAGGATAATTCATTAACTTTCCTAATCCTCTCATGTGGTGTTGCAGCAGAAAAAAAAGATGAAAAGCTCACTGAATATCAAAAACAACGATTTCTGAGCCCCTCACCATGGTCCTCACACTCTTTCACAAGTGTCTCTGAAAAGGGATGCTACATGTTCGACGCATGCCTGTCCTGTGTTAATGAGCTTTGAAATACATTTTCGTGCACCGCTGTGGGATGAGAACAGCTCAATAAAATATACACAGGAGGTCGAAACGGTAGGGAAATAAAAACCCCTTTTTGACAATGTTAAGCCTCGCAGCTGCTTTGAGGCAACTGAAGGGTTTTTATCAGCTCTTCAGATGTTGGATCATAGGGTGCAGAAAGCTTTCCAAGGGTAAGCAAAGTCAGGGGAGTCAGTACTGTACCAACATATGCCTTTGCACACATGATTAAAACACATGTTGTGGTGTCTTCTGTCCATCTGCACTATATAACCCCAATTTTTTCTTGCACAATATATTTGTTGACAATGGAAACTAATGCCTTATAATTACTATAAAGAATTAAACTGAGCTAAATGTCGCCATTCTAATTTATACTGTATACACACAGGAGAACTGAAATGGTTTTCAAATATGTGTGCTACACACTCATATGGTAAAGTATAAATGCACAATATCTTTAAGAGTATTAGTATTTTAGTTCTTTTTCACAGAACACTGCCAGTGTTTGGCAGTTCTGCTTTAGTGCATTTTGAGAACCACCTCACATTTTTGCAGGTTTTTAGATAAAAACAATTGTGGAACAGAAACTGGAACATTATTCGTGCTAGGACAGAATCTGTGAAATACATTTACAAATAGTCAGTGATTTTATTTTTCGCAATAGCTGTGATCTATATCAGGTGAGTACCAGATGTTTGGTACTAACCCAATACATAGCGTTGTCTTAATAAGTGCAGTTTCCCTCACTGTCCTCTGCTTCAGATTCCTGCATGGTACATGATGAAGATGCTGCAGATGCACCCTGTACTTGGTTGGCTGTCTCCAGCCACAGGTCAACAGCTGGCTTTGGGTCAAATGTTTCTGCGGTCTGCTTTGACAGATGAATGTGCATCAGGGCAGAGAGATGAGCATGTGTCAGACGAGATCTGTACTTGGTTTTTATCAAGTTGAGATGAGAATCCCCTCTCACAAGCTTCAATGCTTAAAGGCAGTGTAAGAGACAGATTAACCACCTTGTTGATCTTGGAGTAAGCACCGGGGTTACTTGTATTTACTATCTGGACCAAGTCATACACAGAAGAGGCTCCCAGGCATTTTCCTGCCTGCTTTAATTGCATCCATTCTGTTACCGTGGTGTCTTTGTCAAGTTGCAAAGTGACCTCATATTTCTTGAGAATGCTGCAAACTGTTGTGTTTCCAGAACTGTGGAGGACTTGCATTTCCTGAGGTCATGTTGAAGGATCAAATACTAAGAAATGATCACATGACTTGAGGGAGTCATATCTAATTTCAAACTCTTCGATTAACCCCCTGAGTAAGTTTGTCTTATCTCTGTCAGCATCAGCATTAGAAACAGTGTGTGCCCTATAGTGACCTTCACTATCAAGCAGAAGGGAAAACTGTCCAATGGTCACCATGAGTTCATCCTTACATTCTCCATTGATCAGCTTTTCCTTCTAGAACCTAATGGATGTTGTCTTTAAAATGGTGCCAGTGTCAACCATGTTTGAAAGAAAGCATTGAAAACGCTCTGTTCACATATGCTGCAAGTCACTGTTATCTCTCATAGCCAGTTGCATTTTAATGGCTGGCGATAGTCTTTATATTTTTAACAGTGTTTTTTGCTTCCATGCAGACCACCTGATATTATGAAACTCACCAGTTTCACAACGGGTTTTCTTCACACAGCTTCTTCAGTGCAGCATTTTTTTTGCTCCACTTTTTTGCAGATAAAACTGCTAAATGTCTCACAGTCAGTAAAGTTGCGATCAGCTGACTTTAGGCAATTCTTCAGTGTGTCTCCAACTGCAGCAAGTTGTCTGAGTTTTGGCACAATGCCGTTGTACATACCCACATTGACAGCAGCCCCGTCTGTGCACACAGCGACCAACTTTGTTGTCCAGTCATCCAAGCTTGTGTCCTGAAAAAGTCTCACAAGTCCGTCCGTTATGCCTGCATAACAGTCTGTTATGTCTGTTCAATCAGTCCAAGAAATGCAAACGATTTCCTGCTCGGTTTTTGTGATGTCCTCAGATCGATCAAAAAACAGCCCCCAAAATTCGGCAGACTGGAATTTGTTTTGTAACTCCCCAAATATGGTGTGAGCGATACTCTACACGATCCCAACATTTACTCCTAGCCGCTTCAATAAAGGAATATCCTCAGAATATGAAGACATGGGACGTGCATGTTTAGCTTTATGGAAGCCGAGGAGAAAAATATTAAACAGAGCTAGACATTGTTCTTCATTTTGCTTGTCTTGCCATCTGTTAAGTGAGCAACTCATAATTTCTTCTCGGCTAGCTTGTTTATTAGCAGTGACTTGCACCACATTCATGTGCTCCCTTATTCTTTCATGTTTGTCAAATAAAGGATGGTTCAAATTCTTTGAGCCTTTAAAAATGCACCTGATTTGTCTGCTAGATGTGAATGGGAATGAATCTTGCACCACATTTCAGTGTGCTCATTGTTAGCTTAAAGCCATGGCACATCTTGGACCCAGTTTTCCGAGAAAAGTCTTTTCTTCGGCTCTGGCTCCGGTTGGCATTTCTTAGCTGGTGTCGAAACACCAAAGTAGCTGCCTAATGCTTGTTGTTTTTTGGATATTTAGATGGTGACAAACCACACGTGTAAGGTGAAATGAGATGGTCAAGTACGCAAAGGCGCTTGGTAACACAAGTGTCACTATGCATTCCTAATTTTTGTCGCCCATGCATACCTACGTACCAGCTATGTGCATCCCTGTCTATAGCACCCTTGCGTCATTGGTTCTGATTTCAAATCCCACTATTTTATGGATTACTCTTCTTTCAGTGGAAATATGTGGGACTGGTTCTAGACTTAACTAGTGAATCTCCTCTTGTGATTTGTAACTCTACAAAACATAATAGGTTAATGATGGTCTTTCTTCTACAAAGTAATTCTGGGTTAGATTGCTTCTATGACTAGAAATCTAGTAAGTGACCAGTGCTAACATTTCCATCTTACATTAGAGCCTATAAATAATTTCTGGTCTCCAAAAGGCTACAAAGAGATCCTCATAAGATATCATGTGTTGGTCTTACCTCAAGTGTACTGTAACACCTTGCAGAAAAATGCTGCTAAACCTGATTACGTAAAGGTAAACCTGATTACCTTTATCTAGTAAGTGCTTGTAGGCCAGGGAGCGTATTCTATTTTCTGTATCTCAAATCACATGTTTTTAATCAGTTAATAATTCCCGAAGACACTGAGAAAACAGGTTTGATGTGACAGAAACATAATGCACATCAGGTAAGGAAACTCTGGTATAATTGCAGGTTATTCTTGAATATAGTTACATAGTTGAAAAAACATCCCCAGACCTTTTGTAGTTACCCAGAGGAGGAGGAAATGAGTTTATTGATGCATGCTTCTGTCTGTGTAGATAGTGTTATAAAGGAGTGGTCAAGTAACAAAAGAAGCTCTCAGACAAATGTTAAAGGAGTGTTCTATAATGACCTTGCTCTCAATCCATGGCGTAGGTTAATGACTTTGTACCTGGCCTAGGCTCTTAACAGTGATTTTTCAGAGGCCGCTGTGTGATGTATGATTGTATGATTCTTTGGGGTGTGTATAAATTAAAAGAATGGCATCTTGTTGACATTGTGGATGATAAAATAAGAGGCACTTTAGGTAATTCCTCTGATAAACCGCATAGTGGATGATAGAATCAAAACCACTTGTGCAGGTCGCTGTCAGAATCATCTGTCTAGTTGGTCCATTAAGGCGGAGCGTGTGGGTTTCAACTCCCTGCCAAGACAGTGTGACTCTTCCCTATCCTAAACATGCACTATGAAGATCAGGGTTCAGAACCAGAGTACCCTATGGATAAAATCAAATTGGAGTCAGTGTCTTTATGTTTATATGTGTTCTGCAGATGACAATCATTATAAGACCTGTTGGTTCTGTGACACATAATTCAAGTCATCCAGTTTTATGTGGTATTACTCTTTATTTATGAAGGTGCAGTTACAGAGTTTAAGTTGCTTTTCAAAAGTAAAATAATATTGACTTAGTGAGGGCGATGTCCTGTCAGTGCTCATGTTGGGTCCTCGCGGGAGGACTCTGTTTTTCTTGGGAGTGTAGCATCTCTAACATTAAAAATGATGACATTGCATCAGTGGCGATAAATAAGTGGGTAAATATGTGGACAGGAAGCTGGATAACGGATATCAGCACTTGCTGCACCCCATTAGTTGTTGACAGCTTCTGCAAGAGAAGCAGGCCTGAATATGTGGCCTGTAATTCCGTCTCATTACCACGCTAGTCGGCACTTCCTCCCCCAGACCTTTAACTCATCTCTTATAGTTTGCCTGTCGCTGGCCTTTGTTTTATTGCAAACTAAGTTACGTGCTATGATGCCTGATTTATGCTGGTCATTGAGCGCCTACAAATCAGAGAATATTTTCATTGATTACCTCAAATTGTCTAATCTTTTCAATGTTCTTGGCCTCTGATTGGGTAGTATTTACTGATTGCCTCCTCCTAACTTAAAAATCAATCAGTGGCTACAGTCGGAGTGGCTGGATGAATTCGGGCCAAGGCAGCTGCTCCTCCTCCATCAATAATGTTGGAGGCATCAAATGAATTCTAATTTTTGATGATGTTGATATTTGCAGCACTCATCTCTCATACAACAACCAATAAATTACTGAATGCATTGGGTCTTTATTGTGAAATTAACTGTATTCAAATCAATTCATTCTTTAGAGTCCATTAATGCATGTCCTAGGTTTTTCAACTGTCCCAGGAATGCTTTCCACCAGCGTGTTTCTAATCACTACCACATATTGCAGTATCCTTTTGATTTTCATAACAAACAGCTTCAAAAATCATCAGATGGATTTCCATAAAGTTGTATATCTTCTTCAGAGAATCAATGTGTTTCTGGAATTTTTTTTAATGTATCTTCACACAGATGATGTTTGCTGTTTTGAGTTAAATAGCTCAGCATTAATTTTATCCTTCATGAAACATGCTATGTAAACCAAAATTATTTGGCAAGTATTGTCATTATGAGGATTTTGGCAAGATAACATTAACATTTAATCCAAAGCAATCAGTTGCAGGCTCATGGAAGGCTAGCTTGCTGGAGCTTTGTTATTTAGTAATCATGTTACTAAATAACCATGTATCTTGTTAGTCAGTGTTAGTGTTTCATGTTTGAAGATCACCTTTCAATTAAATAGCAAGTTTAATCCAGTGCTAACAGGTAACACAAACAAGAAATATTGCCTCAGGTACATTTACAGTAAATAGTAAACAATCAATATCTGAAAATGCAACAAAGAAGTCACTGCTGCCATCAGACTACATGTTTTCAGCATCACTATCTAAATCTTATTTCACTACCGTGCAGCTGCTTTGGCCCTTTGTCACTATCAGACTTATTTTCCTGACAGTGACCCCAGCTTTCACTTGCACTTTTGACATGAGCCGACTTCCTGATACAAGGTGTGGTGGATAATTATAGAATGCATTCAGGGCAGCAGAGGTGTGCTGCTGTCCGGGCTGAATCTAATGCAGTCACATCTGTTTAACTTCACCATGCGGGAGCAGCTTCAGGTCTAGGAGGGAGAAAACACAGCGACACAGAGAGGGAGACACTGCCGGTAAGACTGGACAGGTTTAATACTCTGGCCACTGGCATCTCGGATGGTATCGAACAACAAGGAGGAATCTGTAGAGGGGATGTGGGATCAGAGTGTGTGATATGAGTCTGTGATGACAAGTGCTGATTTATATTGAGTCAGACATGGATGTACAGAGCCCCGAGGGTGGCTCACCAACTCACGCATTACCGTCACTGTCAGGAAGGGACAATGAGAGAGCGATAGAGGGAGACACACACACACACACACACACACACACACGCACACACACACACACTTTTCTTTAACCGAGGTAACTACAAGGAGCGACATAAAACACCTTGAAACAGTGCAGTTTTCTTATATTATACGACTTATATGACTTTAATGAAATGATTTGTAAAAAAAAAAATCTAACAAACCTGTTTGTTACATTTTTAAGAGGCCTCAAAGAGCAGTTGAAATAAGTGCATATAAAAAGTGGGCTGGATTCCCATCTGTAGACGTCAGTAACTAGATAATCCAGAAACTAGACCTTTGCACATGTTTACCTCTATGAAGGTAGACACGTGTAATTTAAGCAGAGCCATATATTTTAAGGTTTCAATCTGACCATATTGACCAACACGTGAAAACAACAGTGAAGGATGATTGAAACTTCAAAGTAGATTGAAACTTGAATTGCAGTCTCTTGGATGTCCTGAGTTTGTGCTGTCTTTTCCCAAAGTCCCTCAGAGTATGCTTATGCTCCACCTTCATAGACTGTGTTAGCTTCTGTAAGCGGAAATACTGCCTGTCAGTTGGAACACATTGCACAAATGGTTGTATAGTTGGAGGACCTTTGGCTATAATGCTTATGATTTATTATACAACCTTGAATATTCCAATTCCAAATGTAACACAAGATACATAATAGCGTCACGAGCTCTAAGTAAAGAAAGGGGGCTTGTAAATTAATAAAATAAACTCCCTAACACTGGACACACCGCAAACTTTGCAAGTATAAATGTATTTTCATGTGGGATGTTGTCTAAGCACCGAAAATGCAGCAACAGTAAAACACTTATTTAACTTCGATGCCCCTCAAGTCAGACTTTCAACTCAAAAAGTCAGAGGAGCTCCAACCACCCTGACTTAACACTCCAAGGTGGTGGCAATGCATGTTAAACTCTAAAACTTGCAATCTGCACTATTACCATTGTGCAATTGGACAGCTACAGGCATTTACCTAATTGACAGATTGGATGGAGGACCAACAGCGATGTTGCGTACAAGAAAGGGATGAGCAGACTCTACTTCCTAAAGAAGCTCACATCCTTTACTGTGTGCAGCAAGATGTTGGAGATCTTTTACCAGTCTGTGGTATCGAATGCCATCTGTTTTGTTGCTGTCTGCTGGTGGGGGGAAGCATTAGTGTCAGAGATGCCAACAGGATCTACAAACTAATCAGCAAGGTTGAAAACATCATTGGTCAGAATTTGGAGGCATTTGAGTCAGTGAGGAACGGGAGGTCACTGAACAAACTGCTCTCCATTATGGATAACCATCGCACCAGCTCCAGTCTACACTTCTGAGGCAGCAGAGCTTCTTCTCCCTCAAACTGATTCAACCTTACTGCCATAAAGATCGCTTCAGGAAATCATTCCTATTGTTTTCTATCAAGGTGTGTAATAACTCTTTATACTGTGACAGGTGAACACACCTGTCAGGCATAAGATCCCAAACATATTCTTGTATTATACCTTCATGCAGCAGTTTTTATTAGATTTATAGTGTACCTCATTTTTAGTTTTGTTTTTATCACTGTGTGTATTGTATACACATAAATTCCTGTACTATCTCATAGTATAAGACCCTTAGCAGGCGCCTCTGGCACTTTTATTTTAACTTTGTTGTTTATTGTAGAATGTACTATTTTTATTCTTTCTCATGCTGCTGTAACACCAATCCCTTGTGGGATTAATAAAATATCCATCTATCCATCTATCTATCTATTTAATACAGAGCACTGAGCAGGCTCTATCCATGACTGTACTGCAGCTGTGTTTTTAAGTGCAATCAAATGCTGTACATTGTGCTTATTGCTAGTGATCGATGAAAGGCTCTACCTTGCTAAGGAGTGAAACAAATCATGTTTTCCTTTGCTTTTCTGACTGTACTCCTGAAATGTGCTCAAGTTGGGATTTTCATGACTCCCAACTCCAACATCCAACTTCTGAAGCAAATGGAATCCATCATTACTTCAGTTCTACTCAAAACTTATTTTGAGATCAGGAAGTTATCTGCAAGTGTACTATTATTAAGTGCACATATATGTGGCCCTTTATCAAAAGCTCCCTTTGAAGCAGTCTGTGAGTAAAATGTAAAAAACTACAATTACAATTACAATTGCTGCTAGTCTGTCTCTCCTACATTTCTGTGCCAATATTATCAGTCTTTATTTCTATATAGAGTGCTGGGGCTGTTACTCAAAATTTTTTAACACTATTCCTTACATTACTTTTGAATTACCTTGTAACATGTCCTGAAATGCACTGTGTCAAATCCAGAGATGGGCGTTACTGTAATTTACCGATTACTTTTTTCGAGTAACCAGTAAAGTAAAGGATTACTATTGCAAAAAAGGTAATTAGATTACTGTTACTTTCCCGTAAGCACGCTGCGTTACTGCGTTACTAAAACTGTGATTTTTTTGCGAGAGTGTCTCATGACAATGACGTAAGCGAGTGCGACGTTCGTGGCAACAGCTGTGTGCAGATCAACAATGGATAATATAACGAGTGCGGGAGAGCGTATGACTGTGCAGCGTTTAAAGCGTGGAAGTACTGACCTTACTTTGAGTTTGATTCCGGAAAAAGTGACAAAAACATTAGCGTCCGCTGCTCTCTGCGTGGAAAGAAAACTTCTTTTTACAGCAAAAAAACCCCTAAACGTCCAAGCAAGCACCAAATACGCTTCCGCTGGAATGTGAAATTCACAGAGAAACTGCCGTATCCTTCCACTGACCGCTGCGGCACACCTGCACCAGGGCAAACCTAAGCCTGCCCCACTCCTGCTATACAGGTGAAAATAGAGCAACAGGACCGCTGAGTCTTTGATTTTATTTATTTTCTGCTGTGTTTTACTTGCATCTATTTGAAAGAGTGAGTGTAAACACAAAAAACTATTTTATTTTATATGCTGGATTATGTAGAAAATAGGTTTAAATGTTAAACAAATTTCTCCCAGTCAGAGAATGTTGCATATAATTTAATGTGTGCTTGATGCATAAAGTTAAAAGATTAAAACTAATAAAACAAGCTGAACGATCTATTGCTTTATTACCTATTCAGGGGATAAAGTAACTTTTTACTTTTAACTTATTACTTTTGAAAATAAGTAGTGTTGACTAACACTGGATCCCCATCCTTAACAAAAAAAAAAAAAAAAAAAAAAAAAAAAAAAAAATATATATATATATATATATATATATATATATATATATATATATATATATATAATCTTTTTTTAGCATTTACATTTGAACTCAAAACCAACATCACAAAGAAAAGTTTAAAAAAAATCAAAAGAGACTTGAAAGTGATCACTACATAGGGTTTACTGTACAAAACATGTAGAAATGGAGGCAACAATACTAATTGCCTCCATTTCTTGTGTTAGGCCTTGTGCTAGCCTTGTGTTAGGATGCTATTTGTGAAGATGTTTGCAAAGTTAACAACATAATGCAGGTGTTTCTGATCTAGGTGCAATTTGCAGGTTTTTTTAAAAAATCACATTCTTGTCCTTTAGTACAATAAAACTAACATTAATTTCCAATTCTCCACTCCTCAAAAGTTGTTGGATTTTCGTCACACTTGTTCACGGCGTTGTTTTTTTGTAGCCGTTTCGTTGCCAGGTTTCAAATGGTGGTTTTAATTTTCATGAACAAGGCGCTCTCATGACTCATCAAGTGACGCTACTGACCAGCCAATCGGTGGGATGCAGACGGATGACATCACATTTTAGTACCTGCTTGGATTGCTTGAGAGAGCAGGTACTAAAAACGTACTTGGTACCAGGTACTATGACCTAACGCAAAACCCTGAAAACTGTGGCAAACCCTGCCGAGTCAATCTGAGCAGGTATTGCCAGGTCTCTCTTGGAAATGAGATTTTTAATCTCAATGAGATTTTTTACCTGGATAAATAAAGGATTAATAATAATAATTAATGGAAAAGGGGCTTTTCTGTTAGCTGTGGTGCACATAATGAAGAATCATTGTAACCCAAGTAATGACATAATTGTAACTGTATTTAGTATAGTAAAACAAAAATATAATGTGATTACACTAATGCTCTGCAATTAAAAAAAAAGAAACCACAGAAGTTTCACATACAGTTTGAAGTATTGAATGAAACACAATTAAAAAACAATTCAAATATGAAAAAATTAAATAAACAATTTTTTGTGTCAAAATGATTTTTGAGCTCATGAAAAATAGTTTTTTTTGTAAGATGCCAGAGATACAAGTACATACAAAATAGCATAAAGCCAAATTTACCAAATCTGAAGTAAATCCTGATTAAAAAAGGAGTATGTGTGTGGATAGAGTAAGTGTGTGACAGAAAGAGACAGAGAAAAGGAGAGGAGACGAGAATGACATGAGAGCAATTTTCCTCAGTAATTTCATCTGCTGACATACACACTGGAGGTTCATTTTAAAACTACAGGTCTGAAATGGGAATTTTTAAGCCCCACCATTAAAAAATAAGAATTCAAATAACTTTCTTCATTGAGAAGTTTATGGATTCCACATTACAGATGACCTTGAAGAAAGGGAGAAAAAAGGAGATGCTAATGAAAAAGTTCTTGCTGGGATAGAGTTACAGTGTAGGTTAAGGTGGTTTAAAATGGCTAACAAATGTACAACGTGAGAAATGGGAGGGCCCGAAACAACTCCTAGTAAATTACTGACGTTGAATGTCTTTTAAAGCAGCACTTTGTGGTGTACATTAGACAGCATTATTAAGTAAAAGGTCCTTACTTGGGAATCAGGCTCATCACATGGCAGTGATAACGCTGTGGTTATGGAGGACTGCAATTACAACAATCAAGAGATCAGTTTTCTCTATCATGTTATCAGCCAAATTACATTATTAGAATTTTTCTTTGATGATATCACAGCCTGTGATCTTTCAAAGGAAAAAACATTATGAACCAAAACTGTTCCGTTGCAATCAACCCTTGATGAGAAAGCCATCTTTGACTGATTAAAAACTCCAGCATACATTTTTGAGGGACTTCCTGTTTGGTCTGTCTCACATCCCCGCCTAAGAACAGCGCTCTGTCTGTTGAGTGTTTTTCTATTCGCTACATTAAAGTCCTCTCAAATATTTACAGAGCTCCTTTTAATAACTGCATTTCCCTCACAGTTTTTTTTTGACTTTCTGCTTATAAGCATCTCTTCAGCTGCAGCCTGATTTTGCTCAGTGGAAGATCACTGTGATAAGAAAATCTAAACATCCGCCAGGTTTATCCTTCATACCCTTTTTTTCTGCAGTGTGCATTGTCTTTGACAATTAGCCCGGAGAAATGGAGTCCTCGGTCGCAGGCCTTGCTTTTATTTTATGCTGACAGACAATTCCCTCTGGGGTCACAACTCTGCAGCCACACTGAGACAATAGAAAGACAATACAAATCCACAGAAATGAGCTATGAGAAACAGTATGGCTTTTAACTCCTTTGGGGGAATAACTCCTCGCCAACAAGTAAAGACGGCAAGTAACATCAAACTCATCCACTGTCCACCTCGCCTGAGTAGCTATCTACTGTTTTCTCCTCATATCACCTAACCAGCAAGCACCCCCATGCCTCTTTTCCCACCAACTCAACCCCCATCCTTAGCCGTCCACCCTCGTCAATAAATCCATCTAGGAGATCAATGCTGCAGCGAATCACTAAAAGTTATCAGCTGAAGCGCTGCCAAATCAGCACACACAATCACTATGTAAATCCATCTTTACTTCTCCTTCACAAAGACGAGCCTCCTGTAAGAGTGAGAGAGCTCTGAGTTTGAGTGAAGCTGCATTTAGTTAGAACAGAATGTGTTACAGAAATGGAAAGTATTGGATGATAAAGTATATGATTCAGAGCTTCATATTCTCACCAGATTTAACAAGGAGTACAAAGCACTACAATAAAATTCAAAAACAGACATGAGGTTCTTAATATGCCAAATCAGCTGGATACTTATTCTGTTTGTTTTTAATCATAACTTCAGCTACTTTGTATGTTTCCATGTTTACTAGACAGTTGCCATGGGCTGGTCATTTATATGCCTCGATTGAGCTCCAATAGTGACATCTGTGCTTCTGTCAGTCATGATGCTGCTGCAGCCCCCACCTTCCCCATTGCCGTGGGCAAACCCTCCCCTGCACCTCCTCTTCCTCTCTCTCTCTCTTTCTCTCTCTCAGCAGCTCTGTCTCTCTACCCCCTCTCTCTCTCTCCTGGACGGCCTGGGCATCCAGGCCTGCAGGAGAGGGACTCACCGTGATGAAATAGAGGTAGGCAGTTGTTCCTTCAGCCCCAGGGTCATTATTTAAAAAGTGACAGAGACTCCAGTGAGTGAATGTGAGCGAGGTAGGGAAAGAGGGAGGGAGACGAAGAAAGAGGGAGTGAAGAGAGAGAGTGAGAACAGCACTCAGGAAAGAAGGGAGTGGGAGAGGTGGGGGGTGAGGGTCTCAGTTGTGCAGGTGTATTGTCCAGCGGAGGGAGAGGGTGCTGGGAGACAAATGAATCCAGCAGGCATTTGGTACACACCGGAGATTGCTTATCGATCCAGATCGCAGTATTCAGGCTGGCCTGAGAGAGGGCTGAGAATTTTCTGAGGGAGTTAATAACCTGGCAGCTCAGCTGTCTTGTCCAATTCACCAAAGGCAGAGGCCTAATCAGGGCTGGATTCCTTTTTCTGTCTGAGGAGGGGGCTCTAGCCCTCCACCCTCTCTTTCAGCTTTTGCTGCTCTCTCTGTCTCTCCATTTCTCTCGCCCTCCCCACTTTTCTCCCTCCTTCCACAGCCCTCACTTCCACTCCATCGGAGCTCTGAAAGTGATTGAAATGACAGCCTATAGAAAGAGGCTAATCAAATTGTTTATTATCAGTCTGAATCAATATGTATGGATTGTTAAAACATCAAAGTCAGCCCCTGGAAAAGTAATAGTCGCCGGCCGGCAGCAGCTGCTCAGCCAAGGCTAGGTCCCTGGGATCCTCGCTCCATTTAAAGCGACTTTCACTCTTACTTAAGTCCTGATGACCCGACGAGGTCAGTTGGCTGAAGGGGATGTACATGGCTGTTCTACAGCGCTGCCACATTAAAACCCTCTAAACTTCCTTCCAGCTACTCAGATACATGTCTATTGTCCCAGACTGATAAACAATCCATCAAGAAAATAAATGAGCCACCATGCTGCTGTGCTCCAAGCAATATTTTGGACTACTGGTCATCATTTCCCTCAAATTCAATATTTTGCACCCATCCTCTCCTTTGAATCCAACTCTCCTTTCTTCAGGAAATCAGCCTAGATTGCAAATGAGCCCAGGCTGATAAATGAGTCAGCTGAATGGATCAAATTGCTTTGAGATGGACATTGTAGTTTGTTTCAGGCCACAAGACAAGTTGACATAGAAGATTGATGGATAACCATTGTCCATTCATTGGCACTGAGTGTGACACCTGATGTTTGTCTGGGGTCTCCCTCCATCTCTGACACGCCACAAACACAAAGCACGCTGTGGCTTGATAGAATGATTAGACACTGAATTATATCTTTTTCTGCGGCTCTCCATCTCGACCACTTTGCTGCTGGCAAACATTAAGATAGATCACAGCTGCCACGTCAAATGTGAGAGAATTTCAGTTGACATACAACAAACAAATTATGTGATTTGTTGCTTGAGGTTTCACACTGAGAAATCCATGCATCTCTCCATTTCACCACAAGATTGGGTCAGATGTAATGAGGTCAAGGTTCACTTTAAGATACATTGGTTGGAGGACATAGTTGGAAACCACCATGTTGCCACCACCTGCTTTCTCTTATTTTGCCCTAAGATTTCCTGTCACTCTTTCAGTTGTCAGGCTCCCAATTTAATGAAATCAGGTAACCATTTCAAACAATACATTAATCCACATCACAATAGAAGAAGCCTGCTAATTGGAAGTCCACTCCACTCCTTATCATCACTTTCATTACATAGACCACATAAAAGCACCATCGTCCATCATACTCCAAATTTATTCTGTCATTTTTCTTTGGGATTGAAGATAAGGGCCAGGAGGCCATATTGATTTTATAAAAAACATGAAGCTCAGACTCCAGAAGTGGAGTGTTTGCCTGTTATCAATAATTGCTCTAATAACCATGACAGCGGGAGGGGAGGGGGGGCAACCAGTAAAAAAGAAAGATGACCTCATGACCGGACTCCTTCATAGGAAGCAATACTGGCAAAATTATTTATAATAATTAATTATAATTTTCAAAATTCCAAGACATTTTACATGTGTTTGCACTAGATTTCTGTGGCATTTTGATGTTGTTTTATAAAAAAGTAAGCAGTGAACAAGTGGGAAAAGTGGGTTAAACTTTTAAAAGAAATTAAGAAATAAGCATTCAATTCAATTCAATTTTATACATACAGCATGATAATAACAAGAAAACTGAAAAAATCCCAATAATCATATGATCCCCTATTAGCAAGTGGTTTGGGAACAGTGGGAAGGGAAAACTCCCTTTTAACAGGAAGAAACCTCCAGCAGAACCAGGCTCAGGGAGAGGCGGCCTTCTGCAGCGACTGGTTGGAGTGAGGATTTCAGATTTCCTTATACCGCAATGTGATCTCATCCCAGGGAGTCATATATGGCTGTTGTGGCAGAGATCTGTTGTTTGAGTCTACATGCTGCATCAGTATTGAATGCCACAAGGTAACATTCTCTTTTAAAGTCAGCATATGAAGGTCAGAAAAGTATTGATAAAGTGAGAAGAATGTCAGCCAGAAGACTGCAATTTCTTTTGTGTTGGAGAACCTTGTATTTTGCAGTCTTTTTCTTTGTTATCGATCACTAATCTGTATCTTTTACTTATAATGGTTAATAAGAGCCCAGACCCATTTTTACTGTATGGAAAACTATACGAGAGTCAATGTTGAAACTTTAACAGGAACTTTCCTCAGTGTGTAAAGAGTGGGTTCTTAGGGGTAAGCACTAAAAACTATGTTGTGAGGTTATGTAAAAGATCATGGTTTGGGATAAATAATGTCATAGTAATGTTAAAAATATGCTTACCCAACATGCTTTAGGACCAGAGATGGGCAGTAACGCGTTACTTGTTACTTGTAACGCGCTACTGTAATCTGATTACTTTTTTTCAAGTAACGAGTAAAGTAAGGGATTACTATTGCAAAAACGGTAATTAGATTACCGTTACTTTCCTGTAGGAACGCTGCGTTACTAAAACCGTGATTTTTTGCGAGAATGTCTCATGACAGTGACATAAGCCAGTGCGACATTCGTGACAACAGCTGTGTGCAGATCAACAATGGATAATATATCGAGTACGGGAGAGAGTATGAGCGTGCAGCGTTTAAAGCGTGGAAGTACTGACCTTATTTTGAGTTTGATTCCATAAAAAGTGACAAAAACATTAGTGTCCGTTGTGCGTGGGAAGAAAACTTATTTTTACAGTGAAAAAAACCCCTAAACTTCCGAGCAAGCACCGAGTGCGCTACGAGGTAATAGGAAATTCACAGAGAAACTCGCGGATTCTTCCACTGACCGCTGCGGCACACCTGCACCAGAGCACACCTCCGCCTACCCCACTCCTGCTTTACAGGTGAAAATAGAGCAACAGGACCGCTAGTCTTTGATTTTATTTATTTTCTGCTGTGTTTTACTTGCATCTATTTGAAAGAGTGAGTGTAAACACAAAAAACTATTTTATTTTATGAGCTGGAATGTGCAGAAAATAGGTTTAAATGTTAAACAAATTTCTTCAAGTCAGAGAATGTTGCATATAATTTAATGTTTGCTTGATGCATAAAGTTAAAAGATTAAAACTAATAAAACGAGTTAAAAAAAAGAGACTTTTCCATTTGATTACATTTTGTATGATGGATTATGCAGAAAAAGTAGAATTGGGCTGAAAGATCTATCGCTTTATCACCTATTCAGGTTGTAAATCGTGTTTTTAAAAAGTAACTAAGTAACTAAGTAATTAATTGCTTTTGAAAATAAGTAATCAGTAAAGTAACTGGATTACTTTTTGGGGGAAGTAATCAGTAATTAGTTACTGATTACTTTTTTCAAGTAACTTGACCAACACTGTTTAGGACATCCTGGCACCACACATTTGTTATGCTGGTAGAAGCTAATGTAGCATTAAGCTTCAAGCCTCAAGTGGAGATGTAGAAAGAGACACTTTTTCTCAATTTATACCATCTGAAGTCAAACATTTTGAGCGCCATTGTACAAGTTCTGTTTATTTAAAAACAAACTTTAAGGTCACTGGCGATCCCTTTAAAATACATGATCCTGGTAAAGTATACAAAAAACTATTAACACCTTAACTGCTTTTATTTAACACAGCAGCTCTATGGGCCTGTAGCCCCACCGAGACTACATCAGTCCAACTCTTACTGTAAAATATCAACATTGCTTTTTATTTTTCCATCTGCTTGTCTGGATATTTAAAACAAACACTGAGTAGTACTTTCAAATAATCAGAAGGTACTTGAAAATGGTTCATTTCCTTACCCACACTGATAAGTAATTAACTATAGGAGGAAAACTCTCTAGTGTCATCTTTGTAGAATGCTTTATCATTTAGTATAGATTTGTTTCATTTTCATCTACCACTCTTGCACGGAGTAAATTATCTATAGAAGGTGCGGTGTATAGTGCAAAGTCCCGGGTGCAAACCTGATATGAATTAAATATATATTGTTGCTCATATGAATGCTTAGAATTGGTAGGAATCTTTGATATAACAGAAGTTTGAACCGACTTTGGTTGCATAAATGGTAAACAGCCCATGTAAAGGTGAATAGATGTATAATGCTGTGCATACTAGTGAAATTCACTGGCTATTGCCATCAGCTATTGCCTGATGGCTAAGTCGATTAAAAAAAACAAAAACAAAAGACATTTGTTTGTATTTGCAAAGAATAATCCATGGATGGAAATGGAAATCTCAGCCTAAATATCCACTGACCTCACAGGAAGCCCTGTGAAGAAAAAAATGGCTTTTGTCCACACAGGCTAAGACAGCAGACTAGCCAGTGGGTTCCCAGATTGGATGTGAAATAATTCCCTCAAATTATTTTAGTTGCTGCCAACAGTTCCAAAGGTATACCAAAATTATGTTTATAGAATTAAAAAGACATACAAGCAGTATTCAGCAAGTTTTTCCCCTTAATTTGTACATTTCCTTGTCTGTTTTTCATCTCCTCTCTGTTTCCTCTCTCACACTCCCTCCTCTCTTTCCCCCACCTGCCTCATTTTTCCTTCCAGGAAGAGCAAGCTATGAGCGGTAGCTGATGGCAGGGTTACAGTGGAGTTCTTGCCAAAGAAGTGCTGGGCACGTTGCTGCATAGTAAACACCCAGGGCTCCTGCTCTTGACATGACGGGGGTCTCTAATTAAAGAGTGCAACAAGACACCCCTAGCCTAGGCTCTCCCTATCAGCCCAACACCCACAATTAAGTCCTCCATGGGATCCAAGGCGCTGCATTATTGATGGAGCAGAACGTTTGATTAGAAACTCTTAACTCAGCTCCGGAACAGAACAGCCAGTCCATTGTCATTAAACACCACTTAAACCAAGTCAAAACATACCAGTTGGACATGCTTCTTAAACATCCGGGTTATGATGAAGTTGGGGGTGAGGGTGGGAGGGCATTGGATTAAATATCAATGCCTCTGCTAACATATGCTGAGGGGTTTTATTCGTACGGGATAAAAAAAAAGGTAAACAATATACCTGCAGGCCAGTTAATAGAGGTTTTTCTTGATGATTTGCAAAGAAGAGGAAAATTGTGGATTTTAGGTCCAGGAAACACATGTAAGAGATAAAAAAAAAGCAAGTGAACCACAACAATGCCAGCACCCCATATGATGAGTCAGTGAATGTTTGAAATTATAACAACCCCAACCAGGAAATATGTACTTACATCAAAGTCAGGCTGCTCTAAGTGGGACTAAACAGCATTACCGGCCCACATTCAATCAACTGTTGCCTGGTGCGTAGATAATGCATCACTTCATATCAAAAGCCTTTCTAATGAGAACAGGATGATGTATACAATACCAAAACATTCATACTCCAGTGTGGATGAAACATGTAGATGGGGATGTAATGGGGTGTCAAATTAAAGCATGCAGCAGCAAGCCATAACATGCACAGTGGTGGAAGCTCCACTTTAAACATATACATGAATTTTTCCCTTTAAAATAAACTTACACAGGAGCCTTGTGTTTGTGTGAATTTCTGCAAAAGACTATTAAGTGCATTTTTTGCTCTGCATGCATGCTTGTGTGCGCATGTGTGCCTGCTGGGGAGTAGAGGGAATACTGCAAATTCGTCTGCTTTGCCTTTGCAATAGGCCTAATTAATACACACTCAAGGGTTGATAACATTGTGGCTGAAAGTAGATCTCCTTAAGAGATACTTAATCCAGCTAAAGATTGCACTGCTCCTCTCTCTTCCACAGCATCACAATCAAAGGTACTGGGTGGGTCTCTAGTGGACTCATTAGCAGGCTGTTGAGTGGTGGGGGTCTCAGCTAAGGCGCATCCCCCTATCAGCCCCAAATGCACACACATAAACCTCACCCTCACCGCATACATCTGTACACCGCTCACTGACCCAAGTGATCAGAGATGCTTGTGTTATTATGACATTCATTAAGCATCACTGATGGAAACCCAACGCACTCCCATCAGCGCTGTAATTAATCACCACCTTATCGGCAAGCCACAAACTTCCCACTATCTGTGTGTGGTTGAAGTCTCCTCTTACTAGGGCAGGGGTCAAATATCAGGGACAGGAATGATCAGTAGCTACTCAGTGGACATCATTCAGGCTAATGGAGGCTCTAGCATCACCTTTACGCAAGTGTTGCCGCCCATAGCAGATCTCAAAGCAATGAATTAATACACCTGGCATGGGTATTTATAGCTACATGTAACAGTTGTAATATGTGCAGTTGTATTCTTTCTCATCTCAGAGCCCTTTAATATGACCTTTTTTACTATACATATACATTGTATTAATCTTCCAATAGCCTGCATTCTAACACTATCTGAAAGTAATGACCTCTGTATGGAAAACCACTGAGGTCCTTTCATGGGAGCAATCTGTATATCTATCCTTGTACCTGAGCTGAATTCATAATAACGCAGGTTAGTAAGTGGGATCAGGTTAAAGAGTGCTAAGCCATGTTAAACCACTGCAGTACTGGAGCATGCATCATGTCCATGCATTAATAAAAGGCAACTATGCTATCATTATAAGCACCATACGTGCCGGGGCTGCACTTCCTGGCTGCTCTAATAGCTAACTGGTCAAGGGTGATTTATCTGATAAACTCCTTTTGTGTTCCACAAGCCTGAGAGATGGTTTAGTTCAGCCTAGTCTGCTATAATGTGCTTTATAAATACAAAAACAAATGGTTGCCTAGGGAGGAGGAAAGATGTAGCATGTATATTTGTGTTGGGTGGGGTGGGTGTAGGTCAAATTGTATCCTCTTGTGCCTTGGGGGGAGACAGGAAAAGCCTGAGTTATAACTCTTCCATCACCTGCCTTCTGCCTCGCATGCATTACTCAGGATATAGCGCAAATTGCAGCCGGCATCCATTAGTTCTTTTCAGGGTTAATATTGATGTAGATATCATTCCTATCTGCTGTGTCATTTATTTGAAATACTATGTGCGAGGAGTAGCTCCGGCAGTGAATCAAATCAATTGATAGAGCAGTTAGCCTTGCAGCCCGGGCTGCCTGGGAGCTGCCGAGCGAGCATGAAATATTATGGAGATTGTTCTTTAAAGTGATCTCTTCATCATCATTTGTCTGCAGCCTGGGTGATCCTATCCCCCACTCTGCTGCCTTCCTCTTGGGCACCAGCTGTCATAACTAAATCAGCCGGATAATGCAGTCGTGCGCACAGTTCTACCGCATGCCCCTGCGACACCCGTCTTCATCCCCACCCCTCCTCTCCACTCAAACATCGACTGCCTTCCTTCTCTGCTCCCTTCACCTTCTCTGTGCTGCAGCCACACGTGTCAAAGAGCATCCAGAGAGTCGCTCATCATCTCTACTGATGGCCCTCCTCTCTGGGGCCTGCTTGTTTGTGTCACTTCCTATGTGCAGGTCTGCTAGTTCATGTCACCCTTTGTAGCAGGGGAGGGCACGCCTGCTGTTTTACTTCATGTTTGGCTGCTTGTGACGGGCAAAGAGGTGTAGTACAGAGTTCAGTGACAATCCTCCTGTATGTTATGACAGCCAGTTGAGCTGCCACTCTGAACTATGCCGTAAGTGAATATGACGGAGACAGTTTTTATGGTGCTCTTCACAGTCTGTTAGCATGCGGCTGGATGACTGTTTTTACGGCCCATAAATGGAGTGGCGTGCATATTTTCTGAGTCATTAGGAGGACAGTCAGGAGACATACTCAGAAGGAGATGCACGCCACTTAGGCCAGACCGTTTACCATTGTAAAAACCTCATCACTGAGCCTCTCAGAATGATGTAAACTCTTACTCGGAGAACATTTCCATGTGTCAGTGAGAGATGAGATGAGAGGGCATCTTCAATGAGGATACTGAGAGGATACAAGGCCTTAGAGGAAAAAGCTGCATTATTCAGTGTCAGGACACCCAGAACCTGGAGACGGTCATGCCATCCTGATCAGTGCTTCATAGCCTACTGATATTACAGTCAACAGACAGGTATTGTAACAGTGTCGGCCTTAAACCTTTCCAAGACAATGCTCAGAGGATGCCAAAAATGCAGTTTCCTTAAAACGTCCTTCAATTTTTTATCAAAAACGAAGCTGGATATTTGTTTTTCTGCTTTAGGAAAACGCTGACATTTCCATTAATGAGATCTGATTGTGGCTGACTGCAAAACAAACACACAATTATGCCATTAACCCAAACATTTAAAAGAGCAAGGATATTCACAGGCCAAACAGTATCAAGTCATACATTTATACCAATTATGTGCTGACAAAATAGGCGTCTATATTGTTGAGACAATGATGTCATACACAAGCCAGTAACATTTATATTTTCTAAACGAGTCACTCTAGGCAGCCTGGCCGAGGCGGTGACATCTGCATGACTGTTAGTCAAAGGAACAATGAGTGCTCTTAGCAGAGAACAGAACCACTATTTGTCACTGTATGCTGATAAAATTCATACAGGGGCATTGTATGGGTCTGAAAATGGATGTTGAATTCATTAATCAAAGCCAGATGGATTATGTGCTCTATGGGTTATGTCCAATTGCTTACTCTAGGAGATACAGAGGTTTAAAAGGCCACAGTGTGTGCGTACATACACATTCACTTGTGTGTGTCAGTTCCCAATGAGTGATGATGACCACTGGCTCACCATATTGATCAGGAGAAGCCGAGGAGGGCTGTGAGATAGATAGCAACACAAGCTAGGACAGCATACGCATCTCCCCGTGGCTGGGGTTAGAAAGTTTGTCTTATGCTTGGTGCACGTGAAAGCTGTAATTTAAGCTTTAGACTTAATAAAAGAAACATTAAAGAAAGTATGCAAGTAAGCTGGAAAACAAGTTACCTAAAAAAACTAACAAACCCCCCCCCCCCTAAATTAAGGAGGGAAAGGGGGATCAAGCAGGGTGCAAAGAATGCAGAGGTTAATAAATATAAATACCACTGAGACCACCCATCCAAAAAATTTAAGTTATGCACTCAGACCGCTGTAAGATACTGTTAGCATATGCTTTGCAGATGTAACCATCATTGAAGACCTTCATTATACTCGAAAGCGAGTTAGAGAAAAACTGTATAGTTACAGGAATCAGAAGGTGGCTGCCAGCTTCCTGTTTGTTCAAAAGATTTGTGGTCAGTTATAAAAACTGAGTTCAGTTTTTATAAATTCAAAAGAGCAACTGTAAATAGTATTTCAGTGTGATACAGGATTGACATATAGTTATATATCTTTAAAAATAAACAAACAAACAAACAAAAACAGTGAATTTCTTCAACTTGGATTTTATCCAACAAAGAATGATCTGGATACATTTATGTACACTCCATGAGAATATTAGACAACCGCCACGCTGCCACACTAGAATGTGTTAAATTTGTGACTCATATTCCAACACCAGCTGGATGCCATCCCCACCCAGCAGCCCGACGCTGATTGGACAGGTAGATGTAAAGAGCATGTTGCTTCCCTCCGCAATTTTTCCACAGATTCAGCAGAAAGTATTTTATAGCACATTTTTTTGTCTCACCAATCCAAACAATGTGTGTGAGCTCTGTACCGTCACACACATGGCTCGGCCCTGGCTTGGCAAAGTGCATTTCTCTCTCTCTTTCGTCCCGTGGTTATTAATTATATAGATATTGTACTGGCACAGAGCAGAATAGGGCTGCTAGATAGCTTTGGAGGTTCATCTTAAGTCAGACTCTGAAGTTTAATTTCAGCGTTGGACTTTAATATCCCTTTGCGTGGTTCAAGTGGTGCTCTGTTCTTTCTCTGCCGGCAGCAGAGGGACATACAGGGCCCTGGCAGTAGGGGAACAGCCTATGTAGGACAGCCTCTCATGGCTCCCTGGGGGCAGATTTGTGCAAACTACACTACAAATTACACAGTGGGTTGCTGTGCACCCTGAGCCAGTGTAAACAACAACATCGTTTCCTCTCTTATGCTATGAATCAAACTGAACTTATATGACCCAAGACCGAGTCCACACCCATACTTTCTACGTCCTTCAAACCCTTTTAATGACACACCTACGTAGTAGTGTTTAACCCTGAGCTAGCTTCCTCTCTCCTCCCCCTCCCCCTGACTTCATTCATGAAAACTCCTCCTCTGTACGCCCCACTGCTCTCAGCGTGTCACACTCTGCAGCTGTTTCATTTTAGGAACTGGGGACTCCAGAAGTTTGCCTCGCAGCCACCAGTCTGCTCTCAGAGCCAAGTGGAAACCACAGCCAATACTTGTCCGAAGTGCTCTGGCAAAGTTAAATATAGAGCCCCTCAGTTGTTGTAAGAGATTTAATAAATTCCTCCTTCAAAGTTAGCATAATGCTCTCTGGTTTAAAAGACCAAAGTCCTCTTGCTTGTTATTTCCCAGGCCTATTTGTTGATCTCTCATTGCTGGAATATAACATTTCAGTAATGGTCTGCTGCAAACCAGCTGATGTGTTTAATAAACTTTACTGTGCCTCAGTCTGGGAGCTACCTCCCACTTAGTTACAGACATGGAGGAAAGCACTGGGCCATAGCAGCTGAGAATAATTCATTAACACCATATATAACTAAACACCAATAATCAGTCACAGCTTAATATCCTTATCATTTTTTATAAAACAGGAAAATAAGACGAACCCTGAAACAAACAATTTCCTAACAATAATCACAGTATAATTTTACCAAGCATTGTTATCAACAAGCAAACAAACTTTACTGACACCATAACTGATTTAAGCTGTCTTGAAATGCTTTACATATTGCATAAGGATTTTCCACAAAGGGGAACTGTGATAGATCCAAGATGTGTGGTGCAGTTATGAAATGGCTTCCATGCCAAGCCACGTGGTAAACAGGAAAATGCAAAGATCACTATTTTTTTAACAAACAAGGCAAAACCCTGCAGATAATACAGCTGTTTTACTGAAAGTGAACATTTATATGTTTAATATTTACATTTAGTTCAACTCACTTTCAACTCACAGTTTGAAGTAACAGTTCATTTGAAGTAACACTGCATTTAAATAAGGTAAAGGAGAAAACAGATACATGTGCCTTAAATTTAAAATGTGTCTTTATTTGCTGTACGTTTTCTTAGCACCCAGCAAATGTCATACTGGCTTGTTTTTCATTCCTGCCACATTATTGCTTATGATCCCTGCATATGTGACTCTGCCTGCTTTTCTGTGCATTTGGTACGACTGATTATTTTCTGAAACTCTTCAAAACTGTAAGGGCAGTGCGTACAGTCGATCTGTATCTTCAGATATCGTTAGGAGGAGGCGGGCTGGCAGAACCCTTCACCAATATGCGTACCAGCTGCAGGCCTCTGCCTGGCAGTGTGCTCTGCTTCAGACAGAGGGGGCTCTGTGGTGGAGGTCTGTGTCACGCCATCAGAATGTGTGGCAGCGTGCTGTGGGTCCTGAGAAAAAGCGCCTGAAACTCTGCATTATCAGCTGGGTTGATAACAGCATGGAAACACTGAGGCCAACAGGAAAGACATGCAGGGATCCTTCCCAGACCTGGCCACTGTTCTCTTTTCACTGCCAATAACCCTTGACATGACTGGTGTTTAGAAACTCTCTTGCCAGGCTGTTAGCAAAGAAACTGGCCTGTGAATGCAGGTTAAGGAGACTCTGAGGGAAAATGTGAATGCCTGTGCTAAAAAAAACCCCATTAAGGGATGATGTCATAAAGGCGCATCTTGAGTTCCTGTAAACTTTTATTTATTCACACAGATATGGAAAAAAGCACCATTCGTAAGTTGCTTTAAATCTTTTTCTCTTCATATTGTTTTTATTATAGAATGATGAGGTGTAAGGTGAGATTGGGTTTTAGAATCACATTTACACAAAGTTGAAGCAAGGTGTAAAATATAGATTAAAACATAATTTAATAATGTGACAGGCATATTATTTAAATGCTAGTAACAGTAAAACAACAACAAATTTATATTTTTTAAAAATGTATGAAGATTTAATTCATTATCGGTCAAATTTTGCAAATAGGTTGAGAGTGGCCCATAAATGGCTCTAAAAGTGTCATACTTGGAAAAAAGAAGAAAATCCCCTTATGGAAGAAAATAATAAGGTTAAATGGCCAAAGGTCAGTAACGTGATGGGATTAAGAAAGTGCATATAGTCCATGAAAGACTGCAACAATTTAAGAATAATGTTTTTCATTTTAAAACTGATAAGAATTTGGGTGTTTTATAAATTATATAACAAAAGAACAGAAGAGGCAAAGGACAGAAAAAGTTTCCTAATGTTGAATGGCTGTAATGTTTGGTCCCACACGACAAGTTTGCACTCCAAAGTTGAGTGGGAGCAGTCAGCATCATTGATGGTGTGGAGGGGCATTAGTGGATATCTGTGAAGGCACCATTAATGCTGAATGATCTAAGTAGGTTTCGGAGCATTGCATACTCTCATCAATGTCTTTTGAAGAACTCCCAGGTTATTTCAGCTACACATCTGGGGAATATATAACACCACATTCTCCGTGGCTCCAGAAACAGTTTGGTCTGGCTGCAGACCAGACCTGTCCCCCACTGAAACGATCTGGTATATTAGAGGTGGGAAACTATTTTCCCCATGGGGCCACAACTGGAACCTAACATCTACTCTTACAAGTAGTAGTTTATAAAGAGCTAAAATTAATATTGAGCAAAATGGAGTTCATCTCATCTGTGTGGTCCTCCACAACAGTCCCAGGTTCTTATGGGATCCCAAGCCCTATTTTAGACAACAGAAAAAATAGCACAAGAGAGCATGAACAGTCAAGATGTAATACTTCTATATCAAGTAAAAATTTTCTTTTATTGTTTTTTTTTACACTTTACAATACTTTTTAGAACAGAGTGCATATTTTTATGTTTTCATTTGTATTTATATTTTTAGTTTTTTTCTCACATAATAAAATAATCTGTGAATTAATAGGATATGCCCACACACCATGTAGAAAACACCTCCATACCACTGAGCCTTCTTCATGCTGTCTGCACATGATGTTACTTCCATGCATAAACAGGTAGTCAGGGCGGACATGTGAAAATAGGGCTTTAATTAATACCATGTTTAATTTCCCCTATCCCCCTTACCCTGCCACACATCCTCCAGCCACACATTAACTTGGGGAGAAGAGCCGAACAAAACACCCCTCTGCTCATCTCCCCTCCCATCTCTTCCTTCTCAGAGGGGAAGAGTGCAGATGTGAGCAGGGTCAAATAAATAGCCGCGATTCAGCTGCAATTCCACTTTGACATCCACTTAGCCCCAGGTTCCCTCTGCCAGCAGCCACCTGTTGCTCTTCTTTAAACACTGCCTGGTGAGGAGGAAGTTTTCTCATGTGGAACTGAGCCCCCTACCTCCCCCGAATATACTCCCAGGAACTGTAATGGCTTAAATAAAATTGTGTAGGACCTTGGAAGCGTCATTCAGGCCTTTTACATGCTTCAGAATAATGCAGACAGAGGAGCAAAGAAAATGGGGAAAGAAGGGGGTGGGGGTTGCTGAGTAAAGAGAGATACAGAGATTCAGCCATGTGGCCAGATGCTAAGACCATCAGGTCTGTGTGTGAACAGAGCGACAAGAGGGATTTACTGTAGTCTACAGAGCTGGATATAAAGTAGCAGGATTCAGACATCTGGTGTGATTTTGCTTGTCTTCTAAGGCAAAGTCAAATATAAGAGAAGAAAAGAATACATGAGTTGTCATTATATTCCACAATAAGCAGCTCTGTGTTTAGCATTTCCACAATAAATCTTTGGAAAAATGGCAGTTATTTTATGTTGTGCTAAAATATTGCAGGAAATTGCACTGCACTGGGTTTAAGGTTTTATAGATCTGGGAAACTATGCATCGGTAGCGCCACGTTATATAAACTGCTCCTTTGATCAAACCTAATTATACACATGCAATTACCAAAGTGAAATTAGCAACATTTAAATGCATCCATTTACTTGATTAAAGTTAGATGATGAGAGTGAGATAAGTGAAGACCAATACTCGAGGAGATGAAAGCAATAGGTCCAGATATTGGGTGTCAGGTGAAGTGCACACAAACTTGGCAAAAGACTGTGACACAAAAAGGAAAAAAAAAAACACAGGTAAATAAATGAAGAGCGATGACCGTGTCACATCCTACCCGTCGAGCTCGACTGGGTGTCGTGTAAAGCTTAAAGCTTCGCCCCAGAGTGTCGTGTGCTCCCACATGGGTCCTGCCACAGATGCACAGGGCCTCTGGTTACAATACTGAGAAATCCTGCCTGCTCAGACCCAGCTCTATTACTTAGGCCGGAACAAAGACTCAAGGATAAGTGCCTACCTGAAGTAAATGTAGAAGCGGCCAGATTTACGGAGCTCAAATGTGTCAAAGAGGAGCTCTCTTATGTATGATGCATTGCTGATAAAGCTAATTATGATCCTTTTAACAGCGCTACTACTGCTGTGGCTTTGTCAACCTGGAGAACAGGTATGTTACCAAGTGTCCTCATGTTAACTAGTACCAGGAAAGAACAGGTGCCAAGCAGGGAGAAAGCAGTCAGAGACAGGTCTACCGTGTTACTGAGCCGAGCTAAGTCTGTCCAGCCTCCTCTGGATGTATGACTGAAATACTGCTACTACTAGCTGGGGAATAGGAAAGCATCTGTCACCCCTTTTAAATCCCCAAAGGAAAGTAAACCAGGTCCAGAGTTTCATTGGTAGTACTCACACAACAGATGTCTTAAAGCAGTCCCAGGACATTCAAGCATTTAGGAAAGCACCTCTGTCTTAGCAATAATTAGCCTAAATGGATCTCTTTCTCCATTTCCCTCCTTGTCTCCTTGCCTTAGTCTCTTTTCAGGCACTGATATGAATAATGATCCAGGGGGTTAACAGCAGGTCACACGGAGCTCCATGTCTGCCACGTTATTCATTTGGTGCAATGAGAAATTGATCACATTATTGTGTTAAGAGGGACCTGATTCGTTATAATCAGCCCAGTATTGGCAGGACTGGCCCGCGGGCCCTACTATTACATTAGGAATGCTCAGGCAGCCATAGGTCAGCACCACTCAGACCATTTTACAACTTCACATCACCTCCTTGACCTTTTAATGACCACTGACAGAGACAAAAGAAAAGCAATATATGACAGACCAATATTAGCTGCCGGTTAAACTCCATGCATCTTCAGGGTAGAAGGAGATTTACTAAAGGGGCACAGGGATGGTTGTGTCCCCCACAATTATTTAAGTGTGTTTTCAGGCAACTAAACACAGTGCATGCATGTGCAAGACTGCCCTACATGCAACACTCGCAGGCCATGACCTAAAAGCTATATTTCTGTCAAAAAGATTGACATTTATTGGGGAGGTCATGACAAAATTAGCAGAAAGTCAATCATTCAACTATTTAAAAAATGTACAATTTTGAGTAGTGGGTGCTTTAAAACAGTTTCTTTGACTGTTTGCTCCATTTTCCAAATGAATGAAAAACTGTGTAAACGACCAGGTGCACTAACCCATTTCCCCCCGTGGTTACATCATGCCAGCTCATTAATCAAATGAGTCAGCTGCTCTGTTTGCACTGGGTCAGAATGTATTGGTTAGTGCTTGTTGATTTAACCATAACACCTCAGCACATAGAAAAGGCCTTGGATCTAAGTTTAATCTTCAACAAGACTTCATGATGTTTTATTTCATCAACAGCCACCAATCAGTTTATCATCTAGTGTGCTTCACTCAAAGCTGGTATGTGTGTAACTTTAATATTGTTAGTAGGTTATTACACAGGTTGCTCCCTGCACTTTGCTAAATAGTGGTTTTACAACATGTCAGTGAGCTTGTGAAGTTAAACTTGCCCTTGCTGGGAGGGCAAATAAAGCGTAATCAGAATGGACACACTGCATTTACATTAACAGTCTGATTTTGATTTTGATGGAAGACATTTGCCAGTCTGTTAATGTTGGCACATCTTTAAGCCTTGCAAAGTGAGAAAACCATCAGGATAAACATTTATGTCAAGCCTACCAATAATAGCTGTTTAAATAATGACCTTTTATTTTTATTGATGAAGTAACTCTTTTATGAGCAAACCTAAATGACCAAGCTTTTACCTGTCTACAGCTTCAGTAACATTTAAACTAATTGCCTTTGCTTAGGTAAATATTAGATCTGTGAAAGAATAATGAATCCAGGGCCTAAAAACATTGTGGAATTAGACCTCGTTGGTCATAGCTTAAGGGCCATTTACAAAACTTGGGAGATGGCTTCTTTTTTTTCTTTTTTTTTCTTAATGCAAGCACCACGTCACAATGCAGATTTTGTTTTAAGTGCTTAATTTCTTGTAAAAGTTCCTAGCTGTGATCATTTTCTTTAGTGGAGCCATTTTTTGAATGTAATTAGCATTTAAATCAAATAACACCACCGTCGCCTGAGCAAAATATTTCAGTATGCTTTCCACCTCTGGAAAACACTTCTTGCTCTCCCTGATGCACGCTTTCATCCCCCAACTCCCCCCAGATCGCTACGGCTGTTTACAGTGAAAAACATCTGCATTGAAATTATTCCACTTCCTGAGGCTTGAATAAAATAAAGTCTCTACAAAACAACAACAGGAAGAGGGCCATTTTTACAATAGCTGTGTTTAAATACGTGCACGAATTTGGTGACGCCTGTGAGCACATACTGTGTCGGCTGTGTCGGGCTGATGCAAAATAGTACCCTATTTACACATTAGCAGAAGATGAAAATATCTGTCTGCTGATTTTTTTGTTTAGTTTTCACCGTGAACTGGCGAAAATAATTTACATTTTCATCTGTCAGCCATAAACCAAAAATGTGTACTTTTTGGCTGCCTGTACTCTACACCACAAAGTATAAACTGTAGTACATTGTTATACTTTATTTTGCACTAAATGACATTTTTACCTAGTGCACTATCGCCTCATGTATTTATATTTTTGACTTTTAACAGTAAATCACAAGTATTTATTTGGACATGAGGATGGGGGGGTTCTATTTGTCTCTTTTGGGTTTTGACTGTACTTCCCATGCAAAATCTGAAAGAGCACTACCTGGTTAATCATCAGCCAATAACAGCATTTGCCTCATCTTGGGGACACAAATGGGTTGCTTCTGGAATTTTCTCACTTTTAGGCACACTAAGCTATAGAGATTTTTAAAAAATCTGTAGCATTCCATTTTTTAAGTGAAGTCGTTAAAGTTAGACAGTTTTGATCATTAAAAAAAACATAGATTTTTCTAAAAAAATTTTTATAAAATTTGCACCTCATAAAAATTGCCTAACATTCCACACAACTGAAAATTTCCCACTTAGGATTTAAAACTTAAAAGCTATAGTGCACATAGCTGTTAAATGCAGCAAACAAATTTGACAACATTTCTTCTTTTTGTTCTTCCTCTAATTTCTGGATCAATTTAACCCCAAGACATTCGGCTTCAAATAGGAAATAGAAAAAGCTGCAATTTCTGGTTTAAACAATCCTTGTCACTCTCCATGCTGCTCGAAACTTGTTTAAAAATGTCTCAGCGTCACCCTGAAATGTTTACACAAGGAGTTGTGCATGCAGAATTAATCTTACGGGCTTACAATTAAGACATTGAAGAATTTCCCTCAACATGAGATGAGGCTGGCAACCTCGTTCTCTCCCCTAACAGTAGCCTTGAGAAAGTGTGTGTACATAAACCTCCTGTGGTTACTCAAATGTTGTAAACTGTATAACTAAAGCTTAGGCCTCATTCATAAGCTGTTTACCTTGTCGATAAATCACGGCGTCCCTCGAGCGACAAGTAGTGACAGGACGCTGAAGAGAAGAAGGATGGATTTGAATTGTTAAACCTGAGCCAAAGTAAACCTGAACGGATAGAAGTCAGTTAACTCTGAAGGTTTTTGTGTTTGGGTTGTATTAGCTGTAACCAGAGAAATGGATACTTTAAGTCAGAGACAACAAACAATATTTATCTGTTCAAATAATTATATTAAAAAGCCTGTTATGTGTTGGAGCACAGGAGAAAACAGAGTGCTGGCCAAAACAACACAGGTGTAGATTTAAGTCATTCAAAAAGTTTGTGAGCCCTCATCAGTATTAAACCGTTAGTGAGAGAATCAGAAAATTTTAAAGTTGTATTTTAAGACAATTCACATTAAGAAGTGTTACAATTTGCTAAAAATTATTGACAAAAATAAATAATTAAACAAATTATAAGAGTAATTAAACTGTTTGTCCCAGTTGAATTTTTGGTCAATAACTGGTTACAAAAAAAGAACAAAATTCAGACACAAAACACACATTAAACTAAATGAAAAACCCAAAATAAACAGTTAAAAATGTAAAAAAAAAAAAAAAAAAAAAAAAAAAAAAAAAGTGACACACAAAAGAGAAACAAAAAGAATGAAAAGAAAAAAATACACAGAACTTTAATGTAACCCTTTACATGGAACTTGCTGTGACTACATACTGACTGCTTCATCAATAATCTATAATCTTGGTAATCTAACCTTTTATCTGGTAATGAACCATATTTGGTAACTTTAGTGGACAAAAAACAGCCTCAATTTTGTTTTATACACACTTTTTTGGGGAAAAAAATTCAGTGTAGCACATTTATGGTATCTTTATGGCCCTGGACTTTTAAGGGGAAAAAGTTGGACAAATACAAAAAAGTCCTGTAATAGAAGAATAGCACTAGAGTTAAAATTTACAATTTTCTAGTATTTTCATGAGTGCCCTATAAAGGGCTGAAGTACAAATGTAACTAGTAACTTTCTAAAGCTGTCAAAGTATTGAAAGAAAAGTGCAATGCTTCTGCACAAATATTGAAAAGTATGCATAAAATACACTAAAATGGGATTTAATTGTCCTGAATTGTAATTGTACTGAAACACATTACTTGAATAAATACACTCTACAATACCAGTAAATATAGCAAAAGCAGATTAATAATTAATCTCAACTTCAAATTTGACATCATTGCGTAAGGAAGATTCATTCAGTACTTATTCAAGGGAACACACATTCACAGGCTTACTTACTCATCATATTGAGCTGTACAAATGCCGCTTCTGTTGCCCCACCACTTTGTTTCACTGCATTACACTTGAATGCTCTCACTGTTAATCAAAGCACCTTCTCGTGGCTGTTTACGCTACAGCTTTTTATTCCAGCATCACTGCTGCGTTGCTCACACACTAATGGCTCTGTTGTTGCTTACTGCATCTCAGCTTGTCGCTTTTGTGTTGCCCAACACAAACAGTGTCATGTTGTTATTTATTTATTTATTTTTTACCATTACTGCAACTTAGAAAGTGCTTTCAGTCAGATAGTGTGGAGCTGAAACAACAGGTTACGTGAGCTGTTTACAAGCTGCTGAAAGGGCCTAACAGGTTCCTCATAGGGGGAACTTTTCTTGCTAAGTGAGACAACAGATTACACTTTGGCACATTTCTCGAGAGACTGCAGCCTGCTCCGCACCACAGCGCCACATTCCTCATATCTGTGAGTAAGTGTTCACTTGATACCCTCTTCAAAAGGGTAGCACGGCAGACCTGCACCACATATTGCGCATGTAAGTGATGGATGACCATTTCAACAGGGTTTCATGTCTTTACATAGAAATCTAACTTGAGCTACAGTATATCTTCTGCTACATTTGCCAGGAGACAGTATGTATTGTGTACTGCTGAATTAAGTGTATATTAAACTGTCAGTAACATAACTACACCCACGTCCAGTTATTGACGCACAACAGTATCATATCTCTTTGTATCCTTACACTGTGTCTCAGTTACAACTCCAAGGAGAAACACATGCTGTGACAGAAGCCAACACGGTCACGACACTGAACCTCTTAGCTACAGACAGTGTCAAGGGTCAATTTGTTTCTCTGAGGGTTTCCTCAGTCACCTTCAGTACCTCCACCTTGGATCGATGATGCTTGACTCACTCTGAAAGTCAGTCAGTAAGCAGTGTGAAAGCAACTAGCAAACAACAGTTTTGTAAAAAGAAAAGCCTCATTACAGGATACAAAAAGTCTACTCATCAATATTTCAGTAGCAGGTATCACTTCTTAAAGCTGTTTTTTTGTGTGTGTTCAAAACAGATCTCACTTCAGGTTGTTCTTCTTACTTTGAGAGTAAATACTGACTAGGATTACTGTATTCCAATAATTTAGCCCATATAAATAAAATTATTTGCATTTTGTTGTATTATTTCATCTTCTGTACTTCAGCAGTACTTTCAAATGCTGTATCATCTATCCATGCATCTCCAGAGTATCAGTAAAACCTCTGAATGATATATTTAATATTATTTAAATATATAATATTTTAATATTATTTCAGTTTAAAACATTTTCCATGTACTTATATGATTATTACCTTTTATTTGTCTTTTTCAAACAAAACACATGCAATACCTATATTTTTCTGTTATTGTGTAAATACTTACGCTATTGTGTACTTCACACACATGGAGAAATGCCAAACTGCCTTTCATTGTTCTTGTAACAGTGACAATAAAAAGCTATTCTATTCTATTCTATTCTATTCTATTCTATTCTATTCTATTCTATTATAGTTATAATAGCTTCTATGGGACCAAATCTCATGCAACTGGGAGCAACTTAATTTTTACTGGATGTGAACTTAATTTTAATAAACCTTACAAATGTTATAACTTACAGCAAATTACCCCAAATACCACTTAGCTATGAGTTGTGGACCACTGGGGGTCCCCAGACCCTATTTTAAGAACAATTGTCATAAAAAACTGTATGCAAATAAATATAAGATAACTAACCTATACTGTGTCAATTAATCTAGAGACCAAGTTAACACAGAGGATGAAACGCAGCCCATGGTAGCAGTTATTAATATGGCATGTGAAAACAATTTACTACTTCCTGTAGTAAATAGTGTCGTTGTATTGTTTTTCTCATAATACATGTTATTTAAGAAAAAATGTAGCCCAAGTTCAACAGTAAATTACAGTATGAGAGAAAAAAAATCCAGTGAGCTATATAATACATATGAAACGTAAATATTATTATATCTTTTCTATTTCCTTTTCCAACTGTGTAAACAAAAACATCAGAAATAACAGAAGTTTGTCTTTCATCTAATTTTAATGCTTTACCTAAAATAAAGGACACCTCTTGATTGCTTGCAAGTAAATTGAATATGTATTTATCCTTCAGGTAAGCAAAGCAGTGTCATATTAATCCCTTGGTATATCTGAAATAATGATGTAAAATGAGCTGTTTCACAACTCTTCACAAAGCGTACTGCTAGTAGAAATGTATGGCCATGTATTATTCTTGCAATGAATATCTCCTTTTGGAAATCTGCCCCCCAGACTTCAGAAATTAACAACTGAAACCTCAGTGCAGCAGGCCTGCCGCTGTGTGTGTTTTACACCAGCAATAATGCAGTTTTTACCTGGTAAGGTCACCCTGTAGTCCACTTTGAGTCTGGCAGAGTCGAGAAAGAAGATATCCAGTCCAATTTACGATGGGCCAGCCCAGTAAACCTGGAGTCAGTCTGCAAGTGAAGGGTGGAATAAAAGAGTTTCTCAGGTTTAGAAGGCCCAGCTGAAAGCACTAGAGCCCTGTCCCACTGAGAACTGTACCTCTCTAAATTACACCGACACTGCTCAATTAATCCAGGAGAATTGTTTCAACTATACAACACCCAGCTGGTTCATTTGCTATGAAGGTGTCTCCCCACAAAGAGCACAATTTAAGTTTGGAAGTCACAATTCAGGATATGAAAGAATATTTTAGGAACAAATAAATATTTAAAATAAACACTTCATTTTAACTATGGATAAACAAGTTGAATTCCTGTCAGTGTTTATCTCTAAATACCTGTTATTGCAAATTATAGGATTATAGGAATTACTTAACAAGCAAAAGTGCTTACAAACACTCTTTCATTATGCATGATATCACTGAGAAAGTATGTAAGTGGAAACGACTAGTTTTACATTTTTGGTCATGGAACTCTATGGCGGCACATGGCCCCTTTGTCTGAGTGGGATTATCAGGAGCGAGCGTTCACAAAAGGAAATGCTTGTGGAGCTACAGTAACAGAAGGATAAAATCAGCCGTGTGATGATTGGGGTGACACATTTGTTTGGCTGTAATGAAAATAAGCCCATTGATGGTGCATTCAGTCATAGGCCTGAACCCCCCCGACTCCACATCCTGTCTCTTTATCCTTCATACAAGTGGCAGACAGATAGCGGCTCGGGGGATATTGCCGCAGCCACTGGGTGTTTGTGTGTGTGCAGAGCTGTCAACTTGTCACTTTGAATATACCGCTGATGTGTATGACAGAGTTGTCTGTGCTGCTTTCCACAAGCTGATCAGTTTATGTAAATCTGAAGACTTTAAGCACATTAAACACTACACAGAATGACACGCTTTAAGAACAAGTTAATGCAGTGCTCTTCTTTGAAACTTTGTTTGTTACTGTAGGTAAACTTCAAAAGCTGAAACTAACAAAATAAAATGAGCAATTCCATAGAGTTACAGATTAATACATTTAGTGTTTGGTTTTGTGCTTTTCTTTTAATAGCGTTTGCTGATCTAACCGCAAATCCTCCAAAATATCACAGTCCAACTTATTTAAGTTCAGCTTTATTTACTCTAAATGAGCTACAATTTAATTCATAGCTGTTTTAGTATGAGGTTAAATGAATCACAGCACAGAAAACACACCCATGGAAAATAGTAGGTAGCACTCTGGCACAACTCTAACATGTGAGACATTGCAATTAAGTAAAAGTATAAATGACACAGCCAAGTAGAGGTTTTGGGCCTTCTCGCCATCTATATCACCACCTTCTTTTTAAGCCATGGCAGAGGCCTACAGTGCAGATAAAACACAAGGCGAGATGGTAAATCCAAGGCCCCCTTGAAGTGTTTGATCTCCGGATAGCGTCTGTGAGTCACCCCTCTGTGTGTGTTTCAGACACTGGGAGTAAGAGCACACATATACAACACATATCTCCACCAGGAACCTGCCCTCAGTGTACCACAGAAGCAACTGGATGACTTCAGACTCACTGTATCTAAATCTACACTGCACCACCAAAGCCCAGGGCTCAGACATGCCACACACAGGATTCAAATCTATGTCCGACATGCACATGTTCACACTGCCAAATGCAGCTGTTGTGTACAGACTACTGAAGTGGCTCAGAGAACATGATAAAGAAAGCAGCAGGCATTTATCTGCAGTCCTTGATCTGGTCTGGTGCTCTTTGAGGAACAAATCTCTGCTTTTTGCATTGCTCATCCATATTGGAGCTTTACATCTCTTCCACTTATTCAAGAACACATAAATTGCGGCAGAATAAATATGTTGTGTAAAACTTCAAAAGAAACTTTGTTTTGTTTCAGATTTTTAAACATTTTTTAAACAGTTTTTATAAAGAAAACATTTTGTCCATCCAGCCATCCATCTCCTGCTGCTTATCTGGAGCTGGGTTGCAGGGGCAGAAGCCTAACAAGAGAAGCCCACATCTCCCTCTCCCCAGCCACCTCCTCCAGCTCATATGGAGAAACACCACGGTGTCCCAAGGCCAGCTGAGAGATGTAATCTCTCCAGCATATCCTTGGTCTACCCTGGGGCTTGCTCCTGGTAGGACATACCCAGAATCACACATACAGAATCACACACACAGAATCACACACAGAATCACACACACACACACACACACACACACACACACACACACACACACACACACACACACACACACACACAAACTGATCATTCATCCCATGGCCTAGAGTGCCCTAGTGCCTCGTGCACTTGAAAATCCTTATGGTCAAACATGGTGTTTGTTATAAACTAACTGTGATTGGCACAGAGGTCCAATAAGAGAACAACACTGGGGTTTAGATCAGGCAGACTCTTCCTCCTGATCACACCACGCCAGATTTTACTGTCTTTGCCAACATGAGTGTTGAATTCTCACAGTCGGTGAAGGGATGTCCACTTGTGGCATCCTCTAGCACCTGTTGACTGAAAGAAGGTTGGGTACTCTAAAATGTCCTTTAGGACAGCGGTCCCCAACCTTTTTTGCGCCACGGACCGGTTTATGCCCGACAATATTTTCACGGACCGGCCTTTAAGGTGTCGCGGATAAATACAACAAAATAAAACTAGTACCGGTACAGAAAAAAAGAAGATTTATTCATAACACACGTGAAAAGACCCAGGAAAACCGAGTTAACGATAAAAACGATAACAAAATAACACTGAAAACCGATAAAAACCCTGAAAACCATACATTTCTCACCCGAGCCTCAACTCTCGCGGCCCGGTACCAAACGACTCACGGACTGGTACCGGTCCGAGGCCCGGGGGTTGGGGACCGCTGCTTTAGGACATAAGTGCAAAAGTCGGTCAGGGCCTGCTCCCTGACCCAAAAGCACAAGGAAACAACCACTGGGGAAAACCCCAATGTACAGGCAGCAAACAGAGTTGATACAGTTATACCCAGATTGGAAGAGAGACTAGTACCTCTGTAGGAAACTGGTTCCATGACCCAAGCCATGCGTTGAGTTTGCCAAACTATAGCTAGCTGGTGTCTCTCAGTCTCATGGACTAGCTCAGGTTTTTTCCAAATCAGATAGATCAGGGCTGGGCAACTCCAGGCATCAAGGGCCCTGTAGGTTTTAGATGTGTCCTTGATCCAACACAGCTGATTCAAATGGCTAAATTACCTCAACAACATATCTTGTATTTCCCCAGAGCCTGTAATGAACTAATCATTTGATTCAGGTGCTTTGACCCAGGGTGACATATAAAACCTGCAGGACACCGACCCTCGAGGCTTGGAGTTGCCCACCCCTGAGATATGATGGATCCTTTTTATGTTATAGGAGGTAGTTTTCAAAAACTGGGCATCAGACTGTCCATCTCCATTCTTTACTGCCACCTGAAACATATTTCACCCCACTGCTACAGCACCTTCTGCAGGTTGTGAGCCCACAACAGGGGTTGTCATCTTCTCTTCTGGCTGAATCCAACTGGGCCACAAGGGCTAAGACCCAGCCACCAGATCCTCTCCCTTAAGCTCCCTCCCCTGTCCTTATTCCAGGGTGTGCCCCAGTAACCCTGTGGTGGCAGGATATAGTAGTCTCTTGGTCATTTCTTCATTGGAACTTTGTGAATCGTTCTTCATCTGACCCCTTACCCAGAATCAAATTGCTTTAGGAGGAACCTATCAGGGACCAAATCTATCAATAACCTAGTCCCTAAGATCACTGGGCGACACACAACTCTTCACCACAGCAACATTGAAATTCAGGGACAGGAGAAAAATTGGTATTTTCTGTCTACACAGGGGCTTTTAGTCTGGATTCTAAATAAATAGCAAATTAGTAGCAATTTGCTACAGAACTTTTTTGATTTACTACCAGATAAATTCTGGTGAAACTGAAGGTTGACTTTCCTTTCTAAAACAATGACCAGTGCTCACGGTAAAGAAAACGCCAGTGTTACCAAGAGACTGACACCAAGAGATTGTCATTTGCATTCTGCCTCCTAGCCAGATTACCATGAAGGTGAGCTTTTTCTGATGTTAACCTAGTGTAGTGTGCCTAAACAAGACCAATTAAGTAAAATTATTAGTAAGGTGGCAGATCAGATAGAAAGACTAATGCTTAAATATAAAAAAGTGCATAAGCACTGTTTTTTCTGATTGATATGATTGCTGTTTAATTAATATTCAGATTTAATAACAAACAAACAATCAAAAACGTAACATTGGAGCAAAATTATACACTTTAAACCAAAGAATTATATAGTTAGCATTAGCATGAATCACTATCACAGCAAAAGAAAAGAACAGCATTTTTAGAAACTCTGAAGATGCAAAAACTTGGCATCAGAACTGAAATTAAAATAAAGTTATTATTAAACAATTTCAGCTGTTCACAGCTTTTCTGTTCACAAGCATTTCAAAACCACAGCCCCCACTTCTCCACCCCCAAAATGTCTGGGAGCGCTCTGACATCGTGTTGGTGGTATTAGGTGTTACACAGGGGTCCATTTCCCTCTCAGTTGTCTGAGTGGAACACACCCGCTGTGGCAAGGCTCCCCCTCGACTCCATGTGTGACAGTAATTTTACACAGCCGGGGACCTTGGTCCCGGAGGTGGGCCATTAAAGTTCAGGTGAGGTTAATTACAGAGAATTGTTAAGCCTGCTGCTGTGCGCTGGGCGGGTGGGAGGGATTTGACGCCTCCAACGCTGATTTCTGTGAGACACGGTTCTACCGGCTCCACGGGTGTTCAGCAGCCGATTTACACACAACACCTACAAAGCGCCAATCATTCACTGAAACAGCTCGAAATTAAAGCCCACAACACAGCCACATGAAAATACTACAGCTTGTTATTACACTCGACGTATAAATTACCACACACGCCATGCAATTCCCCACATGAAATACACAGAAATTGAATGTAACTACCTCTACATAAACAGCCAAATTTAGGAAAATTATTTTGCATAGAGAATGCAGTCTTTAATTTCGACCAAGAGGTTCTATTAAACCCGAAACAAGCCAAAAACAGGAGCACGGAAAAAGCAAGAAAATAGCCTCTCGAAGATGCAGTCTGCTCTGTTTGAGTAAGGACGAGATTATATTGGATTAAAAGGGATTTTTGCAATGCAAATGAATGCACCTCAAATCAATAAGGCCTGTTCTACTCAATATACAAACTAATTAAGAGGTAATACAATCAAACCTGAATAAAATAGATTGTGCGGCTTTCTCAGAAAGAAATCCAATCAAACCTTTTTATGTGAAAAGATAAAATCTAAAGCGATCTTTCTTTGTACGAATAATGACCTCGGCTTTGTGTCCATTTAATAAGGAAAACTTGTCTTAAGAGGTTACGCTCAATGTGCATATTCTAATCAATATGAATTACATAGGGTTTTATCTATGTTATCTGCTCCAGACTGCTAAGCTAATTAATGTTTTATCGAGTGTTTTAACTCAATTATTTCGCAAAGTCAAAGGGGTTCAACACAATTTTCTATGAGCAGCCAGAACATTTTCTGTGGAGAGGAAGTAGTTGAGTTCTGCAGCCTTTGAAGGAGACACAACTGCTATGAAGCATGCTTTAACTTAAAAAAGTAGTCAGTTCAAATATATATGAATTTACAAGAGAAGTTTGGGTGCAAGTGGCTTTTGGCAAAGCATTTATTTGTTTGTTGAGCACCATTCCTCTCTGACACTTTGACATACATTTTGTGTTGGATTTTCCGGGTATCGTTGCTAAAGTTTGGATGATCCCCCCCTCCTCTTGCGCTTCATTCCAGCTGATTGCTCATTTTCTAATGTTAATGGTGCTAGGCTGGGGCTAGGGTTTCTCCCCTGTCAGCTGGCTACTGGGGCTGTGGGACGGATCTAATGGGCTCTGACAGAAGGGAACTGATCTCATTCAAAGGGGATTTGATATGTGGCATGAATGTGGTGACCCTCAATGGACATATTAATGACCGTTATCATTCACAGACTTTGTGCCATTCATAAAGCCCCTTTCTATTGGATGCGGTGCTGCGCCAAATGCCATGACTTATGGATGAGCTAGCCATATATTGTTTTCACTGCCTTTTAGGTAACATGTCAAAGTGACTCAGAGCTTTGCTCCGGTGGCTGTGGCTGGCCGAACGGTTTGAGCAGCATAGGGCAGTAAATAATAACGTGGTGGGTGTTGTTTACAATTCAATTACAACCACATGCTGGCAGAGAAAAAGACAAAAGTCTGAAGTCACAGGAGACATTAGTGTGGAGTCACAATGTCAATATTTAGCTTCACCTCAACTGCTATTTATGACTGAGGTGTTTCTTCAAGCATGCAAAGTATTGTTTGTGCTCATTTCTTATTTTCACTGCCTCCAACCCAAAGTATGAAAAGTAGAAAAATAGAGAAACCAAAGGAAGGTTTTCTACAATAACCGCTAATATTGATACACGTTTGCTTGCCAAAATGACCAGAAGAGGGGAAAAAGCCACTTAAGGAAAATTTGCAGCTTATGATATAAATGATGATAAACATAAAAGATTAATTATATACACCAAGGTACTCATATCCTCCCAGCCAACCAAGACCATAATATCATGAGAAACATGGACCAAAGGAAGAGAAAAAAAGGTTACAATCAACATGTGGACGCTTTTGAATAAACAAGTCTTAAAAAGGCAGAGAGCTGCTGGTGCACAAAATGGAGCAGCCAAAATTAAATGTCTCCGGCAGGATGCTCATCAGAGTGTGGTTTTCCAAAAAATCCTAAACAAATCTAGAATGTCTATAAATGGGAGCACCAGGCTGAGAAAAGTCATATTCATCCATATAAGCATCTGGTGAAAAATGAAGATGACAGATTTCTCAGGGCAACCACTGTAGAAATATGTGGATGAGGGGCTGCAACTTGAGCTATTCTTCCTGGTACCTGGTTAAGATATCCGTCATGAACCCATGTAAACATCAAAAGAACAACAAATACATAATCCAAGGCTTATATGTTCAAGCATGTGGTATTAATCAACAATCAACGAAAAAATATCCATCAGCTGTCATGTGGATATTTTTTAATGCATTTCTGTCTTTTCTTTTTTTACACAATGAAAGCAAAATTAAAGTGTGCCATGAAAATGCGTGTGTTCTGAAAAAGTAAAGCATATCATACAAGTGGTTACTATTACAAATTTATCATTAACCCCTAATTTTAGGGTTACTATGATTAATTATAAGCATATTCCAAGTGTTCTCTATTCCCCTATTTTCCCTGCATGCTCTATTAGCAGAGCTGAGGTGCAGCAGCAGCAGCAGCTTGGGAGGTGCGGGGAAGTGTTTCTTTCTTGACAGCTGCACAGGAAGTCACATCCCTCCACACGTCGAGGTGTCACCAGCATTATTTTAACATTTCCAATTTTAATCTCAGATTCCTGCCATGTGTCAACTTCAAAATAAAGTTCCACTCCTGCATTCCCCTCTGACTCCTAATAACAATCTGCCGTATGGAGATGCCACAAAGATGCCAGGTTGCACTCAGGTCCTTTGTTCTGCTCCTTTCCCCCCCCCACTGTTCTCAAAGGTTCATGAAACAAGATCCGTTTGAAGTATGTTTCAAAGCAAGATGCAATGTTCAAAAATGATTCAAAGCACATGATTTTAAACACACGACTGGGTTAAATGTACCATTTAATTACATGTTTACTATTAGGAATGGATTAAATATGGTTGATAGAGTAATAATAGTACTCTAATTAGCATCTGGCAGTGATGGAAAATATCAAGCAAGGTATTTTATTAACTTCTTATAGTATTTCTATGTATTGTAACTCTATTAGATTTAGATATATATTAATAAGTTACTGTGAATTTATCATAGATTAAATTATAGAGCTACAAAATTAAAATTTTACTTAGATATTAATGAAAAAACTTTGAGAACAACCCCAAAATACATGCTAAATAAAATAAATAAAATAATAAAATATTGTGATAAGCTACATGTAATGAGTGCTTTTATTGTCATCACTTTTGGGGGTAAATACGTTACTTTACTTTTTTATCAGATTTCTGAGAAAAAGTGCATCTAAAGTGCAACTGTGTTGCACGTTTTCTCACAGAACTTTCACTGACAAACAAAATTAAATATCATAAAGCAGCAAAACCTTCGCCAACAAAGCATTTGTCACTCCAGACCTGAGGCAGCAGGACATTTTCGCCTGACTTCTTCCACAGCCTGGAAAATCCTCCCCACATTACGACCATTGTGAGAGCTACTTTGCTTTCACAGTCCAAAGATCAAAACAGCAGCCATGTTTTCAAGGAACAAATGTCTTACCAGCTGGGCTGGTGTGAACACAGATATAATGCTGACAGGAAGCCGAGGCAGTCACTTGTAGAGCCAATTATGGGCAGAGCTGTGGGGGCAGGTTTACAAACACTGCTTTTCTTGTGTCGCGCTACTCTGAGGTATATGATTAACTTCCTCACCAAAAGTATCCAGGCAGCGCAGAGTCTGCCCTCTTTGTAGGTGGCAAAGCTGGTGAGTCGTGGCACAGCACAGCCACCACTAGACTACCAAGAAAAACAAAAAGGAGGCAGCGCTCGAAAGCGTTAATTTTGTTGTTTTTATTACTAACTGTACATCCACGTGCTTTGACTTTTAATGGCTCTTCTTTAGGACATATTTAAACATTTGGTTAGGTTTTACAGCATTGCTATCACAAGGAGAATGCAGGTTGCAGGCCTCTCCTGAAGCCGCAGAGGCTTGGCGTTCTCCATCGGAGTCAGGAGGAATTCAAATTGACCCATCCGATGAAAATTCCTTTGCTTCTGGAGAACTAATTACAGGCCGTACTCATGAATGGAGGATGGAGGAGCAACTTAATTAACCAGTCTCCAGATTACCCTGTATTATTCCACTGCTGCCTTCCCCCACCAAAATAATTTTCTAGACAATCGCAAGACTTTTCCTTAACAGTTGCTCTAAAATTAAATTTGAAAAAAGTAAATCCCTGGTGTCCAATCAGTGAATCACCATAAGGAATGTCCACAGTATGTGCCTCCTCCCATGTGGCATTGTCGGGGTGGCAGAGCAGGGTTACCAGCAAACAACAGTCTTTTAACTATCTGTACTCTAGCAGCGCTCCTTCACTGTTGAATTTAAAAAGTTCCTTTCACCACATCTGCCCTATTTGTGCGGCCTTTTCTTCACCTGACTTGCTCATGAGATTTGCTTTATCTTAAAGGTCATTTCATTCAACTGGGCAACAAACAGAAGTGAATATAACCGTCCCCGATCTTTCCTTCGCAGAATTCATGCTTGAGTTGTCTCAAATAAAGAAGGTCCCTGCCAGCTAGAAGAAGGAGCTCACAATCTGGGCAGCTCTATAGAAAAGGTTCCCTGTATCATACAGTACCCCTTTACAGCTCTACATTTCCATTTAATGACACCCTACATATTAACCCTGGTCAGCATCCAATTACACAGAATAAGTGAATTATCTGCACCAGCATGCAATTTGAAAATGTTTTTTGTGCAATGCGGGGACAAGGGGGCGTACAGGGGCCCCTTTTTTCATCAATCCAGGGTTCATTAAAGTGCGAGCCTGTGAGATATTTTGAATTAATTAACTCTAAATACAGGTGATCCCCCCTCCCCTTTTTTAACACAAAACCACCGAGATTCCCTGTCATGGAGTGTTCCAGGGGTATAGAATGACACAAACACAACTGATTTGATGAGCTTTCCTCCTCAGGCCAGCACTGAACCAAACAAACTAGCCAGACAACCAACAGAGCTGCATTCATATTTAATTACAGCCTGCTAACATCGCTGCTGGATAACATTACACTCAGAAAAAAAAAAGGGGGAGATAATTGCTATAAAAACCATAGTGGGATAGTTATTTCTTCTTGTGTAACCTGGGAGATTCTGCATTTTTCATTTTGGACACACAAAGTGAACTTTTGATTATTGCATCCAAATCAGATAAATAGAGTCAGTAAGGTCAGCACACATCTTTCATTTAATGGCATGTAAATAACACCAGGTGGTGAATATTAAGTATCAAACGTAGAACACAGCACTCTGTGTCACATGACCCACCTCTGTGGGTGTAAAGTCACTGCTGGCCTCCCAGGCGACAAGCATGTATATGTGTGTGCTTGTTCTAGTGTGCGTTATCGTGGACACAAGAAGGAGGGTTGAATTAGCCGAGATGACCAGATGAGAGCTGGCTGAGTCCAGCCATGCCTTGTCAAGTTGTTGAACGCTGCTCTGTCCAGCCCTTCTGACTCATGGCGGAGCAAAGAAAGACACCAGCATGAAGTGGCAACCTCTAAAGCTGAAAAATACTGCCAACGTATTTGCACCAAAAACTGCAGTTTCCTAAATGGCCACTTGAGGCAGTCGCTAAATGCAAGACTCCAAATGTTAAAATGACAAAGTTTATAGCAGAAATTTGGTCTCTTTAGCTAACTTCACTTTTAAAACAGTAAGAAGTGGTCTGATTAAAATGGCTAAAGACTTAAAGTAATGCATTGCCATTGAGGTGGCTACTATAGCTAGCAGGTAGGTTCCAGCTAGATTGCTTTTTTTTTAAAATCTAACGTTTTTCATTAATTAGACTAACAGCCCCCAGGATTTTGCAATCCAGTTTTAATTAATGAAAATCTATTATTTCTATGTTACTTAACACGAATTACACCATGTCTGTGTTCCACCAATACAATGCAATAGATGAGAACGGCTTGCTAACCAAGTTAGCTGACAAAACAAAGCAATTTTTGACATCAAGATGGCTGCGTCTAGCTTGTGTATATAGTCATATACATCCATGTCTGTAGTCAGAGAGACTACCTTACCTGTTTCCCTGTTTCGCTCCATGCAATGTTAGTATAAGAAACCAAAAAGAAAATATATATTTATATCTATTTCTCTCTGTTGTTTGATAGTTGTACATTATCCACATTTCTTAAGATGAGTAGTCAAATTTAGATATGACACCATATTGCCAATGCAGAAAGTAAAACAAAGTAAGAATCAGGGTTTACCATCAGTCTCATCATGCGGTATGGCATTTGTACTGATTTTTAGCAGTCACACTGACCGAGTTCCATCATAGACAGATAACAATATTCTTGTTTTCTTGGGTAACTGTCTAGCCACTTCCCCTTTTTTGTTATTGTGCTGATTTTCTTTCATAGTGATTTTTTTTCATTCACATCTGTTATAAATTCTGATGTCAAATATTACAGACCTAATTGAATACAGATGAGGCAGGTTTAAGGAAACACCATCACCTCCAAAAACAACAACAACAACAACAACATTAAAAGAGTTATTTGATCACAAAATAATCCCAATGCATCACAGACAGAAGGTAACAGTTAATCTGAAGGTGAAGGTTATCTTTTGTTCTTAATAAATTAGCTACTCTGAGCTGCCTGACTGGTTAGTATGGAGTATTTCTTAGGATAAGTAATAAGGGTGTGTTATCTGTTGTATTAAATTATTAACACTCTTTGTAACAAGCAAGTAGCTGACAGTTCATGTGACAGCTAACAGATACATTAACAGTCTTACGTTAGTGTTCTTATATATAAGAAAGATAACTGTCAGAAAGTGTTGGTATCCTCAATGTGGAAATAAGACACTATGCACTAACATACTGCTCTACAATCATACAGAACAGTGACTTCACTTACAGCTGAGAGGTATGAGACAAATTAGCAAGCGCAGACACACATGCACACAATATACGTATGCACACACCTACTGAGCATCATAGTCTCTTGGCACACTGGCGCCTGTCACTCAGCGGGGTCCTGGAATATGCGCCGAGCCATCGACAGGCGTCTGTGTCAATGCCTGACAAACCTCAAGGCACCAGGCTGTAATTGGAACGACTGGCCTAATCCTCAGATCAAGACAGACTCATTGACAACCTAAGCGGGCAGCAATCCCAACAGTGCCTTATTAGTGGAGCTGGCCTCTTCACTGGGGGCACTGATGTCATCGCTGCCTGCCAAAAGACGCTTTCTTGGCCATTTAACAGAAATGTTCAATAATGGAAGTTTGTTTTTATGTTTGCTCTACACTTTCATACACTTTTAGAACAACAACGGAATGGCTATATGCTCCCCCCCCCCCCCATATTTTAAGTTAATAACCGAGGAAGGCTGAGCAAAATATTCATTATATGTCTTTCAAGGGTGGACTTTCTCTGGTATGATTATGGTGTGAAAAAAATAAAAAAATAACAAAAAAATGTAAATTCAATTTAAAAAGTGAATTAACTAATAAGGGAAAATAAATTCAACATCAAAATCACTATAATTGACGGTTTGGCCTTTGCAGAATATGATGTTTTAAACATTTAACTCTGTTGGTGTAAAATCATGTTTAAAATGTAAACTATGCCAAACTCCTAAAAGGAAAGATTTAGAGAATTCATGAAAGCATTAAAACGTCAGCCAGAATCTGCTTAGCTTAACCTGCAAGAAAAATAGAAATCATTAGAAATGCCTAGCCTCCACGGTCCAAAGGTAACAAATTTGTTTACTAGCTCTTTTGAAGCTCAACTCCCTAACTAAATATTAACATATTACCTTATATATATTCGTGTTTTTTGAGAACTTTCATTTGTTTACTGATTTGGCTGTGCTTATTTTAAAAAGAAAAAATTAGATGGTTTTGTTTCTTTGATATACAGCCAACTTTAACATTCATTTTGGCTGCTGTAATACAGTTAATTACTAGGTACTGTGAAACACAGAAGTTTTTGCCCATTTTCCTAAAGTCTGCAGATTTGGGTATATTATTCATAATGCTGCATTGTCTTCCTCTTTGATTTTTGAAGGTTTACTGATTATCCTGTTCCTAACAAATATATTTAGACGAAAGCAGAGAGAATGCTACAAGAGAAAAGTGAAACATCAGCTATGGCACATTACCCACCCAGAAATCTCACCTGTCTGCAGACCACAACAGCTGCATCACTCGGACCAGACAGGTAGCATATAGGTTCTTCTGCTCCTTCATTCTCAGTAGGAACAACAGTGGGCCTCTCTTGGAATTGCCCTGTGCCCCTCTGCCTCACCTCCCAGAAGAGTAATCTGCTCTCTGATGGAGGGGAGCGTGTAGCAGAGGTCTGCTCTGACACCTTCTTGGCAGAGTCATAGAGCCTGGCTCCCAAACCAGTTTTCAAAAGCCAAAACGAGCCAAAGCTTAAACCCCCCGACACAGTGTGTTCATTTGTGGCCCTTTCTGAGTGCCTGGAATCTCCTGTCAATGAGCATATCAGACAGTTTAACATGAACAGAGACGTACAGTATGAGCACCCGAGATATAATGTGTTTGTGTGTGTTTTTACTGAATATCTTGCAGATAAGGTGTCACAACTGTATGAATACAGCAGTAACAGACAAATAGAGTACAAGTGGAAAGCACATGTAAAGATTATTTATCCAGATACAACTATTATGTTTCAAATCATAATATGCTGCCAATGCTGAAATGGTCATCTGATATTGCAGTTACCTACTACAACTCATTTCAAAGAACACAAAGTGTACTTTCCTTTCAATGTGCTAAGTAGTCCTTGGCAAAGCTTAAGAGCCATCAGCTTCATGCAGAGCATGACATGAGTGTTTCTGTGTCAGTGTGGATGTGTGTGTGTGTGTGTGTTTGCAGTTCCTGGCTTTTGTAAAGGCACCGGGAAGCTCGAGCCGTCCTCCCAGGCATGCCTGTGCAGTGTAACCAAGACTGACTGGCTGACCTCAGACTGTGTGGGCCCTTTAGCAGAAGATGAAGGAGCTTTTTCATTGACACAGGAACAGGAGGTATCGCCTTCCCTTTGCAACAGCTCTCATTCATGCCAGACACAATGCGTTATTATTGGTTTTGAATTGAAATGTTAATTTTGGGAACTGGGCAACTGGGTCTGAGAGCTTGCCCTGCTCATTTCTCATTTTTCACTTGGGTGAGGTGGTCTGTTTCAATGGGGGAGACTTAACCCTCAACTCTCCTTGTATTACAGCACCTTAGTTTAGCTAGATGAGGGCTGAGGACACAAATGCAAACAGGCTAGAAGTTTCTACGTTCCACCTCTTAGACTGGCTGTTGAGCACTGCCCTTTCATACAAGAGCTGAAAGCCAACATGTCAAGAGGTGAAGCCTGCAAGACACCGGTCCATACCCACAGAGCATGCACTATTGATCCTGAGGCCGTAGAGGAAAAACCTGCTTTTTCAGGCCAGGTGGTGTGAGCAGGCAGGTCAGCACTCTGCCGCACAGCCTCACAGAAATGAGTGCATCAGCAGGCCCGGCAGATCTATATGACGGGAATTAAACAGCATAATCAAATTGTTTGCGCAACCATTTAGCATCTCATTCCCCTGCTGCCCTGGGCCAAACTGACCACTGGAGACTGGCCATCTACAGCAGTAACAAAGTAGGGCAATAACTAACGGCGATTAAAGGAATATTGATGGCCTGTGACACACAGCATCCTGAAAAATGCTATTTGGTCAAATAGCTGCAATAATTAAGTATATGAGGGTCAGTCAATTTTATCTGCTGCTTTTATTTGGATCGATTATTTAGTAAACTGGCCAAGCCTCAGAGAGCATTATTGCTGACTGGGGTGTTGATTTCTAGCGCAGGTGCTTCAGCCAAGTAACACAGTAGCAGCTCGCAGTGAACAGTAAACACACAGTGTAACAAATATTGCAGAATCATCCTAGAATGGAGTGAATGATTCATAATGTATCTACTATCACTATAAAACATGTGAGCTGGAATTTTACATCATCTCTCAGTGTACAATTACACTCTGTCCTGTGACATTTTTGCCTTTAAAATCGCTGGATTGTGTGCTTTAATTTCAAAACACTCTTCCTGATAACTGAAACCTTTCTCACTTTTCCCAGCTCTGACAAGAAGCATGTAAGGCTGGTGTAAAATATTTCCACCACAGATTGATAAACATTAGCTGAAACCAAAGAAATAATGAGTTTTGGCTGTGCAAGACCTTGGTGCTGTTAATGTGATGCAGTGGTTAAAAATAAACTAGGCCATTTAGAGGCTTCTCTCTCAGTTGATTGATTAAACATTAACCTGCTGGATCTGGGATATTTCTTATTAATCACAGGTGGCAGAGAGTTAACTGAGCATGAGGACGCCGTGTATGCAAAGAGATCCACACGGGGGGCAGGCTATAAAAAACACTCACACAAACATTTCTGTGTGCTTGAAATCCCATAATCATAGCATATTCCATTTAGCGGATGCTTTAACCTGATGAGTGATTCATTTTTAGCACCGCAAGACCCAGTGGGAGTCAAGCTAAGTCTAATGGTGCAGTTGAGTTACCCACCCTCCCGCACACACACATCTCCATATCAAACAGAACATTGTGGGAATTGCCATGACCTAATGCATTTCTTATCTTACGTTAGATTACACATTTTACAGTTCCTGGCCCAGTAGATACACTATATAGCAGTCCCAGATCCCCTTAATGACAGTAAAATGGAGCAAAATCTCTATCAGACTTTCTCATTTTCCCATGGCCAGCAATTGAGTAACAGAACCTATCACACACTCGAGTAATGTCGCTAATATTCAGCCACTGTTGCAGCCCTTTGCTTTGATCTAGCATTGATGTGGGTGGTCAGTATTTACAACTCAAAAAGTCTTGAATTTGAGACTGGCAGCACACTGAAACTGACTCCGAAATAGTTTTGACTTTCCTGTGGTAACCCTGGGTGACTTTTTTGTGCCCAATGAGCCTTTTATGAGAAAATTGACAAAGTAAATATCCTATCAGCTTTTCAGCTGATGAATAATGTACACAGTGAGTGATGGAGTGCTTTAAAAAAAAACTGCTTCAGGGTTGTCCCTGCACATCAGCTGTCATCTGTGATGCAGGTGGTGGCCCAGGCGTGGGGGCTTACGGCAGCACACAGGTGCCCTTTTCACTCCCAGGCCAAAAATGACAAATTCAATAAACTCAAGACATCTCTCCACTGCACCTATGGAATCAAACACACCTGACAAGCGGCTGAAGGGCTTCTTCCTAGTCTCACTGACATCCCATCCTGACAACTTCTCAGTATCGATAACTTGTAGAATATCCATCTTACTAGCATGCTTTCACACTGTGAGAAAAAAATAAGAATATGTGTCAGAGGTTGTGTGACTTGAGGTAAGACTGTGATGAGGAAACTGAATCTCTGAGATGACATTAACAGAGAGTGTCCCCTACTGTGTGTGTGTTTAAGCCCCAGAGCAGACAGACCTGGCTTGGGTTACCAGCCGTAATTCTGATGGTGAAAGGGCCACAATCAGCCTACTTAATCTCAAAGCTGTTCTTTAAACCCAAAGAAAGACGATCTGTCTCTATTCTACTGTACAAAATAAGCGAACATGTGATTCATCTTAAAATGGAAATGTACATTAAATTAAATTTGCCTTTAGGGGCAGGGAGGACAACCCGTGACTGCAGGTTTTTCTGTGATAACAAAAAAGGTACTTGTACTTCGTCAAAAGACCCAGTCTCATAAACCTACCCTGACCTCAAAGAACAAACCTAGACATCACATTTTAAGGAATTAGCATCACAATACCCTAAATGTCTCCCCTGTAGTAAAAGCCCAGTAAAATGGCCTTGCAATTTTAGTGGTGATGATAAACTGGGAGACGCAGATAGCAGGCTCACTGAGCGTGAGACAAACCCTTACTGTATGTTCATTAGCATCCGTGAAGGTTCCCATCTGACGAAGAGGGAAACGGAGTACTGAGGCCGTTCTGCAAGCATGAGTGTCTTATTAAAGAAAGGGCCAGGGAGCCTCAAATTTGGCGAGGCTGGTCCACGAAGAGCTCCCACCTGTTTGTCTGGGCGCTCCTTTGACACAATAGGTCATGAAATGCAATATGGGCCTGTGCCTCTCTTTCTCACAACACAAAAGGCAAGGAGCGGATGAACTGCAAGATAAATGACCTTGACATTTGGAAAGTCTCCAGATTTCTGCGCTATAAAAATAAACCATGCAAAGAAAAACTCCAAAGCCTCATGAGCCCTGAGTAGAACTTAAACATGGGCAGAAGTAAAAGAGCTGCCTTTCAGCGGATTAAAGTTTCTACTTAAACATTTTGATTGCTTCACTAGCAGTGGCAGTGTAAAAAAAGCAGTGGCAGAATGGAAAACCCAGAGCTAAAAAGTTGTGCTCCATGTTTGTACCTTCAATATGGAGGTGTTCCAAACAGCTGTGCACATGCTGCAGAAAGCCTCCACTTTCCACAGGAAGTATGATGAGAACCACAGGAAGATAAAAACAGCCTGGAATGGCTTGAGGGAAATGACAACACAAATTAGACATTTACAAACATACCAGGAAACAGAAAAAACACACTTTTGGGAAATTAGGGAGACAAACAGAAGCACATTAAACAGTCAATGGCGTATTACTTATTAATGATTTAGATTTGCTTTTTTTTTTTTTTTAATTTCTACATCAATATTTGTAGGTGAACATAGGGGTATGTTGTTATAGACAGTAGGCCGCTGAGCAGGTCAGTCACCTGAGTGACAGCATGGACAGGTGTGGAGGTGCATCCGGGGAGAGTGAACCGCGGCTGCCTTACTATTGTTCTCAGTGGGTCTTTGATCGCACGTAGGCCAGAACCTCAGTGGGGAGTCCAGGCTGGGCCCCAGGCTACGGTTTGTATCGACTCAGCAGGGGTGACAGCACAAAGCGGAAGTGGGTGTGGGCGGGTGGGGACTCCAGCTTCCTAAGATCGCCTATGTGCAGCTTCAACTTAGCCTGACCTACACACTGAAGGGCGGTTGAGGGTACAGGAAAGAGAAACAACAGCTATTAAACAGATTTCAGTCCAACCACAAATTAAGAGTCAAAAATATATATTTTTTCTGACCTCTCATTTTACAATGAACGCATACATCAGATGATGCACAAAAACTTGCCATCAGCCATGGAGGTCATTCTTTTCTCTTCATGTTTTCCTGTTTTATCCACATTTATGTATTATGAAATAAAGATGTTTTCCAGGTAAAAATATAATTTCCATAATGACAACTGTGTTAAATATACACAAGTGTGCATGAAAAGATTTCTGACACAACCAGAAAACAAGTGAGTTTATTTTTGCAGTGTGACAGCTGTGCACACAGCCTTTACTTAAGCCAACCCTATAATGAACTTTCAAGTGTACAGTAAGTGGACAGGAGTGGCTTACAGCTAAAGAGAGTAATGTTTCTTTCCTGATGGTTCCCATCCTTGCCAGACTCTGCAGCAAAAAGTCATCAAGCCATTTAGCTTGAATAAGGAAAAAGAAAAATAACCGTGAAACTAAGATAAAAACAAAAACAAACATTAGATGTAAAATAAATCCAAATGTGTGTGTACATGACTTTGTGTCTAGCTGTAGAATGTGTGTTTACAGCATAATATTGTGTATATGTTCTCAGTAGCCTGAAAGCAAAGTCTCAATGTAGCAGCAGAGCAGTTGACTAGACTCACAGTAAATTGTGACAGTGAGCAGGGCAGACTGGGACAGCCCATCTTAGTCTTTAGCGATTGTGTTTCAGTGTGTTCGCCTGGCTCTCCCTGTGGTGCGGTGTGTTGTGGAGCAAAAAGCCACTGCTGGGAGCCACAGTGGAAGAGATCAATTGTACTCATTCCTGCCACCTGAGATTCAAGTGTTTCTGTAATACTGCACAGCTCAATCGATACTTAAGCAAGGAGCTGAGAACCAAGAGCACAGTCCATGCTTAGTGGTGGGATGACTCACACAGAGATAAAACATGTATTTACTCCTGTATATTTGTGCTCCCCAGCTGTGAGCAGTCTGCATGAAAAATAAGCCAAATGACTCATCAGGCCCTTATTTATTTATTTATTTATTTATTTTGTTTCCATTATTTTATTATTCAAATATTTATAATTTTATGATTTAATTTTGCAGCACATATTTTAGTATTTATAATGTTATCATTTGGAATTTAATTTTTTTATGAAATCAATTAGATTATCATTTAGAATGTAATAATAATAATAATGATAATAATAATTTTCCTAAGTAGAAATACACCATATTTAAAATAGTACATGCAAACGAAGAATTTGTCATAATTAAGCAAGAATGTGGGAATGTTTTATTTTTCTTTTTGTTCTTTGAAGGAATCTCTCAGGAAGCCGATTTACTGCACAAACAGAGCTCAGGGGAACAGATGTGACTGTTAAAAAGAAAACAGGCACTGTGGGCAAGGATCATTTAGCTTCTACGTCTCGAAATCTAAAACGTAAATATTGGGGATTTCGGCTTTGTAAAGAGGAGGGGAGCGCGCCGAGGATGCTGGACAGAAATTAACAGATCCTGCATTGCAGGATGTGCAACGATGTGTTAAATTAAATGCAGCTGTTGAAATACAAAAGGGGAAAATTTTTCACTTGAATAAAAAATGCAAAGCAAACGCCTTTAAAGTCGTCAACTGTATCCGGATAACCGAGCGATCGTCTTGACAACCTCCTTTGGAAAGCACTAACTAGATCGTCGCTTTCTTAATACAAGTTCTATTTTCAACTGAAGACGAAGAAGAAGAAGAAAAATAACGCCAACTGCGCATCGGACACCTCCTGCTTAACTATCTGCTCCGGACACCCCATCCTTTTACCCGCTGCGACGCGCTTCTTTCTTTCTTTCTTTCTTTCTTTCTTCCTTTCTTTCTTTCTTTTTTTTTTTTTTAAAAAACCCTTTGTAAATAAATTGCAGAAGGGGGCCTTTTCCTTTCCACGGATACGCTTTGAATTTATCCGATTCTGTGGAACAGTCATTAATTGGAGATCTGGAGAACTGGCGACAGAAACTACGATGTTCAAACAGTGTTCATTTTAAATTAAAGAGCAGGAAAACTCACACCATCAGCACCCAAGCCTCCGTTTCTGTTTCTGTAGTTTGTGCACAGTAACTGGAAGTGTGGAGGCTGCACGTGAACACAAATTCTTTAAAAGAAACAAAAGTTACTTATTTAATTTCTTTTTTATTTCTGCTATGTATAGTTGTTAGTAAATGTAAAGAGACGGTATTTTTAAAATGAGGAAATAAAAGCACACAAACACACAATGTTTCTTTTGGAAAACTGATGTATTTGATTATTAGAGTAAAGAATTACAGTATCTTAGTTGTTAGTAGGTATTAAAGTGTAGAGAAACTGGACCCATAAAGATCTTCCAACTTTCCAAGAAAGTGCATGTAACAGTCCGAAGGTTGTCAAACCCGATATATATTTATACTTATAAAAACACTATCATTTTGTCCCCTGGCCGTGATGGACTTCTTGTGAGAGCTTTATGTACATTTTCTTGCAAGGGAGCTTGTATTTCCACATCTGAACATATTTACAGAAGCTTCAACACATAACTTTGCACTTGATGTCAGTGAGGATGCTGGGACATAGCAGCAATGTGGAAATCCAGCTCAGATACTAAAAGTGATCCTTCCAATTTGATTAGCTGTCTCAGTTCCAAAAACCAGGAAACAGGCCAGACTGAATGTTCCTCTATTTGTAACCGTCTTGCTCTCAACAACACCAAAATATGAGCAACAGAAGATAGAAGAAAAAAAATGGAAGTAAACAAAAAAGTAGAAAGTACAATACACAGAGACTGTAACGAGAAAACAAATTAACACTAAATAAACCCTTGAAATGTAGCAAACTTCAATGTTTTGTCTTCCTTAAATAAGATAAAGGTAAATAATAATCGGAAAGAAAGGAACTACAACATCATTTAGTCCCTTGCCTGAATTTCATTGTTTTGTCTTGATGAGGCGGGGTGGGGGGGATTCATGAACACACAGATGTTAGACCATCTACAGAAGATCAGTGTACATTATTTACAGCAAGTCTGTTCGCTTATTACAGGGCTAATGCATCACATGAACATAGACAGTTCAATTATAGCTACTACAGACAGAAAATAACTTAATGCCAAGGTAAGGTTATCTAACCAGATATTCTAAGTTTCAAAAGCACATTTTTAAAGCACCCATTGTGGCTTTAAAATAAACAAAACCTAATTGTTAATGCTTCCACTTGGTTTCAAGCAAGGTTATAATCACTAATAAATAAGCTCCTTAAAACTATAACATGTACATTGTACAAAAAAAGCAACTTGTCTTCACACTCATGTTCGTAAAGATTCAATGGCGAGCAAAGCAGTTCAGCTGATTTTATCCCTGTCTTGTTCTCTTTCTCTGTCTGTGTCTACATATGTGTACAGTATGCCTTTAGGCATCTTTATGTGTCTGTGCCCAGTTGAGGACATATACTAATTGGTGGCAATTTCTTTATTGTCCTCCATGAAGCGTGTGAACCGGAAGTGGGCCCCATTCTCTGTGTTGGCCATTTTCTCCAGACCAGCCAGAGCAGCATTGGGCTCCGTGTTGTGTAGCTTATCTAGGCTGCCTGTCAGGCCACCTATGGGAGAGCTGCCCCCATTTCCGACACCACCTGACATGGGTGGGATGCCTCCGTTCTGGATGACAGAGATTTCATTTGTCTTCATTGCGAGACCATTGGAGAAGGCCGCAGCATACTGATTCCAGAAACTGGTCGGGTCTCCGTTGCTTGCCCTTGATGCCATGTCCTTCTGGAAGATCTCGGGAAACTTGACTGGGTTGGTGCCAAGGAAGGCCATCGGGCCATCTACGGAGAGCCTGCGGCCACGTCTGGCAGGAGCACTGTTCCACATGTGGGTGCCCATGTGAACCTACACAGACGGAGAGGGAGAAGAACAAAAGAGAGGAGGTGAGAGACAGAGCAATGAGCGGGATGAAAACTAGTGATGTTTACAAAGTTGGCCACAAGAGCTGCACATGAGATGATGCAATGGAAAAAATAATAATAATGCTTGAGTGTGAATTAAAATAGCTTCACACCCTGAGTGCAGCAGATCAGTTAGCTGCCTATGCTATGAGAAGTACAAACACTGTGTAAACATCTTTTGGCAAGACTGATACATGCTGTTTAATCTGAACTTTAATTTGCTCATCTCACAAGGGGACCGCACGGCTGAAGCAAAAATTGCACTGTCCAGTTTCATTGCCCCAGCCAGTATTACATGTGACATTTCACCTCTGCCCATACCCTTTCTAAGAACAAGACAACATTCTGCTTGGACATTTTTGAAACACTGCTCCAAAATAATTGTATTTTAATGTGGCTCATATACAATAGTTTACACAAAGTTAATGAGCCTTTTTTTAAATAAACCATACCACTGTGAGATATCGCTGTAAGTCTAGTATCATCCAACAGCCTGAGCTTGATTCAGTAAATCTTTTAGAAATAAAAAAAACAAACAAACAAGAAAAAAACATATGCCCTTATTTCTCCACTAGGAATTGGAGATTGAGACATTCAAAAATAACTAACATAATTGTAAATGAAGGCCACATAATCCCCCAAAATCCTAAAGATCACTAAGCAGATCTTTTTCTTGAAGATTTAAGCCTGCGACATTTTTTACAGAATCCGTTATGGAAAAATACAGACTGACTTAGCTCACGGTGATTATACCTGATAATTAATTGTGTGCACTGGATCATTCTTAGCTGATCACATGCTGGAATTTCTCTCCAATAATTATATTACATGCATGATTCAGCTTTTCCATTTTTTTTTCTCTAAGAGCAGTTCCTTTCATTAATTATACCACATTACCACATCTTGATGCCTAGTGCACTGACATGCCATATAAAATTAAATAGTAACCCTGAGACTCGTTTTTCATGAACATTCTCACGCACATACTTTTAGGAGGCCAATAGTTTGCTGGGTGTTTCGACATTTACCTTGAGGTTTCCTTTGGTGGTAAAAGCTCGGCCGCAGATGCTGCAGGCAAAGGGTTTCTCCCCTGTGTGGGTTCTCTCGTGGATCTGCAGAGCACTGGCGGAGGAGAAACACTTTGCGCAGGTATTGCAGAAGTGTTGCTTGGGAGTCCTGCGTGGTGGAGCAGTGGAAAGCACTGGGGATGTTGAGGCAGATGATGTGACCAAGCCAGGGGGTACCTCCTTGTTTTCCGGATGAAGGTTATGAAGGAAACCATTGACTTCTGGTTTGCTTAGAGAACCGACAGATAGAAGAGAAGGAGTTGGGCTGGAGGACAGGCTGGTATTTGATGGCTCAAATAGCTGTGAGGGCAGGTCTCGCATTTGATGTGTTAGCATATGCTGCTTGAGATTGCCCTTGGTGGAGAAACCCCTGTTACATGCCGTGCAAATAAATGGTCTTTCTTTGGTATGGCTTCGATAGTGAATGTCCAAGGCACTCTGACAAGCAAAGGTCTTCCCACAGATGTCACAGGATGTATTCTTGATGGTGCTACGCTCACGGAAGGGGAAAATCATGCCCAAAGGGTCTTTTGGTGAATTGACAGATGTCAGGTCCAGGGCTCCAAGGTTGGAGGGATGTGAGTGCAAGAGGCTTATACTGGTGGGGTCTGAAGATAAGGCCCTTTGGTGCCTTTCTTCGAGGCTCGGGGATTTGTGTGGTTGTGGCTGCATGCTAGTGGGTGATGGCGCCTGCATGGAGGAGGTAGATTCTGACACCGCTGGACTCCCGGCGCTTTGGCTTTCAACATCACCTCCCAGAGATGAGGAGTCATTGGTGAGACAGTCACCTTCAATTAAGCCATTTGCAATAGCCTTCATCTGGATCACATTATGTTCCTGCATTTCATTATTATATTCTTGGCCATTCCTCTCTTGCCCTTCCTGGGTAGCCATTTCAGGGGGAGCTGGGGAGTTACATAGACTGTCATGGGAAGCATCAGCAGATCTGGGTGTATCTGGCACACTGCTGTCTGGACCCTCTTCCATTCCTTCAGTGTTGTCATCAGAAAAGTTGTCAAGATCATCAAAGTTTCTCTCTTCAAATGAGCCAGTATCAGAAGCCATGGACTCTGGATAACTCTCTGGCAGAGGGGTGTTGGGGATCTGCCCACCCATATGCATACGGATATGTTGCTGTAGAACGACAGCATTCGTGAACTTCTTCTGACAAATGGGACAGGAGTGTTGAACTCTAAGAGGAGGCATGGCCCTATGAACACTGTAGTGGGTTTTAAGATTTCCCTTGGTGGTAAATGCCCTGCCACAGATTTTACACTTGAAGGGCCGTTCCCCAGTGTGAGTGCGATAGTGCATTTTCAGTGCACTTTGGCAGCTCAGCACCCGGTGGCAAATGACACATTCATTTGGGTCTTTCACCTTTCTATCAATGTTCTCCACAAGTTGTTGTAACTTGGATGTCTCCGATCCCTGGAGAGGATCCAGAATGCCTACAAAAGGGAACTTAGCCTTGAACTGATCAGACATAAGGGGCATGAGTGGGTTGGTCATCATGGGTGGGCTGGTAGAAGTCGTATACTCTGCAACGCTTTCTGATGCACAACTCACATTTGTCATGAGACCCAAAGTCTTGCTACCTTCGTCAGTTTTTCCATTTGAGGTAGGCAGTGTTGCACCTTCACCCTCTTCAGATATACCATCATTACTTTTAGCTGAAGGCTCAGTGGCACCTGAGTCACTCTTTGCAGTAACAGAAGGACTAGTTATGGCTATTGAATGATCTTCCTTTTTGATGAAATGTGGCAGGCTTGGCATGGTTGGTGGTAGCAGCATGCCGACTGATGATGTCAGAGTAGGCAAAACTGGTTTACTGTCAAGCCAGCTGGTCACAGGTTTCTCAGGTGGTATAGACATGCCGTATGGAATGCCAGTGCTTGTTGGTATGTTGTCTAAATGCTCAGGAACAGGGTAAGGGTTCATCTGGATATGAGGGTATTTTTCTTTATGACGCTGAAAATGCACCTTCAGGTTACCACGAGTGGAGAACCGGTTGCCACAGATATTACACTTGTAGGGTCTCTCACCAGTATGTGAGCGCAGGTGAATTTGCAAGGCACTGTCGCTCCCAAACACCTTGCCACAAAACCTGCACTTATGTTTGAAGAAAGCATCATCGGAGCTGCTCTTATGCTCAAATGAACTGACATTTGGCAGCTTGTCTTTTCTCTGCTGGGCCAAAGCTGCTAAAGAGTTGAGGTCCTCTACAGTGGTGCCAACACTGGGCAGAGAACTGGAGAACATGGGATTTCCAGGTGGGGGTTGAGGTAGAAGGGGATTCACCGCCGAGCTTAACAAGCTACCTATTCCAAATGCTGGCGTCGATGACTTTGCTAGTGAGGAGCTGCTTAGTTGAGAATGAAGGCTACTCATATGAGTGGGCCTTTTGTCAGAGGATTGGGGATTGATTGTTGATGGCCCTAGTGTGGTAATGCTCTGAGATGTCTCACTGCTGCTTGGGTTGGACTGAGGTAGCTGTGCTGCTGCAGCCAGCTGCTTTATGCTGCTAATACTGGCCGACTGGCTGGCCAGGTTCTGTGCTAGGCCTGCGGCTGCCGCCAGCTGTTGAGAGAGATGTGAGCTGAGTGTGGTCAGGGGGCTGGCAGCTGGCCCCATTGTGCCGGGAGCAGAAGTTGGAGGTACCTGTATTTCTGGTGACTGGGAGGCTAGTAGCAGTATCTGATGGCGAATCTGTTCAATAAGCTGCAGCTGGTGGATCTGTTGCTGTTGCAGGGCTAAGAGCTGCTCCATTAGTGCTGGCACGGCCACCCTTGGTCCTCCAGTCGAACGGGCTTCTTGGGAGAATTGGGCCACAGCCACTTTGGTGCTCTGCAGATTTTCAATTATGACATTGCTGTTGATCATGGAGAAGTTCCCCAGTTCAGTTAGGTTACTGAGCTGAGGTAGTGAGGCAGAGATAGCTGAAGTACCTACTGCGGGGCCAGAGGTGCCTCTATCAGCATGGCTGCTGACTGTATTAATGGGGCTTCCGCTCTCTGTATGACTGCCGTCCTCTTCGTGACCACTGCTCATTCCGGAAACGTCCACGTCCATGGATTCGTCTTTTTCAAGAGTGTTAGGCTCCAAAAGGTCACTGCCCTCTGTTTGATCAGTGTTATTAGCTGTGTCATTCATCTGGTCATCGGGATTATGAGGAGGCGACCCAGGCGAGAAAGTTCCGACAGGGGACGCAGGATTTTCATTCACTATCAGAACTAACTGATTCTTAGTGCAATTCTTCTGGTGTTCCTCAAGATCTGATAGTTCAAAGAACTCAGCACAACATCTGCTACAGACATGGGCGTCTGACTCCTTGCAGGGGGGGTCCTCGGAGCAAAGTTCTGTGTCCCCTGAAAAAGAGGAAACAGAGGATTAGCGATTAGAAATGTTTTGCAGCTGAAGAAGCAGATTTATCTTCTTGAATTCAATTGTTGTTAATCTTAAGTTAATCAGTTTTAACACTTATCCTTCTGATGTGTTCACGAAAAAAAGATTGAAAGGCAACAGTAAGCTGGCAGAAATGAGAAAAGGCCTTATTCAATGTAGTGGCCTCTGAAACATGATAAGAGGGGATACAAAATCAATGGGAACTACTCAAATATTGGTTAAAAGTGATCTTTGAAGATGTACATCTTGGTTTCATCAGGCCAACCAAAGGTAATCATGTTCTCTAGATAATCCATCAAAATATAGAATAGAGTGAAGTCAGGATCATTGGGTCCTAATGAAATTTCATAGAAAAGCATTGATTTCCTATATTCCATGCCCTTCAAAGTCTACTTGTCCACTCGGTGCAAATCAAGCATTTGAAGGACTTATTAGACTTTCAATTTGCTGTCAACTTTGCTCATTTTCAGCCAACTACAGGCATCTTGGACAGGTTATCTATGTCACTAAACTAATTTGTATCCACTCAGCCTGCAATCACAGTGAGACAAGAACAACAGAGCCTGTGGCACCACATCTACTGCATATACACAAGAAAGCAAAAACAAAGAGGAAGGAATTCAAGAAAGAAGTTTAAGGTAAACAGTTACTCAGTTGATAACCAAAAAAACATGAAACAAATCTGCCATCTATTACAAGAATAAAAGTATTTATTATTCTTAAGACTTTTGTTTAAGTATTGTCCAATAAACCCAAAAGTTAAATCCAAGAAAGGACAGTTATCGGTGAATTCATTTAAGGAAAAAAAAAATGCCTGAAAGGGATTAAATAAATAAATAAATAAATACTTGGTCAACGCTAAAGAGCAGTGTGGCATATGAGAACGCATGCATCACAAACTTGCCAAAACTAAGAAAGCAGACACACCAGTTCATAGAACAAGCATAACAGAAACTTCTCTTGTTACTTAGACAAAAATTCTAAAGTAACGACCACATTCCAAATGCGCACTGAAACAGGTTTTGAAATTTTCCATTTTAATAAACAGGACGAGTCAGGGAATGAAAAGGCAAGACGACACCCTGCCCCCAGAGCCACTGCTGTGCTCCAGACTTTCCTTATTCATTTCCCTCTTTGTCACACTAAAATCTCGCTATTTAGCATACAAGTTGATTTACAAATTGCATTTCTCTATGAATCCCTTTCATTGTGCCTCTGGCCCCTCAACACTTTCATCAGGGCCAAGAATTCATTTGCAAATGAAACCCAGAGAAGTGCAGCCCTGCCCCACAGAGAGACAGGATGCCTTCCCATTGTTCACACAGCATGGGAGCGGCGGGGATCGTCGGCACAGCCTGGCCCTGCTCATCTCAGTCGACTCAAAGCAGATCCTGTTTAATTCAGGGATTATCTCCCTCAATGTTTCTCCGCTCAGAGACATCAGATAACGCAAAGTTGCCATGACAGTAAACCCCGGCCCTCACACCACCAAACCATGCAAACAGGGAAGACTCAACTTTAATGATAACTTTTCATGTTAAATCCCCCCCCCCACCCCCACTTCCACCCACCCCTCTACCTACACCCCAAGCGTTAATTTTGAAAAAATGTGTTTGATTCATAGTGTGAGAAATGTGAGGATTAAATAAACACCTTTTCTCTTTTCTCAAGGTTCACTGTACACAAATTAGTGTGAAGAAAATCAAATCATATGACAATGAGCGGGATGAAAATAGAAGAATATAGAAAAAACAAAAACTTTTGCCTGACTTTTGGAAGATGCAGAGTTATTCATAAAAAATAAAATACCTGAGTTTTCACTGTGTGTGTGTGTCTGTGTGTGCAAATCTACACACAGCAGAGAAAAAGCTCTACAGTGGAATTTAATTAATTCACTATTTAACTCACAAACATAATAAGTGTGTTTCTTTAATTGAATAAATCCTAACAAATACTAAAACATTATTTTTTGTACAGTGCATTTTCAAAAATTGTGCACTTTCAAATTATTTAAGTTTATCAAACAAATGCCACAATAAAACAAATGCAAGGATAAAATATAACTATCGCTAGAATATAAAATTACACTAAAAAAGACAGCAAAGATAGATGAGCTTTCCCCCAAAATGTACATTTCTATACGCTAACTAAGGAACTGCTAAGACTCGTCATCAAATTGCAGTGCAGCAAGGGACATTGTCGTCTTCCGAACTCTATCACAAGTTTAAGGAAAGCCAGTGGTAAAAATGCCTTTACGGCTGTACAGTGTAAGAATCATTTCACCACCAACTGCATGTGACTTTTTACACTGCCAAAATATGTCTTTACTTGGTGACCGAAAAAGGATCAAAACTGAATTAATGCATCACTACAAATCCACTGTCCAGATAAGACTAGGAGCAAACAGCGCAGATGCTAGCATTAGGCTTAATTCCTAAAATAGCAAGGATTAACTTCAAATTACAATTAAGATAAAGTCAAGCTGGTATGAAGAAAGACTGTAAACTTCGATAGAATGTCTATCAATAGCACAATGTAAGTAGTGAGCAGAGCTAAAGGGCGTTAAGGCAGACAGCAAGAGGACGGAGCCTCAAAGAGATTGACCAAAAATCTGAATATGAGAGACAAGAAAGTAAGGATTAGTCAAAAAAGTTGGAGAGCTTTGAGAGATCCTACATTATTTTTTCGCAGGGGGCCTCTGTGAGCGTCTTGACACTTGTAACTTCAGGAGGGTTTCTGCTCACATCTTCTCCAGCCCTCAGGACTCATCCCACTGAACACTAGATGGGGTTCCACTAAAGCTGCCGTGGTCCAGGACAAGATTCAAATCTCAGAAGCTCTGCCCCGGTGACATGGTTAAAGCTTAAGGGGAGGGAAAAAGGCAAAGCAAGTCCTTCAGGCTACACCTAAACTCACACCACATAAACAATGGCAAAATGACAAGCGAGGCACTCTGTGTTTGCAGGGAGAAACAGCGCAAAAGGGGGCTGCCCTGCCAATCTCTCCTCTAGGGGGGCCACTCTGATAGGGCATAAGGGGATGGTCACAACATTGATAAGGCCCCACAGTCAAACACACTCTTAAATAAAAAAGCTGAGGCCTTGCTGGGCCGCCTGCAGCTCTCATCAGCAGGGTCAATGGCAAGGCAGAGAGGAACACAGTGAGCCCTGAACTCTGATCACCTCCAAACAGAGGGACGCTGGCAAAGGTTAAAACAGCTCAACATCCCACCCTCTGTGGCTCTCACTCCGACCTCCCAGTAACTACAGCCCTGAGCATCACTGATATTCAGCTACAAATACAATGACTTTCTGTTTCCCTTTCTGCTACCAGAACACTCTAGAAAGACACACAACTCATTTCTAATGAGCACTGCTTCAGCTAAATAATCCCAAACTTAAAGACAACATGGTCATACTCTTATAATTACATACACAAGACACTTGCAACTATTTTAGCATATGGCCTAGACATAATTAGGAATTTTTGCATTCTGCAGATGGGTTGTTGAAACAAGTGACTTTCCCTCACTCCCCTTTATTAGATTTAAAGGAAATTTAGGGGGAAAAACAGCACTCAGGGATAGACTAGGTTTTGCATTAATCATCAAGTTCCTAAAATCACGTGAAACAGCGTTTCAATGCGTGACTTTCTCCCGAAATGAATATTTATTTTAAATATTTATTTTAAATGCACATGCTTTTCAGGTTGTGCTAAACACAGTGTGCTGCATAGAAATTTTTATTTGCTCGCATGAAATCTGTAGGCCATTTTTCTAAAATTTTAAATCAAAAGATGTATTTATTTTTAAATTGCAGAAAGTATAAATTTTGTGCGGCAAAATTCGATCACACTGCGCGGAATAACAAAGTCGGGGCTTCTTTCCATTTATGAACATTTATGAAATTACTTAAAATATTAATGGATATTTTTTTCCTCCTAATGAACGCATGACTGAAAAGTCGGTCAACAAAAATACACGCTGCAACGTCCTGTAGCGAAATGAAAGCTTTATTTATAACTATTCTACAGTGATCTGAAACGCAGTTTTATAAGTGTCTTGTTTGGCTCGAGTATTCCCCTTTTCTACAAAAACAAAGCAGCTTGCAATTAATTATAACTTTACTGGCTTATGTTGGCCTCTGAAACTCTGAGAGCTCATGCAAAGTCCTGAATGCCACTTTGTACAAACTCATTTCACATTTTAGGCACCACATTTCTAACAAAGCATTCTTACTGCAGTTTTTTCAAAGATGTAAGATGGTCGCATTGGCTACAAGTCCGCAAGTTAAAATTAGGAAATCGGTTTATCTATGTGGACATGAAACTATCTTTTAGACTAATCGGTTGTGTATTTGTGGAGACAGAATGGCCGAGACAAAACTTCAGTTTCCCAAATATTTGTTTTCTTCTTCTTCTTCTTTTTTATAAGAAAAAAAATTGCCTAAAGATGGGTAAACTAAAGAGACCGTCACAGGAGGAACTGGGAAAGATGTTTGTTCATTAACGTTCTCCGGCGCACTCTGTCCTCCTTTCATCTTACTTAAAAAAAAGAGTAACAAGCCATGGCGTAGACTGTTGATATATTTTCATAAAAGAAGGAAATATCTGTACGAGTTTACAGCGCAAAGTTGAAGCACACGGAATACGGTATTTGTGGGTCCGGGACCAAAGAAAAGTTGGGAGTCCCGACAGGGGCGACAGGGTGGTAGATGTCGAGGCAAGACGCCGACCGCTGAACGCAGGGAAGCCTGAGTGCGAGCGGAGCGATTATTTATTTATTTAAAACGCGCTAAAGTTAAGATTAAAAACTTTTGAAACTTTTAAGTCACACCGAGCTCAAACCCAAAGAAAACGCACCATATCTGTGTTCTTATATTTCACTTATTAACCGCCTAGAACCGAGTTTTAACCCCTGATAATAAAATAATCAGCGCAGAAATGTCAAGTTACCCCAAATTGTTCTTGGTACTTGAATAATGGGAAATTCGTGGAAAATCGGTGCATCAACTTTTGTTAAAAGTCGACCATACTTTCATCAAGAAGTCACTTGAATTTGTAACGAAATCAACAAAAAACTAACAGCATAAACTCCAATTCAAAGTCTTCCTTAACAGTGAGAGTTGACCGCGGACACAATAAAAACATCGCTTAAAAGAAAGAAAAATTCACGGTGATTGCATAAAAGGAGCGTTGGGTTACTTGGACTCACCATTGTGCTCCGATAAAGGCAGATGAGGGTCGGATTGGAAGTGTTGAGGCTTCGCTTGCTTCCTCCGCGACATGCTGGCTGGCACATCAGCAGGCAAAGAATAAAAAAATGACTACAAAACCTTCTAAAAAATTACGTAAATCGAGAACATCCACCGCGCATGTGCCCCGTTATGATTATCAATAATGCTCTGCGATTAATCATACGGGGGCTTCTTTGAAAGGCGATTGGCACCTTGCCAGCCCCCCTCCTATTCAAATGAAGTCTCTTTAATCAATTAGCTCCTGATTTGCTGGGGACTCTTGTCTCTCTCTCAGCTCCCACCCAATGAGTTGATCCGTATGAGGAAGAAAGGCTGGGTTTTCCAAACTCCCTTTAGATACGGTTTAACCCCTTCTGTTAGCCAAGTCAAGGCTTATCTTGACTACTACAGGGGAATGTCAGCTTCTCGAGTCCATGCCCGCGACAGTATCTTTCAGTCTTTTGCAGTGATCACAGTTTATTTTCTTTCTTTTTTCCTTTTCCCCTGTTGATGTGGATTGACGGGACGCTCGCAACTCAAACCTTCACGATCTCCAACCAACTTTAATTTCACTACAACTCGGTAGTCCGTTCTCCACTCTTGCGTTAAGATCGCTGTAATTCAGCTCTTGTTGTGTGCACACCGACACCTACTTTCTGAAGAGTTTGAAGCGAAGCTCCCGGTGCGGTAAAACGCAACGTCTCGCCAGCATGTTCCGTGCGTAAATGGCACCGTTACGCGTTCCCAAAAGTCCAGAGTGAGATCCGACGTCCCAATCACTTTGATTTGATTATTATTAGCAGAAAGAGGGGTTACTTACTAACACGTTTTCATCACACACTGCGTTCCGCGAATAAACAAACTTTGAGGGCCCGTGCGGCAGTGGGACAAATGTGGAGCCCGGCCCATCGAGGATCTGATTGGTCATCGGGCTATTCAGTCACGTTACCATTCACCTCCACCTCCCTCTCCCTCGCTCCCGCTCTCTCTCTTTCTCTCTGATTGAGCACAGCAGAGCCAAACGGTTTGTGCGCGCCGGGATGATCAGTGGTAAAGAGCGGAGAGACAGAAGTCTGTTCATCTGAATGGGGATAAATTAAGCTTTTAAATTCTTCCCCAAACACTTTTTTTAACGAATGCTTGCCTCATATCCATGTCACGTGGACTAATCTATATTTCACATCATGCATTTGGAAAAAAAAACCCTAAACTTTTCTTTATATATTCACCATCCACTGGGTTGTTTATGTTGTAAAATCGGCATGAATTATTGCATAATGTCCTTATCAAAAGTTAAATGTTTGGCCTGTTGATATGTTTTATTTTATCATAATGGTAAATGTTTTTATTAGAATGACAATTGGCCAATATATTTCAGCTGATAACGGCAAAGCAAATAAAACGATGTCTTAATCGAGCCTGTGGATTACAGAAGTTACATTATTATTATTATTATTATTATTATTATTATTATTATTATAAATAATGCATTAACAGGAGTGCGCATTCACTTGGGATGCTTAAGAGGGCAAGAGATCCCACAAGAGCTTCTTGTGAGCGCTGAGTCGAGTAGATTTATTACCTGAAAAAGATAAACGAAGCTTTCAGTCAGGCTGATTTTGAGAAATGAAGATAATAATGTTACTATAGGTGATGGCTCGGATGCCATTATTTTTCACTGAATATTTAAAGAGCAGCTGCAGGCTAGATGGATCTGGTCCTCTCTTGTGTCAGATATCTTTTAGTTTCGACTAGCCTTACTATTTACTTATTCATGAAAAAAGGAAAGAGCAGAGGGAAAATCAAATACCTCTGATGGCCTTAGTGATCTGCTTTATCAATGCGTTAGGTCGAATAATTAAACAGCACACATGATTTTCAAATGGAACATTCTTTTCTTCTTCTTCTTCTTCTTCTTTTTTTGGGGGAGGGAGTATCAATTGATGCGTAAACTGTCCACAAACCTGGGGACCAGATCGAAATTAAAGCTGTGACTAAAAAAATCAAAGAGCAAATTATCATTAGTAGGGGAAAATGTGTATGTGCGCGTGCAGTTAAAAAGCCCGTGCAATTATATGCAGGAAACTTGAAATTGCTAGGAGAGGAAAAAGGGGTCTGCAATATTGTAATGTCCCGGGCGGAAAAATCAATGGCCAGTTAATTGATGTGAGTGTTGGTGTGAGATTGTAAACAGGGTGATTTGCAGCCCAGCCGAGCAGGAGACATTTAAAATGGGATTCACTCGGGACGGTTGAGGATACAGTGTTAACAGTCATGGGCTGAATGACACAGGCGGACACAGTTTGGGGACCCAACAGATATAACTCAGTGCCAGTGCTTGAAAAAGTTTTAAACTGACTTAAACGTTTTTTATTTCTTTTCTTTTTTCAGAGGCGTGTGTCTGCCTGAATTATTATTTATTATCTGTTGAGTGAAAAAGCGGGAAAAAATAAATATTTAACATAAAAATGTTTATCATACTAATGATAATGATATTGAGATGGAATTATTAATGTATATTCCCTTTAAAAAAAAACAACTATTAAAACCTTTGGTTAACGGTGAATGTAATAACCGTTTATTTAACAGGCGCATCAAACAGTTTCTTTTTGTCACTGTGGGGGGAAAAGTGCTTTCAAAGAAAAGTGACAGAAGCCTTTGGCGCATAAAAAGTGCGCATTTGTCGGTTATGCGCAATCAATGCTGCGCGCACCATATCAGGGACGGTCTGTCGTGGGTGTCATCATTCACTATTATCACCGACACGTCGTGATTGATCACGTAGCTCAGAAACACTGCACGTCTGAGCGCATAATGCGATAGTTAAAGCGAGGAATCTACCAAAGCGCAGTTGTTAGTGATCCTCACACTCTGTATTTCTAACTAGAAAGCCCCCTTTTTTTCTGCGTATTCAACACGTGGTGGGTTTCTATTCACGGTCCTGCTCGACTCGATGCCTAAAGAATTACAACTAGCTGGATTAGGCCTTCATCTAGGTCAGCTGCACGTGTGTGCGCGTGTGTGTGTGTGCGCGCGCGTAGTATTTGTGATAACAGTCGCACAAATGGCAAAAAGAGAGAGCGGACAAAACTCAAGGTTTTACAAGAAAGCAGAGTCTCGTGATTCCAGTATGTATGAAGAGGAGTGGAGTCCCTGATTAACAGGGCTGCTGCTTACATGGACAATAGGTTTGATTTATATGTTATGAGTAAAGAGCCTCTGTTAAAAAATACCAAAAAGTTATAGAGATAATATTAAGAAAGGGCCTTTTTAATAATAACAAATACAATCACAAACAACCATAGGCTGAAATTCCCTAAAATGTTTTATTTTGTGGCAGAATAAACTAGTACATTATTCCTTCTTTTCTTTATTAACGACAACTGATGAAGTCAATGGTCCCCCTCATTCCCAGAATAAATATCCAGTGCCTGGCATTATTAATGGCACCATGATGTCTTTGCTAAAGGATTATGAGCTTGATTAAAGGGATTGTTGTAAGCTGGCCTCATGCTCAAATAAAGAAATAAGGCCATATTTTCCTTCTACCAAGTCACACACTCTGTCACTGTATGACTCTTAACAGAACAGTACTGCTATGTTTACGGCGCCCAACCTCAGTATTACTCAGTATTTGAGTTATTCCACATTAAGTCTTCTAAAAAACCAAAACGAATAAATAAACAACAACAACAACAAAAAACATATCTAAAGTTAATCAGATTATAGGGCTATGGGGAAGAAAAAAACTCCAGCTGGAGCAGAAATTATTGGTTCATTTACTTGAAGTATGAAGTGAGATTTCTTTGTCTTCCAGACAATCAGAATGCAGCATTTAGCACTGTTTTGCCACCAAAGGAATCCCATTGAAAAATCGCCTGCATTAAAATTCAATACCTGCAGCAGCACCGACTAGCCTCCATTAATTAAGAGATCAAACCCTTTCTATTGTCCTCCAGCAGCCCTGCCACCACTTGTCCCACAGATTGTTTTCCCCCATTGTGCCCTCTGACATCTTCCTGCAGCATCGCCCGATATCAATGGGCCGTGTTTGTTTTTACATTATCTCAGCTGCAGTTACAGACACCCCCTTTCAATCTCATCTTGTTTGAGGGAAAACAAGCAAACATTCAAGGGTGTCGCAGAGGTGCTAGAGGTCACTGGTCCATCACACATACCCTGCATGTCCAGGCTGTGTGTGTGTGTGTGTGATTGTGAGTTTGCATGTGCCACTGGTACAGCCATCTGTGGCACAAACACTGTGAGTGATTGTGTTTAAGCTGTAGCTACTCAGGTACAAGTGTACTAGTGTTAGGAGATGTGTGCCAATGGATCCTTGACAAAGAGCTCCAACCCCCCCCCCCCCCCCCCCCCCCCCCCCCCGCCCCCCTGTTATTAGTGAGAGAGGCCAGGCTTCAGTGTCTTTCTGAATGGTGTAACTGGACACCAAACATTACAGGTGGGATGCACTCAAACATAAAACTACATTTGCATCATTTTGGATAGTTTGCAAACACTAGAATACTTTTGTTTCAGATAAAATATAAACACAGTACAATTTAGAAGAGATTAAAACTTTATGATAGTATAACTTGCTGCATTCTTGTATTAAAAACAATTAATTACACTTTTCAATTTGGACAAATTCAAATCATAGTTTGTTTCACATCAGATATGACTGATTATTAACTGATGACTCTTATTTATAAATAAACATTTAAATAGATATAGATAAGTAATATACACAGCACTTGAGCAAAACGAACCTTTAGCTTTAGTTCACTAAGTTTATTAGCTTTATGGCTGTTTCTCATTACTGTCCACCCAAGTTTTTTTTCTAAATAGATACACTCAGTCACAGTGATGCAATCATTCAATCCTTCAATTGTTATCATACAAATTCACTTGATTGTATCTGATTAAACATGTTCGCTTGAGTTGCATTAACGACAAACACAGTGGTACTGGACGACCACCAAGACTCCCATTTTAGCTCCTTTGTATTCTTGAAAAACACATTGTGCTTTCATATGACATTGACAAATGATATTTGGATGAAGAGGGATGCTTAGATGGTTAGATGTTTCACAGAATGGAGCCGGATTACACTGACACACATCACTAAGGCTGGAGGTTATAGAGGAACCAAACACTCCAAACATCTTGAAGAAATTACAGACATCACCCACCGAAAGCTGAGTGTTTATGTATTCTTAAGAACCTGGAAGCAAAACTAAAAATTACACATCGACTTATCCCTACATTACTTCACACACTCGTAAACACAGAATATACAGAATATACACATGCAATGTCTGTGTCACAGCCACAAAGCAAGCCGGGCGGGTAATGTAACCACACACAAAGCAACGTGCAGGTAACCACCGAGCCAGCAGACACGCCACGTAAAACAAAAAACACACACACATTCTTACAGTAAATACAGCCACAAAGTTGAAACATATCAAGCGGTTTATTCGCAGTGACTCTGGGCACAAGATGTTTATCAACTGCCGCCAGACAGCTGTGTTGGTCGGCCAGCAGTTAACTGTGTCTCAGACAGCCTCTTATTGCTATTGATAGTTAGCATCAGTGTCCTGGCTGAGGAATGGGACTGCTATAGGCAAACACAAGCTATTGATCTTCAGCCTGTCCCTGACCGGCCTGGAGCTACAGAGGGAAAGAAATGGGAGTGGAGGCCGGGCGGAGCCTTCAGACTCACTGTCTGGCACCTGGGAGAGCTACCGGTGGTGCTGGTCAGGAGTGTATTGAGAAAGATCTCACTCCTTTAGATTGCTGCTTTGTGTTCAAATTAACAGCCTGCATCTATTAATGAAGCATTAGCTAAATTATTCATTTATAGTCCCATTTTTAGTCTTTCATTTTAAGGCCACCTAAAGAAATGCATTTCTTGTCAGTTTTTCTCCAGTCAATGAAATTTTTAACTTCCTACGTACTTTGCATCTTGTCTCATCCCCCTTTCATCCTTTTTGTTCGGCTATTTCTTAAATTAATATCCTCATTCTTTTATGTATTGATTGATTGATTGGCTGGAATAAAGCAATTCACTTTGGTGCACAGTGCTTTCAAAGCGGCATTTAAGCTCACTGCTAGCAACATTCAATTCATTAAATGACTGCTTCAGATTGTGCCCTGTTTTCTTTATATTTCTCTATATATTCCCAATAAAGAATTCACCACCAAATATGATGCCTTTCTGTACTTAATTGCTCTTTAAAACAAGCACAAACACACACGAGACTGCACTGAGGTTTCAGTGGTTCAAAATGAGGAATCTGTCGGGAGGAAAAGTGTTGCAGGCTCTATGTGAGGTCTTCTTATGTGTTTGCATGTGTGCTCTTGAGCTTCCTGTGACCACACGAGAGGGAACTAAATTTAAGCTGGTGTTTCTGTGTATGTCTGTGTGCTTTAGACTGAAAAAAAAAACAGAGATACTGTATGTATCTCTGTTTTTGTTAAGTGTTTATTTACCCACATAATATGTAGAGGACAAAATTTCTGCAAGTGCTGCATATATATGGCATTTTATTTTCAATGAGTAGAACTGAAATTAGATGGTATTTCGTTATAGCTCCACTGTTGTTGCACACCACATCTGCACTGGAAAGGGGAAGAGGAGTGAAATCTGCCTGGAGGTGAAGGGGGAGGGCTTGTCATTCTTTATTTACCCCACTTGTGGAAGTCTAGTCGGATACGGGATATCAGAGAAGTCAGTTCCCTGATGACAAGCGAGAAGACTACCTTGAGGGGTAAACTCAGTCAAGTTATAGGACTGCCACCACTTCCCCACTTCCTTTTTCTTCACGACTCACTCTTTTCTCCCCTATTTATGTCTCCTCTTGCTTCTTTTTTTCTTTTTACTATTTTCTTTTCATATTTTGCAAAGGAAGATATAAAACGTAAGAATTACGCCAATAAATTTAATTTACTATGGAGTCGAACAAGGTATGAAAAGAAAATGAAAAAGTAAAAAAAAAAAAAAAATCCATGTAATAGTGAAAAACACTTCAGTGCCCTTATTTGTGTTTGTGTGTGTGCGTACGCTGGAATCAAATAGTCCCTCTCCTGCTCTCTTAGCTCATTTAGGCTGAATGTCAGACAGAATGGCAATCAGACTCTCTCATCAAACTCCATTGCCCTTTTACTTTTTCTCCTACCTCCTGGCTCATCTTGTTTGGTGAGTTGGTGCTTTTCAAACTCCCATCAAAGCATCTGGCAAGGGGACACAACACAGCTTGCCTTACATTTTCACAAGGCCCACTGAGGTTCGCTCCATATTCTTTAATGATGTTTTGGTACAGATAAAAATTACAGTCTTTTTGTTTCTCAGAGATCTAGCATCTCATATCTAAAAACCCTACTACAGGTAGGGTAGGCATTCTCATCACTCTGGTATACAGCTGCACACATTCAGATGGATAAGGACAAATGTAAGCACACACACACACACACACACACACACACACACACACACACACACACACACACACACACACAAACACACACACACATACACACACACACACACACACACACACACAGGACTCTTTTCAAAGAAGTTTGCTTTTTTTATTACTTCCTTTCCCATTCAGTGGCCTCCCCACTTTCCACAGTGCCCTGGGTGTGCAGTGAAAGAGTCGTGCTTATTATGTGCTCCGGGCTCTCCAAACCCAGCTTTGTTTTGTCCAGATAGCTCTCTCTCCCTCACTCTCCTTCTCTGTCTCTCTTTAATATTCACAGTAAGAGTCTTGGCTCTCACAAGACGGCTGTTTTCCCAGTTTTCTCCCCCACTAACAGCCAAGTGTGGCCCCTGTGAGTGTAAACACGCAGAAGGGAGGGACATCTCCTGACAAACATCTCCAAGGATGTGCCACCCTGCCCCGTGTCATTCATTTTCTACCTGGCACTGGAGCTAAACTGTTAACACTGAAGTGTGAGTGCCCGAACCCTAAAGGACTGCCAGCGGCTGCACATGCCTGGTCTACCTAAATTCACACTACACTCACATCTGCTCTTCACAGAGAAACGATGCGGTGTATAAGCACATCACAGAGTCTGTGCGTGTGTTGCAAAGGCAGAGCTGTTTGCGGAACTTTGTACAATGACAGAATAACAAGTAACTTAATGTACACATTTCTCATAGACCTAATTTGAGATTTCACACCTAATCCATTCTTAAGTATGCCTTGCTTTGTCCCCTTACACTGCACTGAAAGCCCTTATATGCCAGCCTGTTCTGTCAGTGTGAGTTGTGAATGTGTCACCATGACAAATTCTTCTACATTAATTGCTTTTGGCAGTTAAGGTTATTCTCCCTTGGACTGTAATGTCTTCCAGGGGTCCTTTGTTTAACCAGGTGGCTAACGTAAGAACCACCTCTCACAGAGTTGATATCTGGAGAGTTGCACCCACTGGAGAAAATTGTCATTACCTTGTAGCTTAGTATCTGCCATTGGCAGCACAAGACTAGCAAACAGCATGAATTAGGAGCGGAGCTTATATTTAAACAGAAGATCACCCCAAACATTGATAAGACAGTGCACTGCATGGCAGTCAGACCCCTGGTGATGTTAACAGCACTATGCTGTTATCACAGGTGTGATCGCTCACCAGCCCACAACCACATTTACATCTTAATTACCAGCCTAATCAATGGGGTTGCACTTTGACTTCATTTGTGACATTCTTGAAACCTCATTTAAGGTGTAAGAATAGGCCATCGTAAGTGCTGGTGGTAAGAGAGAGGCACCTATTTTCACTGTGGGATACAAAGAAGATAAAAAGGGGGCATACTCCTGAAGTCTCACAGGCGTGCTCACGCTGCATATTTATGATAATTGCATACTCCTCCCAAAATGACAAAGCAAATTGGTGAGACGTGCAGAGTATGACAGAAAACGGATGGCTTGTTGGACTTGAGCTGGGTGATTTAAATGCCAAGTGATTGAACAACAAACTTGCATTAAGACCTTATTGATGAGTTCAGAGTTTCATTTGGGATCAATAAGACGATTGGTGGAGGCTGAAGCCAATACATGCAGTAGGGAGAGACTGCGGGGTAGAGAGATGAGAGGTTATTGAACTGCTTCACCACAGAATAGAGAAGACACTGGGTTATGTTTATCTAAAAGTGGCCTCAGAGTAAATTCCTGCAAACAGCAACAACTGGAGGATTTTATCCAGAGGGGTGGCAGGATATCATCATACGGTGATGTCAGAATATGGAAGCGAGCAGTTTTTGTTAATCAGCTTGAAATGATGCCTGATTACAGATGAGAGCTCGATGTAAATGTTGACCATTGAGAGATTATGATTTGAGTGTCAAAATATTTTTTAAGATGGAATTTAAACAGTCAAATAGGTTTCCAGCCTGAGTCAGAAACTCCACAGGTTGCAAGTGAGCATGTGAAAACTAGTTAGCAAGGGAACAGTGAATTGGAAATCTTTAGCCTAATGGTTAAAGTGGTTGAAAGTAGTAACAGACAAGCAGTGGAAACGATGAATAATTACCCAGCTTCTACTAATCCAAAAACACAAATGCCAGCTCAAAACATATGTAACACAACAACATCTGGTATAGTATAATTATTTGTGTTAAATAACATCAAGTTTAAACTCCACTGAGATGAGCTGAAGTAGATGAACAAGTACACGAGCTCAAGAAGCACTTGCCTAGACTATTAAATGTCGATTTGTGCTGTTGTGGCTTGTTAAGTTACTTCTTCACTGGTGCCGAAAAGAGAAATTCACTATGATTGCTGAAGCAGGCTGTATGGGTGAGAGGCCTAGTACTGTAAAGCTTGAAGAATCACAGCTGTGTCATCACTCTCCTCCCACGGTGTGACAGATGATGCTAACAATGAACATTTCATCTTCAGCTGCAGCGCAAGCTCCTATAAGACAGAGATGAAGTACATGGGGCGAGATGAATTACAGCACAGTGATTTATCACGACAGGCCAATAAGAATAATACAAATGAACAATTAGCAAATTTAGCCTTAATTAACCGCTCTGAGACAAAAGACGAGCTTGTACAGCATGTGCGAACATGATTCGAAGTAGTCAAAGCACAGGGCTAATCTTCACGCAATTTGAGGAATATTACTGTGTTAATTAGGGTTAATTGAATAATTTGCCTCATTGCATACTGATTATGGATGTCAAACACAGAGGGGATATCTTGATTAAGCAGAATGTTCTGAATAAAGGATGTGTGTTTAGTGGGCAAGTGTGAAATACCTACAGATTAAATGTCAATCAAAAGCTTTTCAAAGGCACAAACATTATTTTTGAGCCTTAAAAACAAATAATTTTTTATGTACTTTTTGTATTTTGAAAGCCAGCCAGATGACTTTGATGGAGTAATTTATTCTGGAACACATTAACAGTTTCTTTAAACAGATGTAGTGCAAAAGAAGACAAGGAGAGACTGTGGTGTTTGCCTGGTTTGAACCATGCTCACATCACATGGGTTCTGTTTTTTTTCAGCACCTGATTTGGAAAAACTCTGTTTCCCACACAGTCTCCTCATGACTGATAATGCAATTTAACAGGCAATACAATACCGTGCGAGACCTGGATGACATGCTTCCCTCGTCTCAGCACTGGCTTGAGAATTAAAACCCACAAGATCTTTGGCACACATTTGTGTACTCCTGCATCCACACAAACAGATGCAACCAAAACAAATTAGGCCATATCTCATAATTCAATGTCACAAAATCTAATTGGTATCAGCCGAAACCCGAAGCCCTTAGAACTTTAAAGTTTCAAGGGCTTTTGGCTTTGTTCTAAAAATATACATTTTAGTTAAATAAAAAAAAAAAAAACAACACAAACGCATTTTGACATTATGTCAATAAGTGAAAACTGCAGAGACCTCCCTCCTCACCCTCCCAGCCCTACACGCATGCCTACAAACACAAAAACGTGCCCTTAAACCTGCTGAGAGAATAAAGCATACATTACGCAGTGAGTTCTTAATTAGAAGGTATATATGATGGCTGTTTGTATACGTTTAAGTTTATGTGTGTGTTTGTGTATGTATCCACAATGTGTGCGTGTGCTGCAGAGAAATAGGATGATGCCATCATCCAGGGAGCTGGCAGCAAATATCTGGTTAACAAATGATGATGTGAATACATGGCCTCATAAGTCTATAAATCAGATTCCCCCCTTACAAATTAATAGAGTTCACAGTTGACGGCTGAGGTGAGACATCGTAAATTATGTTTGGCACATGAAAATGGAGCAAAAACTGGAGGAGAAATAATAGAAATTTGCCCTGCTGTATTGGGATTATTGCTTTCCTAAAAAATGAAAAATAAAATGATGGCAATAATACATTTAAATACTTTAGGACATTTTTCCTGATTACCCACTTAGAGTGGAGAAAAAAAATCAGTTCTCGTGAACAAAATTACATTTTTTTTTTAAACAGAAGTACTCACTTCATGCATACTCTGCTTCACTTAATATTTTGAACTGTTAGTTCTTATGCATATATTTTCTATTGTCCCTGCATTTTCCTGTCATTGCAAATAGCTGCCAAAGAAATGGCAGAACAGGCTTCTTGGCACATGGCTTGAGGATGATATCAAAGACAGAGGAGGAAACATCAGTAAAAAGACTAAAAAAGGACAACAGAAACAAGAGAAATGTGGGGGATGATGGGAAGAGGGCTAAGTACCAGGAGCGTGTCAATGTGGGGGGCTAATGGTGGGGGTACCAAGGTTGCAAGCAATTTCTCTTTGTTATCAAGTGAAATGACTCTGCAAATATGACAATAAATCACAGTGGAAATCAATCTGAGAGGAGGCGACTGTGAGCCACTGATAATGCATCAATCAATATTTAATGTTTAGACTTTAATTAATCCACAGGCGCCAAGCATTCTTTAAGTGACAAAGCACGAGGAGAGGGGGAAAAAACGAGCAGGGAGTGCTTTTGCATAGAATAGCTCTTATATCAAACTGAGACACTGAGCTGAGCGGCTTCATCAGTCGATTTCCCACAGCTTCCCAGTGTTGCTTTATTTCCTATTCTCTTATTTGCGAGACCTTGAAACTGAAGAGAATAAAAGTACGCATTTGGAAGTTAGATGAAAAAATGGAAATGCATAAATACCTTTACTGGGTATATGTGACACTGCTTAGGTGATGTTTAAAATATGTTCTGGATCCACCCAAAGTCCTAGGAACTACACTCAAAAAAGCAAAATTGGGTGGCTATTAAATTTACAAGAGTCTAACTTGTAATTTGAATATAAAAATAATTTTATGTTTCTATGGTGAATGTAATTAAATCATGTACGATCTGCATGAAATTCAACAACTCAATACTAGTTCAATGTATTCTTCTTTCAATGACATGACACAATCTAGTAAGAGTGGTTAGCTGCGTGGACTCGCGATATCACAAGATCACGCAAGATTTCAAACCACAGGAAAATCACTGGGATTATAAGTGGCAGAAAAGCATAACCACAGCACTTTTTTTAACCTGTTAGGGACAAAAACATAAAAAAATTCGGCATTTAACTACGAAGTGACATCTGCTCGGTTAGCACTATTGCCTCATAGCAAGAAGGTCCTGAGTTCAACTGGCCACAGCCTTTCTGTGTGGAGTTTGCACGTTCTCTCCGTGTTTGTGTCTTCCTGGGTACATGCAGTAGGGTTAGGTTAATTAATGATTCTAAATGGCCCATAGATGTGAGAGTGAACGGTTGTCTGTCTCCGTGCGATATAATGGTGACTTGGACAGGGTGTGCCCCACCTCTTGCCCTGTGACAGCTGGGATAGGCTCCTGCGACCAAGGGAATGGATGGAGTGACAGCTATGTCCTAAATCCATTAAACTGGAGGAAAATAAGACGCACATGACAAGTTTTATGTTAACCAGACTCTGACTTTGTTGAACACTGCAAAAAATAACTCTTTAAATGAACTTAAAATAATCATGGAAAGGATTTCCATGCTAGTAAATGGCTTTCTATTTGCATTAAGTACTTTTGTTGGACTAACGTAATTTGCATGGGTTGGATCAACTTAATTCAAACTTAATTAAGTTGGTCCAATTCAAGTACATTATGTTGGAATAACAGAATTGCATAATGGTAAAATAAAGCAATTTAATCACGTGGAAAACCTTTTCATGATTTTTTTTAATGTTCATTCAAATAGTTATTGTTTTTGAGTTTAGATAACAGGCTGCTGCTATTTATTGTGTCTTTATGCACTTGAAATAATGTAAACTACTCAAATAATGATTGTGAGGTTTTGAAATTAGGTGAACTCTGCTCATAATGTAATGTTGTGTTTTGTGCCACATCACACTTGTCTGACTATACAAAAAGGGAAAAAAGTTTACAGGTGTTTTTATTCCCTGTAAGAGAAGGCAAGTTAAAAAGCTAGGTGTAATAGAAGAAGTGGAAACAATGTAATTAAAGACATCAATAGAATTGTACTGGTTTGTACTTTCAAAATGTCCCTCAACATCATTACTGATCATTGTCACGTTTGTCTTTCTGATGGTGCACACTGGGAATCTCTACCTAAGACATAATTGTTTTTTTAAAATATATTAATCTTTTGTAAATTAGAAATGAAGTTGGTGAGAATAAATATAATTATAATAAAATTATTTAGTGCATGCTATTGCTCCCATCTAAATAAACATATTTGGTAATGAGCATCCTTCTGGACAAAAGAATTAGAGGTATACTTGCCTATCTTTAAATATGACCTTTTTGTGCAGTGCTCAAACTAATTCCTCAAATGCCTGTCCACATTGTATTATAGAAAAAAGTTGGCATTTAGACACATGCAGTTTAGTGGAAAGGAGACCATGTATGAAACTGATACCTTCTGTTACACCCAAAACTGTCAAATGATGTAAATGCATGCTGGGAAGAAACTTCAAATCTAGTTTGACCATCCAGCAAACAGGTGCCACAGGCCAGTGAAAATAGTGGTGGCATTTAGTATTGCAATGTACTGGATTACTTAAATACATATACTTTTTTTGAAACCAACATGGTGGCGCAACCAACGCTTATGGTGGCCTCTCCCACCAATGGATACGATGACATGACTGATGATAGAAAAAAATATCATTTTTAACCACAAAAATAAACTGTTTCATTAACAAAAAGTGTCTGATTATTGTCCAGGTCTGATTGTTCACCTTTCAGTTTCTATCCTAGCAGGAGAATTAGACTGTAGTTTAAAACTTTAAGAAACTCATACTTTTTTTTCCTAATTGTGGGAATGCAACACTTCAAGGCTGTGAGAACACTAAGCTCCATCTCAATAAACTAGCTGCCCAGGACTCCATACCTGCACACCGCTGACACTGCTGTAACGTCAAGATTCAGGAGCTCTATCGAACAAAAATCCCTGTCTGAACAATGCAACCATCAAGCCGTTATGAAAGACCATTTCGTTGCAGAGCCATGCTTAGCCCTCGCCCTCTGATCACACTGACACATCCCACAGGTACTAATTACTGAATCTACTTCTGGAGTGGAGTGGCGAGAGAAATAACATGGAAGACGCTTGACATTTTGGATACCTGCCGTAAGACTTAGAGGGATAATTGGGACACAGCTGAGAGGGAGGTCCACCAAGTCTGTTTTAGTTGATAAAATAGCTTTAGGTTACTCCCAGAGTAAGACACATCACCAAAAACATGACCTCAGGAGAGCAATGAGTGGGTCAAGGCAGAAAGAGAGAAGAATACGGGCATTTCAAGGTTAAGACCTACAAGTCTGTGGAAAGTTATTTTAGAAGTTCCTTGAGATGTGGATAAATGGCTTAATCATAGCAGGTTTTAATAGTCTTGATTACACATAATACATGTTAACTCATTATGCACAGATTTTCAGGTCTTTTATTTTGATTCTTGAAAGCAGTTATTTTAAATATCAGTTGAAGAAGTTAAACGATGATAACTGTGGCTGTCTTGTAAATTAGTCTACCCTATAAAGTTTTCATCTAAAACCAAAACACTTTCAATACATTTCTTAGTGAAATTGCTGCAAGACTAAAACAACATCGTTGTCATTTCAACATATATTGATCAGAAATGTAGAGGAGTTGCAGTGGGGAGAGCAGTATTTAACTGACTTTTATGACAGTTGTTAAGTCATTTCCTGAAGCTGTGGTTTATGCCTTTGCAATAACCTCCATGAATGATGTAATGAGAGATTATGATACTTCCTCCCTATTTTATGACCTCTCTACCTCTTCCTTCATGCCAGCATGTGAGCGCATGTACTCAAGTTAAACCAATACCAGTACTATCCTTGAATTAAACGTGCAACTGAATATTGGTCATTCTCAACTGATGTGGTTTAATCAATGAACACAGATAACAGGATGCAGTGTGTAAAATGAGCAATTAAATTTGCACATTTTAATTATAGTGTAATTATACAGTTATTTCTCAATTTTTCACAAGTCTTTTAGATTTGACAGTCTGAATCAATTACAGCGCCTTACATATTAAATCAAGAATGATTTTTAATTCTGATCTTTCTGTTCTGCCAATAAAAGAAGGTCTATTAGGGGTATTTTCTTTCTACCATCCAATAAGCAGTTCTGATATGCATCATATAGGCAATGAATGTTGTTTTTCCGCTCCGCTTGGCAACTTTTGCTGCTTCTTCTTAGTAAAGGAAAGATTTAGGGTGTTATCATTTTTTTGGTTCTGTTCTAAGGAGATGAACAAATGATTCCAGGGAGCTGTGAACCCAGCAGTCTGAGATTTAATTTGTGAGAAAAAAAAATGCTAATGCGATTAGCCTTATATACAAGTATATATAAATGTAGAAAAACAGATACACAGGCATTGATAATCACACATAACATATGTGTATAGAATTATACAACCAGTATATAATCAGACAGTTAGTCACATGAAACAAATTTACTGTCACATACCAGTTAAATATCCAAAGGGCCTTCTTAACTTTCTTTTTTATGCTTCTTCACAATAGTCCAGTGTTTGAGAGGAGCTAGACAGTTGCCAACAGAACATATCCAATTGGCCATGGTCATTAAAAAAGATGGACTAAAACAAGCTACAGTGAAACTGAGTTATTTAAGGGGGGGTGGCAGTGGAGCCACTGGTTGATATATTAGGATGTACCAGCGTGAAACACAAAGTGAGCAATAATCCAAAGTGTGAAATGCAGAAAGCTGTGGACAGGCAGGGCCATTCGAAGAGGCCAAGTATGACATCGACCCCAGAAAGACAGTAAGAGTGTGAGATGCATCTTAATTCCCCGAGACATATGTGAACATGTGTAACTGTATCATCAATTCCACCCAAAATGCCACAGGCTGACATGTCTGCAGCCGAGGCCACGTCTATGAGAACGAGGTAATAGCAGCCTGCTGTCATCTCCTGTCACTCTCAAAAAGTGAACTGTCAGACGTGAAACCAGAGACTTTCTGCTGAGAAGACACTATTTGGATTAAAGGTACTTAAAAAAAGCATGGTTTTATATTTGAGATAGTGCGACTATGAATCACAGTATGACTTAAGAATGACTGTATTCATATCTGTCTGCATCTGTGTAAAACCTCCACCACCACTAAGAAGGGCGGCAGTAATTACATAACTGAGAAATGATGATAGGGTTCATACTTTGCCTTTAAACAAGTATATGCCTGTACTTGTAGTTTAATCAATCTTAAATGCCAGTTTAGCTCTTCAAAACAATATGTTAAATCCTTCAAAACAGTGTACTTGTGCACATCAGAAAGAGCGTTAGTCATTGCAAATGTTCTGGGAAATTCAGGTAAATGACACAAAAAAAGTTGAACAAATACTGTTTATGCCTTTGAGACTAAAATAAATATATTTCATTGTTTGCAATATCATGTGCAAAACTGTTCATCACACTGTCAAACTTCTATGGGTAGCTATGAAAATATTTGTAGGAGAAGGTGAGAAGTAAGGATGCGTAGTGGTGTAAAGGAGAAGACAAAAGCACAGAAGATGCAGATGGCTAAAGATGGCTAACTATATTTAAACTATATTTAAACTATATTTTAATGCATTGTGTGACCACTGGAACATTCATTTTCCCCCATCACATAAAAATGTAAGTGCTAAAATCTTGTGGTGAACAGACCTCTACAGTCCACTGTCATTCTGTCCAAATACCCGAACAACCCTAGTTAACACAGTATGAGTCATGAGTCATTCATTGCCATGAAAACGGCATTTTGTCATTCACATGGAAGGTTTTGGAGGAGTTACAGGATTTTAGTTATCGATAATGTTTTGCAACATGTATAAACTGTTTCAGGAAATGACAACTTAAAATGGCATAAATATTTTCAGTATTTTGATTGAGAAAACCCCCCCCGATATGCTATTCAAATGAATGTACCTAACCCTTGATTTTGTGCCACAACTCTTTGCAAATTCTTTGTTCTTTAAAAGTTAATGCAGTTAATAAACTAACACTTGTTCTGGACTGTCTGTTCCCTCTTCTTTTTTCGTAAGTCAAAGTTCATTAAACTCAACTTTATGTGACTACCTTTTCCTTTTTTTCTCTTAAAAAAAACAAAAAACAAGTTTGTATGAATTACTAAATGTACTAGTCCAGTTCCGGATAACTAAGTTAATTCCAAGGCAAAATTTAACTCTGTCTCATGTTTTTTTTTTACCTGAAACTTTTTTCCAAGACAAGACTGAATGCAGCAAATCACTACATACTCATCCTATTCTGAGTTGAATGACTCATAAAGCCATAAAGAGGGTAAAAAAGGTGAAAAGTCAAAAGTGATAGTAGCTGTTTCTACTGTCTGACAAAACTTTTCCAGCTAAACCTGAGTTTCGTATGATGATGTCATCCATTTTAACATCCTGTTGATTAATCCCTCTATCCATATGAAGCCCAAATTTGCTGCTGCGGATTTAAAAATGCAACCAAGCAATATACAAGCTGATTGCATATAAAGTCATAGGCTTGGTAATAGTAGAGTGCATGCACGATGTATGTGTGTGTGTGTGTAAAAGTGTGGGCCAAAGAACTTTAGGAATGCCGTGCTGCTCTGTCCTTTTGTGCAGACTTGCTCCTGTGCCAGGACAAGGGCCTTCTCTTTAATCCATGCTGATTTGGTAAACAGTGATGTTAAAACTGCCTTGGGCCAAAATCTAATTCTGTTGTTTTCTTGTCCAAAGAAAATGTGTATTTCTTTGGAGATGTCTTGAAGCAGATGGAAATGTAGGGGATAGATTTAATCTGACTAAGGCTCATGCTTTGATTGGAACTCAGATTAGGATTGCAGCCTAGTATTTTCAACAATTATTCTCTAGTTGAATTAAATGTATCCTCTTAACACAAAAAACATACGCTTGCATGTGCACGTCTGCCTGAACATCTGTAGTATCCCTGCTTTAATTCGCAAATTTTTATTAAGCACCTCAGCACTGACTGACAGACACATGTCACTGGAATAATTCATATTACCGTAGCTGCAATTACTCAGTGTGTAAAAAATAAATAAATAAACATAGTTCACAATTTCCCTTTAGATATCTTCATTCCAACCTTATTTCTTCTTCTTTGTATTGCATTACACAAGGGACAGGATAATTATGTCGCAGCGTTCATTCATTCAGTTGATTGAATTCATTCGAAAGCAAGCGATCTCTTCTCCTTCCTGTTGCCACCTGGACAATAGCCTGGAACTTATCTCTTAGCTCGCCTGTTCCTTACTGTCCCAAATCAAACAAGTATTGTTTTTCTTCTTCTTTGTTTGCAGACAGTCCAACCTCTGAGCTTGTTTGCTAATTGATGGTAAAATAGCAGGGGCATTTATCCTCCTGTTTGTAGGTGTGCAGCCGTATTGCCCTTCTTCCTGTTGTGTGTAAGTCCCACTTACCCAGCCCGCTTAAGCCCCATTGTTCTTTTTATCTCTGACCATTTTAATAAATCTCAAGTGGTAATCTCAAAGTGCCACCCACAAGATGCTTCTTAAGGTACATGTAAAAACAGTTACCTGCCCTGCCACAACAATGGTCTTGTTGACTGACGCTATCTGAAGACTGTAGACAAAGAAAGCAGCTGGCCTGCTTTACATAAGGTCAGTCTTAACTACCTGCACCACCCACCCCTCTGCTCCTCTCAGAAAGGAGTAAGACGGAGTAAAGAAGGAAAGACAGAGACGAGAGTGTGGGGTGGCTTTTGATGTGGGTGGAGGATGAGTGGAAGGGGGTCACTATGTGTCCTTTTCAGATTTTATCAGTAGAGTGCAGGACCTGTTCTTCTGTTATTACTGTGGAAATGACACTGTGTAATTCACTGTGTGTCTGTGAGTGTGTGTATGGTTCAATAAAAGGCAAAAAAGTTAAAAAAAAGAAAAAAAAAAAAAATAGGGAAGAAAACAGGAGAAAGATAAAAAAAAAAAACATATGTTTTAGAAGTCATTAAGAGGGACTCAGAAGAGCCTGCTGTGGACTTGATTTACACTGGGCAGTAAGCCTTTGGTGGGTGTAAATAATGTATTAATTTTTAAAGAGATTTATTTCTCGCTTCTTTAAGTGATAAAAAAAAAAAAAAATCTCCATCTGGTCAAGTGTGAAGTAGGACAGAGCTAGATTAGAGAATGTTCTGTGTTATCTTATCTGAGCATGGGCTTAATGTCTGTACAATCAATGCTCTTCCAACAAGTGGTTCATTAAAAACAGAATGGCAATCTTTAATTCTGTGTATTACGAATGTGCATTGGCACAAAAACTGGCAAAAGGAACAGCACAAAGAAGAATATAGATTCCCACTGACTGTCACAAGCGTTACAATAAACTAAATCAGGTTTTTTGGCACAATTTTTGTAATTTTGCCAACGCACAACACTGTTGTGGTTTTAAATTGTACTATAGCTTTTCAGATTTAATTTAACACTTGCACTGATTTAACTTTTCAGGAATTACACTCATTTTTATACATACCCCTCCATTTTCAGAGGCTCAAAGGTAAATGGTTGACAAGTAACTTAATGGCCAGATGAAGTCTGTTCCCTCATTATTCAATGAAAAAATAATCAGATAAAATATCTGGAGTGGATTCCAACTTGCATTTGGTATTTTTTTTCACTGCGATGCTCTATATTTAGTCCAAAGAGATTATTAGGCTAGGCATGCCTATGAAAGGCATTACTGGGCTAGAAAAAAACAAACAAAAGAAACCTATCAGAGTGATAGCAAAAACTTAAGGCATGGCCAAATCATCATTTGAAACAGGCTGCAGAGTTCTCCTTACAACCCCCCTATACAGCCTCACGTGTCAATTTGCCCTTAAATATTTGTTTGGTTTTCTAGTGGGAAAAAAAAGTTTCACACTTTTATAATAGATGTAAAACAATCTCAGCAACTTCTAAGAGAGTTCAAATAAACAAAAAAAGCAACCTTTTAAAATAAGTGATACAAGTTTGTGTATTCCTGCTGTACAGTCTTTAAGGCTCTCTGTAATCTACTGGTTTGTCAAAAGTCCTTTAAAAACACATTCAAATGGTCATGAGCTTCCATCAATGACTGCATATCACGATGGCCTAGCATTTTATTGCCAGTGAACTGTTCCAGCAAAAGGCCTGCTTTATTCAGCATCCTATCATTAATCTGTATGAGCACTGGCATACAGCAGGGCAACAGGGACAACAACCCATCAGCCAACTTCTTTCTGTCCTATTTGTCCATTGCTCACATGGCCTCTGCCCCAATCATTCAACCTCATATCTATAATTCATGAAGGTCCTCTGGCTCTGCTCTCACACCACTGCCAACCCCTATAAATGAGTGCAGAGGTATAAAGCTGTTCAGAGCTAGTATCTTGTCATGCTTAGACTTGCAATTGCTAGGTTTGATCATCATCCGACACATAGGTTTTTGCACCTGTCGGGATATTTAACAGAAATTATTAAACCTTTTTAAAACGTTTAACCTCTAGGACCATAAATTACCAGCACACGACCAGTGATGCCACTACCTTGTGAGACTGTTTGGACTGCTAATGCTGCAGAATAATTACATATTTAAAGAAGAAACTTAGCTGAGCATTCTAAAAATAGACCACAATATATTTAGGAAAAGTGGAGCAAAAGTAGGAAATTTGCAGTTAGTTTTTAAAATCCCTGTTCTTTTTAAGGAGAAAGTGGCCAACAGTTGAACATTGACACTTTGATATTTCGTGCTCTGGAATCACTAATATGTCTCTCCTTTCCTATGAAAAGTTGTGTTGAAAGGTCCTTAGACAAAGCACTACAGCCTTTCTAGTTGATAGAAGAGAACTAGCAGTTGGGAAAATTCAGGACTTCTAAAAATGACCATCCATGCCAGCAACCCACCTTTTTTATGGGTTTAAAAGAAAAATATGTATATATTATTCATTCACTAGGTCAGACCAACCTGAGTGTGGGACTATTACCAGAAAAGGGGAGAACAAACATCTGTTGTTAAATGCAAGCAGGCTGCAGTGTGACATGTTTGCAGTCTTGTCCTCTTCAGATGTTTGGCCTATAGTGATCCACTTCAAACGCTTGGCTTGTGTCGCTCGCTCTCTCTCCTGCACAAACCCCCACTTGCTCTCTTTCTCTATCTTCATTGGTCTTAGCGTAGCTGCAAGACTGATACCCTCCTCTCCTTGACTCCTTCATTCCTCTCTCCAGTATCTTCAAACGGGTTTTCTTCCCCCTTCCTCTGCTTCTATTTCAACACTCCTCTTTCTCTCTCCTCTGTGGCTTTCCTCTGCCATGTTTATGCCTCTTTCCTTTAGCTTGCATCGTCTATGTATTGGCATCTTTAAGCTTGAGTGCTTTGTCATGATGCAATCTGATCAATCATGCTGGATGATCCTCACCTGATATCCCACGTAAGACAGATTCTTAAGCAGGTTAACTTCTAAGCCTTAAGAGGAAAGGACACACCGCTTCATTTTTTCCCCACTTGAATACAGTGCAACACAGGCTAAGCTGGCATTAAAGTTTGGCAAACATCGTGCTAAGTAACATCATGCTAGTCTACGGGGTTCATGCTGGGTTTCAGAACAGAATATGATGTGAACAACTTGATCGGAAGGGTTTGGTATCAAAGCAAAAACACAAATACCCTAAATCAATTCCAAAAGATAGGAAGACTGCAGCACTGTATCAAAGGGACAAGCTAGTCTGATTAGGCTGGGGCCACTTTCCAGAAACCAGGAGTGGGTGCTGGGTGAGGTTGGAGAAGTGCAGGCGGTGATAATTGATGGGACATCTGCTGAACTGCAGGTGTCTTCTCTCATGAGACTTAGCAGATGACTTCACCCAGTGACACCATGCTGTTTGGCAACAAGCACATGTAAAGCATACATATAAAATGCGTATAAAATTAGAATCAAACAAATCAAACTTTAGTGCTAAGTGGTACATTTTGTGAGAACTCAGACAAAGTAGCAGCAGAAAACAGTGAGACTTTTATCAAAGCAAGGCACTGTTACAGTCTAAATCTACAGTACAGTCCAAAGGCAAAAATACACGTTTAGAAATATAAAAATATGCACGTACATTTAGTTATTGTTATTTCCATGCTTAATTAACTATCAAATCTAAACATTTCCAAAAATAATAAATTCATAAATTACAAGAAACCAAAATGATGTCTTGAAATAATCTAGCCAGTAGCCAAACCCTCTGAAAACTAAACAAACATTGTTTTCATCTTTAGATGATGACCAACACTCCCATCTACAAAGTCATAAGCAGATAATGTTTATTTTCATGTGATAAATTATTTTCCAACAATCATCTTACTGACTAATCAAGTAATGGTTTTGGCTTCCCGTTGAAGGCAGAATTAACAGCTTTGATTATCAGGAATTCATACCACATCAAACACTGCCTGTTACCTTTATGATGGTTGACAGATTTGACATAACATCATGAGATCTGTTCATGAATTCGCTCACATCTCATGCCCAGACAAACAGCTCTAATGCCCTCATCATGACTTCAGAGGAAAGGCATCAGCGATCCTTACATGAGAATGGACCTCAACACAACTACACTTGCCTATAGATGAAGAAGAAGACATTATTTTTTTGCAAATACAGCTGGCAGGCAACTTAAAAGGGCCATTAGAGTGCTCTTGTAATTGTTGAAAGATAAGAGAACAGAGAATCGGGGAAAAATGCAACCAGGACAGAGACAAGAGAGAGAGGGGGGAGGTAGAGGGAGGGATGGAGAAACATTCTTCAAAGCAATATCAATTTTACCATTAGTTCAATTTGAATTGATTTTCTTCCCTCAAACACTAAAAAACAGATGCTAAGATGCTTTTCTTCACAGTGTCTCCAAATAGAATACACAAGAGTCACAATGGAAGAGAAAAAGAAAAGAAGGATAGAGGGAGAAGACAAGAAAGAAACAGAGAGAGGCAGAACATGAGTTCAGCATCTCTTTGATTTCTATCTTGGGGCTATACTGAGCAATTACTGGCTGGAACCTTTAAAGAAGCTGATTACAGGCAGTCACTGACGGCAGAGCAGTCAAACAGACCTGGTCCCAGGTACTAGTCAGCTATCTGTTGACCATCTCACTACCATACGACATTTTAGCAAAAGACTCCATACCAAAGTTCTTCAATAGAATTGCATAGTAGCAAGAGGCTATTAAAAAGTGTCCACGTCTAGGCTGAGGCTGATAAAGGTAGAATGTTAAACGTGCAGACTCAATTCAGTCAGTCCTTCTGTTTCATCTTTCTGCGTCCCTGGAAGTCAAAGCAGGCAGACAGTGAGGTAAGGTGTTGGAAAGAGGGATGGTGGGAGAAGGAAAAAGCAGGGGAAGGGGCACATCATTTGTTTTCAGTTTTCTCACAGCTCCAGGCCTGGCGCTCGTACTTCTGTTGATTTACGGCCTTTCTCAACATGACCACATCTGAGAGAGGAATAATTAGAAGGCTCTAAAACTGTGCAGTTTAGGGCTGTTGTAATGAAATTTGTTGGCCTGCAGTCGTGTCTTTGGGGTGGAGTCGTGGGAGAGAAGTACACAGGGGAGACGAGGAAGACGTAGGTGAGTGTCTTAGATTCCAAATAGTCATATGAAAGCGCGAGAGAACAAAAGTGCATGTACACTCATACACTCATATACTCGAATCTTACCATTACATTTCCACAAAATCTGATCCAGCTTGTTCAGAGAGGGCTTTGCTGCGCCTTTACAAGATCATTTTATTCCTACCAACTCCTTGTTATGGTGATTAAATATATCCCCACTGCAAGGCATCAATTACTGGGCAGTGGAGCACCACAAAGGGGCCTGGCTTGGTGCTAAGGCTGGGGAGGGGGCTTGCCTGCCTGGCTGACTGGCTTGGCGGCTGCTGTACTGGCTGCGATGTAGAAGACAGAGGAGTTCCAGGCCTCGTCAGTCCCCTGCTCAGCTCCAGAGGAGAGCTGAGAAGTGCTGCAGGGACCTGGCTAAAGGGAGCCCTGGCTACGCAAGCAAGCAGCTGCCTCCCTGGCTCCAGTGTACGATAGAGTTCCTGAGGGGAAGCCAGAACACCCCCACCCCTCTTCGTCTTTCTCCCTCTCTCACTGAGAGACGTTGCTGCACTGAAACAGGTTCTCCAAACATTACCACCTTCCCATAAACAATAACAGCTCATCTCTTGCTCTGGCTGAAATAGCAAATAAAAAAGGAATCGCTAATGGCAGCAAGAAATTGCTGAAACTGGATGTGGTGTTTAACTCATCAGTTTTATTTTGTCAACTGAAGTTTCATTGCAGCTAAATGTCAGACATCTTTTACAAGATTGATGCCATCACATACAAACGACTATAACCTTGTTTATGCTATTGCCTTTCCTCCATTTGTCTTGTATCCAGGGTTTTTCCACATATGCACACTTTTCTGTAATTCTTTGTCTTCATGGAAAAAAATAATAAATGTGGCTCATTTAGTTATTTTACTAAAAAGACAATGCCATCACTTATTAGCAATTAAAATCTGTAGTAATCAAACATGACCTACACTGTGCTGCGCTTGTGGCAGGTCCATCCAGATGACCCCTCGACATCCCCAGCAGCAAGAATGGCAGCTATGCGGGCAGCCCTGTTTTAATGCCACATTGCCTCTTATTTACTGATCCTGGGGCATGCATCATTTACTCTGAAGCTACTGGTTTTTGTCCACCTGCCACCTGACCTCTTCCGCCACTCTTGGAGAAGGCATGGGGCTCAGGTGGTGTGAAAAGCATGTGGGGTGAAAAAAAGAAAATCACTGCAAAAAACACTCCTCTATTCGAGCACTCTGTCTTGCAGAATGTCTGAATGAATTGTTAGTCACTTGAAAACTCCAAATGCAAATGAGCTTTCTTCAAATCATGAAAAAGTAATGTAGAATAAAGCAGACAGTAAAGGAAGCATAAAACAAGATAGACAGGTCGGCATGAGGACATGCTAGATCTGAGCACAGGAAGTGTGTAGCCAGGTATTAAAAACAGATCCAGACAGGATAAGGTACAACATGAGAGTAGTTGCGTCCTTGTCCTTGATTTTGAGCATGCCAGAGCATGAACTAATGCTGAAGTTCACACGAGACTGGAAACAATATAACAAACACACACAATATTGCTTAAAAATGTATTAATGTGGCCTTTTATTAACTAATTCTGTGTAACACTGCAGGTGCACTGCAAAGTAAGTCATGTACAACAATTGCTTCAATGAGAGGATTTCTGATAAGACCAGACTGACACAACTCTCAGCAAGTCTACTGCAAACAACAGTGCAACACTTCATTGGACATGTGTGGACCTCTTTTCTATCCAGCCAGCCTTTCCCTGCTCACTTTCTAATCAGGGAAGGGGAGGGTTAAGGGGCGGCCAGCCAAGAGGACTGAAGAATCTTACTAGGATGTAATCCCGTCCAAGTGGCACTGGCTCTTTCTTCTCTCTTGTTAGGGCTCCTTTGTGAGGCTCCAGAGCTTGGGGCCCGGAAGGGAGCAGAGGATGTGCAGTGGATGTGGCAGTAAGGCCTGGGGAGAGGTGAAAATGGGGGACTGGGTAAAACTCACATTTTATGGAAAAAAACTAAAATATGTAAAAAGGTGTTTATTTCAGCTATAATGTCTCTTACATTTGCTGCTTTTAAATAATGAAATAGGCTGGTGCATCGAAATGTAAATGTGCAGTTGTATGTAATCAGTTTGTTTGGTTACAGTAGCCAGTGGTGCTTGTAATTATCAAACTTCCAAATTTTAAAATAGAGTTAAAGAGCAAATACTTTCACCTTCACATTTACTCTTGAGAATTTAAGAGCATGTTTAAATTAAATGTCAAACAGCAGCACTATTACTCAATTTCAGCCACTGTTGGATATATTGTAAAAGTATATATTTTATCGTTGTAGTATTGTAGGTTCACAGCTTTGATTTTGGTATTGCCTCTAACGTGTAATTACTTGAGTCTTTTACACTTCCATGTCACTAAGGCACTAATAGTAAGCTGTAAAAAAAACGTGTGAAAAATGTTTTGATTCTTGTTTGGTGTGATTAAGAATCAAATTGTCAAAATATATCAAATTTCAAAAAGTAAAAACAAAAATGTAGAATAATTCATATTTCAGTTTTAATATATAGAAAAACTGATTGTTAATGTTGCATACTGGAGTGAATCATTTGCTATATTGCTATATTTGTAAGGTAGCTTTTGATACATATTTAAATGTTTAATTATTTAATGTCAGATGCTTTGACATGTGACACACTATAGCCAAACTAACTTCTGTAAAGCTATGTATCTTTAACGCTAAGTGTGCCTGGCTGTAGTGCTGTGAGGGTAAAATGCAACCACTGGCAAGTGACATTAACACATCTGGAAATCATCTAGAAACCTTGTGATCTATGACAAATGAGTGTGTGTCTAATAAAAATATACACAATGGAATAAAAAATCTGTAGACGTATTTTTTTTTTATTCTTCTGCCTCAATGCACATCTGTCTCCTCATGCATGAACAAATATGTGGGTCCAAATGTAAGTCTCCTTTGAAAATGAATGGCTTATGTATCCATACCAATACACGTCAATATATCTTTTTTATTGAAGCCTGTTTGTATGACAGCGGTGTCACTGGACCATCTGTCCACACTCAGCATGATATTGCTCTCTTTCTGCTCTTCTGAAGTGAAGCTGTCTAGTTAGACAGACAGTAAAGGGGTGGGGATGAAGCTCAGTAGGAATGCAGCCCTGTGTATTGTTTGTAAAAATAAACCATCTGGACAAAGATAGTTGAAGAGAATTTATATTAAACAGCTGCATAAGCAAGCTTCTGTGTGTGGACTGATGATGCAACAGGACCACACCACAAGTCTGAATCTGATCACGCTCCAGGACAAGGAACTAAAGAAATTAGAGGAGAGGATTTTTGACTGGGCCCCAGACCAATGTGTCTCTCAAAGTACCAAAAGCCTGCCCGTGTGAAAGAAAAAACAAGACTGCGTGAGTGAGGAAGGAATCCTCCAACAGAGCGAGTAAGGTAGGGAATCATCACAACGTAGTGAGACAAAACGGGGTGCACAGGAAAGCCTTAAAGAGTAAAACTGAGACACTGTTGGCACATCACAAGGAGCAGATGTGTAGGGCCAAGAAGTCTGCTGCATGCAACTGGCCATCTGGCCAAGCTAAATATTGCCTCAGTGCACCCCCATTCTATTTGCCTTTGGCGCAGTTGTATTGTCCATGGTCACACATAGGTACACTCCAATCACTGTCAACAGGGAGGGGGATTTATGGAGGTGCCATCAGGGTGATTAGTTCCAGTGGTAAACAATGGCCTACCCTTGTTGTGTTTGACTCCGCGCACTCTACAGCAGGCGTGAATGGCACGCAGCAGAACAGCACTCCCACTACTCAATGGTGTCTGTCTCTTTCTGCTAAAGTAACATCAAACAAACACTGTAAACAAAGGGGGCGACTAAACGCAGACACAGAATCAAAGGATTGGTGTCTGCACAGAGGCACCGCAACACTTCATTGGTTCCAAAATGCCTCCTGCCCGATATGGCTAACATTTCTGGACGCAAACAACTGTGTGAAGCATAGCTGAGGAGCTGGACCAGCTGTATCATACAAAAGGAAAATAATTACCACTTGTTGCATGTGGCTTGAGGAATCTATAATAAAAGACAAGTGTTAGCACATATGTAGTTTTCTGTATTATTAACTGAATTACATGTCATAGCTGCTACTGTTCTGTGACAGAGTACAGACTTCGGTATACACATGGGGTTGTGCTGTTTAGTGTCAGGACTGGTTTGCACAATGTGTAACATGAAGTGTTGGGAAGTAAGTAGTAACATATAATGTAGTTACGCACTGAAATGAAAATGTAATGTAATCCATTAGATGTACATTTAAATATGAGAGTTATAGATTAAAACAGTGATTATAAAGGATTTACATGCAAAAATGCTGTTTTTGGAGGTCCTTTTTATGAGTAAGGTTCCTGCTAAAGATTAAAATTTTCTTCTTGCTGCAGAAAAAGTTATACTTTAATTTGGTGGTTTCGTCTTTTTAGAAATGTCCTCTTTTAAACCTTAAATATAGTAGGCTTAACACTCTGAAGTAAACTAGTCCAGGGGAGGTTCTCCAACTATTTCTGTACTTTTCCAAAGATGATCACGCTCACATTAGCTTTTTGTTAAGCTCTCTTTGTTCTCATGCTATTTGTGTGCAGCTTCATTTCTGTATTTTAGGGCTGCGTTCCAGGAAGGATAATTTAAGTGTGTGTTATCCCAATATCTAAATTATTGTTGCTTCTTGCCACTCTTTGTGTCACTCTCTAACGAGCTTGATGACTATTATATGAAACTGTTTATATCAAACGTACTTCATCATTTATGGAGGACAAACTGTTTCAGACCAACTGACAGGAATAACCATAATCATGATCCAACAAGCTTTGAAAGCCAGAGTCTCCTTTTGTATCAGTAGAGCTGGCACTCCATTTTCTTCAAAGAGGTTTGAGTTTTCTAACTCTTTGTCCATTATCTGTTATGGACTGTCATGTTTGGACACATCTTTTGTCTATTTAAATAACATATTGTGGTTTGGATACTGATACTAGCACAATCAGTTTAAAACTTATGGCACTATAAGTTTTTCCCCCTTAAACTGCGGCTTGCTCCCCTGACCTTCTTGTCACAACACTGCAGGATACAGACTTATCGGAACACATAAAAAAATGCATCCGTCATTAGTCTCACCTTGGTCTGCTTGCATCACAGACCAGGCATTCCATGTCCTCCTCTAATCATCCAAGGACCAATATCCTGCAATTAGCTTAGTTTCCACACAGTGCCCTGAGGTCCTGCTTCAGCCTGGGAAATCGGATCCAGTCCCTTCCTAAGCCTTGGCTTTGGTGCTACAGAGCAAGACACACATTCGCCATGCAGCCCACCAGCCCACCAGCCCTTATGTGGTTGCTATCCTCTGAATGCATGGGAACCACATGTCAGTATTTGCCTTTCATATACAGTATCACAGTTAGCACAGACAGGGTGAGCTTAAGATTAAAAGTTGGTCTTATAATGATTAAGTCCAGGTAAGTGAGATATTCACATGTTCTTAAGCAAGGTAAATACATGAGTATATAAATACCTGAACAAAAGCTCATTATGATGCTTTGATGTGGTCGTTTATAGTTTCGTCTTCCTGGGAAAAAAGCACATGACCTTCTATCATCTACCAACATGCTGATAATCAAATAAAATGTTGAAGTCCTGTCTACAAATAATACTTTGAAGTATAAACAGGATCAGGCAGAGTTTGCCTTTACAGAACCTCTTTTGTTAATGAGATAGCTTCAAATAGAAAAAGAATCACATGTACAGTTACATGCATGATAGCAAGTGTGAAGGCATAGGTTGGCCCCTGCTTATCAAACTACATGGAGTTAATACCTGAAGAACAGTGTTCTTCAGAATGTGCTTTTGATTGGTTTATAAAGTCAGCTAATTATGCAGAAGAATTCTCCCTCAGGAGAAGTCACCTTCACTAATCTGCTTCCAGCCTAAGTGGAATCAAACAGGCTGGTGTCATGGAGTCAAAGACTGTCGCGAGGAGGGTGTAAACAGCAGGCATGTGTGGGTATGTGTTTGCCAAGATATGTGTGTGTCTGAACAGAGGATGGCTGTCGTGCAACCTGGCAGATCATGTGGATACGGCTAGCCAATTGGATTAGCAGATTAACACAAGATTTGCCCTATGACCTTTGGAAGACACACATACAGACCTGTTATTTGACTGACTGACGTTGGTACAGGCTGTTACTTCCTTCCACACATATATAGAGGATACACACACACATGCACAGGCACAGACACACGCACACACACACAGACGCACACACACGCACACACAGAGGGTAGTGATCCTACTTTTCCCTGCCTGGAAGGGCATAGATAAACAGACACTTTAAGTTAATGTTCCTGTTCCAGGAGGATTACAAGTATGAAGAAGATTAGCCTGTCCACCACAACAGCCTGGGTTATAAGCAGGATTAAATCTGGGGATCCACAATTGACAATTTTTTGCTATTGTCTTTAACCATGTGGATGAATGGATGGCTAGATGGATGCATGGGTGGAGGGATGGAAATGGCGCCCTGGAAGTCCCATTTTGACCACTTGCATATGTTCCCATCTGTAAATTCACCACAGACCTTGACTTTGCGTGTCAAACTTGCAGAGGCTATAGGGCCATTGTGCATCCACTTATAGTGCTTTGAAAAGGTAGGAGTTTTTTGGCCACACTAATCAAGCAACAACCTCAGAGGCTTAATAATGAAGCCAAAAACCAGTTTCTCAAGTGGCCACTTGAGGTTGGTTTCAAAAGGGAGTCAATCATTATGGATCCTTGTGTTAAAATGCTCAACTTGACAGTGTTAAAAAGCATCTTTACAGTCTGGTACAAAAAACCTTTTTTTTTGGTATACCCCTTTATAGCAACTTCAGAACAGTGATTTAGTCACCCATTTAAACTTTATCAAGGCTAAAAGCTAGGGGTGTGGCTGCTTTAATTGACAGGGATTCCTATAAAAGGTTGATGCAGCCAGCACTTGTCTTCTAGGCTTTGGTTCTACTACTTCAAATCACTCAACTGGCCTTCTTAACTATGTTTGTGGTAATGGTGCCTTTTTAAATGCAATTACCTGGCAAATAATATATTTTTGGGGGAGTTATTTGTACTAAAAGCTTGTACAAAACGTCTCTGCTACAGTTTTATGGGAAAATTACTCCAGTGCTCAGTCTGTGATTTCAGTCACTTGTTTCAAGTATTATTGAATACAAAATGATAATCATTTTCTAAATTTACATAGGTAGACTAAAATAGGACAGGTAACAAGGACAGGTCTAAGGACAGGTAACAAACAGTACGGCTTGACTAAAGATAGCAAAGGTGTTATCAGTACAATAAATATTTCTCATTGTGAAACTGGTTTATATAAATTCACGTGTTTGACATATTGCTAATTCTGGAAATTATTGCATAGGAAGAAGAACGGGAAATGTTCTTACCAACTGCACAGAAAACAGCGATGAATAGGGAGTCATAGATAGCACAAACAGGGAATGAGATGTGAATAAAGCGCTGTTTGTTTTGACTCACAGGACTTCTGTGTGATCAACTGCATTTGAACTATAACAACTTTTTAGGGTTTCGTGACACATCAAACGCAAGTTCACCCTTGGGTATTTTTAATTCTACAGTTTTTACACAGTGAGGCAGTTTGAAGCCAGCCTCCCAATGAGAATAAAGAAAACTTGGTTGGGCCTCACAGCTCTAATGTGTGGACACATTTTCTCTAAGTCAGAAAGTGGTTTACCAGTGGCCCTCTTGGTACCTGATGACCCACAGATCACCCCTGCCACCTCGTGATGTATTTCATTTCCCATGTCTCTTGACTGACTGACAAATACAGGTTATTCGCACATGTTGTTTTTGTTGTTCCTAATCTATTACACAGCTCACATGTCCAGGTTTGCCAGTAGCTGTTCTCTAAACAAGCAGAAAAGACATAGCACTGCTGTTGCCAAAAGCCTTTGAACAAAATTACTTCCTCTCACACACCACGGGTTTAATTATGTGTTGGAGAACATAAAACAGGTTGGACAATTTGTAGTGGGAAATCATATTTCCATTGAAAGGGCTTAGGACATAACCAATGATTTATAAGAGGAATGTCATAATTATTTTTCACCAGCAGGCCAAGGATTGGGTTTCAGCTAATGGGTGTCAAGCTGAAAGCACTAATTAGGTTTTGTAGTCGACTGACACTGGCAAAGAAAGAGAAGGTGCCACAATAAATAAGTTCTCACCATGTAACTTAAAGCCTGTAATTTGAGCTGATGCTCCTGTATTAGGTTGTGGGAATTATAAACGTCTCAACAAAATGCAGATAAGTAATTGCGAGGTGTCTTACCCCAACTATGGCAGTGTGGAGGGGCTTTGAGGAGTATGATTACTGGTATAAGCCTGAACCAAATAAGAATGTAGCCTGCTGTGTAAAATGAAAAACATTATTTGCAGCTGCTACTGTAAAAAAGTTAGATTCATAAACTTTAAACTAACACATTTGGATGACTTAGATTATCTTTTAAGTTTGTTATTATCTATAGCGATACAGCAGCTGCTCTTCCTGGGGTCCATAAAAATATATAGGACAATAACCCACAAAAAGACAGCACTGTGAGTTACATTACCTTGTTGGAAAAAATGCATTAGATTTCTAAGTTTAGGTGCATATGCCTCTCTGTGAAGTAAAAACTATATTTTTATTGAATTTATGGCCCTGTACAAAGATTGCTATTTGTCCAAACATGACATAATATTCTGTGTAGCTTGGAGCCAAATTTTGCTTTTCTGCTTTGTGGCTCACATAAGAAATTACAAAATTATGTAAACATAATCTGTTCCTTTTTTTAGTCTTGCATGAGCAAAAAAAGAGGCCTGGTGGCTCCAGTGCATGACCTCTAAGGTTTGGAATTTTCCATCTGTTCTTTAAAAGAGACCTAAACATGACAATTAGAGAGCAGATCACAAGACTTCCTGATTCATGGCTATTTGCTAAGAGCTGAACATGCATACACATTCATAAGGCATTCCTGTCAGCTTCCTACATTGTAAGGAAGTGGCACTAGGCTGTGTCGAATGCCAGCCAGGTACTCTCATCAGGCTGTCATCTTGTGAGACACACTCAATAGTCATTAGGGAGTAAGGAATCCGTATCTCTCCATCCAGGCATTGGCCCTTAGCAACACTCGCATACAGCCAAGTGGCACCTTCCTGTAAACAAACAACACGTGGCAGCAGGACATGGCATCGGCTGCTCTCTCTCTCCTTCCCTTGACACTGATGTCCCTCATCCATTAGTACTCTCCTCTGGCTCTGGAGAGCAAACTAGCAGGCGAGCCAGGACACCTGATGGTTGCCAGGTCGGATGTTGCCAGGACGAGAAGGAACACCTTTTAACAGCTGCGAAGATAGAAGTAGCTGCAGGCTATAGCTTTTGTTAACAACAGGTACTATAGTAGGTAGTGGCACCAAAATAATTACATGTAGTAAATTATAGTTTATGTTCTCTAAACATGCCAGTTTCCAGGAAATGTTACAAAATGTGGTATACTGCAAACTTTTATGAACGTGAAAATCGGGATAGACATAAACCCTTTTTTTTCTCTTTACATTTATCTTTTATTGTAAGAGAATTTAGATCTAATCCTTTAATTAAGGATTAATGTAAGATTAATCCTACAATGGAAATCACAAAAGCAAGAAAACATGACTGGTTATTATCTTTATGATCCAATATGCATTTCTTATTTACGTGCAATGCAATACAACGCAAGATGATCACTAAAATAATGGTAAACATCTGGCTGGCTAGTAGCTAAGACACTTATTTATAACTTGGTATTTGCAGGGTGGTGGATTGATTAGCACTATTGTCTCACAGCAAGACGGTCCTGGATTTGAGCGTACTGGTGAACTAGGGCTTTTCTGTGGGGGATTTTGCATGTTCTAGCTGTGCCTGCAAAGGTTCTCTCCACGTACTCTGGTTTCCTCCCATGGTTAAATGGTTGGTTGAATGGGGTAGTCTTAACTTATCTGGCAAAAAAGTCTGTTTTTGGCAGATGACTTTTGCCAGATGAGCGTGAACGACTGTCTATCTTTCTGTGTTAGCTCAGTGATGGCCCCCAACTTGATCCTGAATGGATAAATAGTGGAGAAAAATTACTTATTGACTTGTATGGTTTACTTATTTGCTGCTGGCATATAACCAGAAAAATGCAATGTTTTCCTTTTCTGAAAAATAAATTCAATTTAATACTATGTGATAAATACATTGTCTTAAAAGCTCCAGTATAGCATATCTTACAGAGAAAATAAAATTACTGATCACTATTTATGATCCTCCATCAACAAAAGGCCAAAAAAATCCACCAAGTAATAAGGCACCAAGGGATACAGAAGTTGGGGAATAAATAACCAAATATATGGTTTATTGACAATATTTTACTATATTTTGCTTTAAAATAATCCAAACATTCAAATTAAACACATTTTTTTAATCTCTCAAAGAAAAAGTATTGCCATTTCCACTGGTTACCAAATACCAGTGGAAATAGCAACATTTCCACTGGTATAGAGAACCACAAATGTTCTCTAAAACAATTTAGAGAACATTTGTGGTGACAATACACCCAATATAGAAAAACAACCTCATCCAACAATCCAACAGAAAGTGCAGAGTGACGTGCCCCATATGACCCAGAGAAAAAGCCAGACCCAATACACATCTACCTGTCTGCTACACTCACGCACACATAAGTGTTTTCCTGCAGTTATCCACTCATACAAACTACTCTTGGTAAACACACAGAACACATTAGATGAGATGGGAGTGTTGAGGGGGGAATAAGTTATATATGTGCAAATTCATAGACAGACACACACTCCCACACACACAGACCTCGGCCCTGTTCAACCAGGCAGCAGAATCCCTGGCCCCTGTCATTCATTAGTTTACAATAGCTGTGTGAAGCAGACATGAGGTCACTGTGCTGCTTTAAAGAAACACAGGCAGTGTATTAGAAGGTAAAGAGCATCTGACTGGGACCAAGACAGAATACTTATTAACCCGGTCAATGAGTGCTGCTATTGTGTCTCCTCTCACCTCTCTGTCAAGGAGGAGCGGCACAGAACAAGATGTTGGGTGTGTGAAGGGCCAGACAGGTCAAATCCTTTCCAGTGCCCTGCTGAATTATATCTCCCTGCTCCGTTGCAGACTGTGCAAATATGACCACTGATCTCAAACAATTTATGCAACAATGCAAAGTTATTCTTAGAAGGTGTAATATGTAGACCCACGCATAGATATACAAATATAAGCAGTTCCAAGGCATAGGCACACAAACAGAGACGCACATTTGTCATGGTTGGTTGCTGAGTCAGTGTGTGAGATTGCTGGTGTATGAAATGAGGGGAGTACCTTTCATTTCCTCCCCCTGGTTGTCCTCAACTGCCAGCAGGAGTATGTATGCCTCCCCTTCGGCTGTGCGCGTCATGGCTGTGACTCAGAGCTATGAGCGCAAACAGGAAGGATGCCGACTGCTGTGAAACACTCAAATAGGATTAAAACTAAAAAGAAGTGGAAAAGTAAAAAGTGAGATAACAAAGGTCTAACTGGAGCAAAAGCTGCCACAAATGCATAGGGCTGAACACCTGACATGTGTGAGTACACAAGTACTTCCATGTTTGCACATAGTCTCACGCACATGTACACACACATTCACACATGCACACTAAGTCAAACAAAAAAGCCACACACACACTTCCTGTCAAGGTGAAGTAAAAAGAGTTCAAAGGTGTGATGGAGTGTGACTGGGGGTGCGACTAAGACATGAGAGGTGGACAGATAGAGAACGGATGACAGTAAGAAAGACAGACAAAGAAGAAGAGGGACAAAACATGATGCAGTGGAGTTGGTCAGATGCCGTCACTCACCTCTGTCCTCACCTGGTAACTTTTCTGTCACCTCATGCCATCACCTTGTCGCCCCATGTCTGTGCCACCTTGTCACCTATCCCCTTAGCAACTGAGCCTGTCAGCCTGTTGTCATGCGACCAGATTCACCTCTGACCTTTTGTTTCTTTCATACACGCTACAGAGGAAAAAGGCGAGGCATGGGAGGGAGGGCAGTTATGTCCGGACATGCCTATCACCCTAGATCACAAGCCACCGACATAAATGCTACAGGGGCCTACGATTTATGAGGGTTTGTAATATTGAGGGTGCCCCCCCTCCTTTAGTCTTGTTACTAACGCACGGGTAGGATGTCTGGTCAAGTCACACACATTCGCACACGAGCACGCACACACATGCAAATCCCATTAAAATTGAAATTACAGAGGCCCCTTTCTCTGAAAAGAACTGTCGCTATAGTATGTCTATGTGTTTTTGTGTGGGGGTCTTTTCACTTGTATATTGTTTATGTTTAATGAGAGGAGCGACAAACCTGACAAAGTGTGACTCACATTTGAATCAGACAAGCAAACAGGATTTTGTGGTTTGTGCTGATGACAACAAACAAAGTAAAACTAAATATTTCTGTGTTAAAGACCACATCCTGATTATGATGCACCCGAACCCACACCTGGGATATGTCAGTGTTACCTGGGACTTTCAGTTATGTAAACAATCTCTCCTGTTGACTCTTGGTTTTTGTGGCCTGTGTAAATTCTGTGTTCTCATGATATTTAACGCATGGGAGACCACAGTAGCCCTGAGGTTAAAGAAGTGTGCAAAAGGCTGGAAATGTGCCTGTTCAAATATTGCTGAGGTGCTATTACATAAGGAAGTAAACCCCAAACCGCTGCAGTGCTGCTTTGTGGTCAAAACTAGAGCTCTTTAGTAGTACTAGAAAGTAGAATGTGAAAACAGGATGCAACAGTAAAGCATAGGATGACAAAACTGGTCTGTGTGATCCTGTTAACGCTGTCCAAATAAAAGATTTAAGAGATTAGAAATGCAAACATTATGATAGCGTCTTGATATATCATAATAAAGAAACACATATATTATCTGTGGGGAAGAAAATACCAAAAAGAGGAGGCTTTATATGTTTTGTTTTTACTGGAGGGAAGTGTCTGTTTTATTTAAAAGCCCTAAGTTCATATTTCAGGATTCAGTTACAAGGTTAATAGGAATTCACAAACAACTGTGACAACAACAGCATGTCTGTTTCTGTCTAAAACTCTCCACCATCACTCCGCCCTTCACTTTCTTCTAAACCATAACAAAATACAAAATGCTGATATAGTATAATCAGGGCTGTAGTCTCGGGGTAGTGTCAGTCTGTTCTCAGCCAATTATTTATCATGGGTTGAACAATCAGTGGTTTCGTAGGGCGAAAAATGCAAAGGGAATACATACATGTGTGGTGGGACTTTTTTTAATGATGTGCACATCCAGCCTCAGCTTCACTGAAGTATGACGTGAATCTGCCTGTTGAAAACTAGCTATAATTTTACGCCATTATTTTTGGCTAATCACAGCCCCAAGTGTAACCTTTTATGGTTTTATGTTATTAATATTTTACAACTTTATTAAGATTTCACTTACATTAAACCATCCTAAATTCTTTATGCTTCCTGTTGTTGAGTATTTCTGCTCAGTCATTCTGTACCAACCCAGTACTATATCACCGAATTCTAAAAAATCATATTAAGAGCATATTTTAAATTTTACTCCTAACCCAAAGCATTAAGTTTTGGATAGTGTCTTATTCGGTAATTTTAAAACCAGATCACAAAAAGCGACAAGTGAGCGCCCTGACAGAGACGAGCCGTCTAAGTGCATTTAGACGGCAAAACAGAACATTTTGCCATCAGGGCTTTGAGCCAAGGAATGCATCATGAAAACAGAGCGCAGCAAGCCACACATGTCCAATCAGACGCCACGGAACATTACCCATAATCCTCTTGACAAATACATGCATCTGATACCATAACAACGCCCGACCAACACTTAGGAAGGGAGAGTGTGGGACTCATCCGTGGCAACACACCATAATTACAAAGAGATCCAGGGCTGACTAAGTTTAGAAGACCCAGTAAGCGACCCTCTTCCTCCTCCCCACTCCCCTCTTCACATGCTCCCACACTGATATTTAACAAAACATTAATCTTCTTGCCAGTGGCTCCAAAGAATACTGGTGATGTAGCTTCGGCACAGAGGCTGGGGTAATAGTAATTCCATTGTTCTGCCCTTTTATTTATGCCTTGGCTCTACCAGGCAGATGAGGTAAGTCTCTTTTTTCATGTTATTATTCAGAAGTGGTGATACATAAAGCCAGATTACACAAATGTCTCTCTGTTTCACAGCACCACCATCTCACACCTCCCTCTCCAACGCTTAATGCGTCCCCCCCCCCCCCCCCACACCCCTTCCCCCACCCCTCTACTGGCTTTCAATAGCACATTTCCCCTTTCTCCCCCTCTTTTCTAAATCACCCTCAACATTTGCATGTGAATTGCTTGTATATCTTCTTTTATATGATGCACCGACAACACTGGCTTTCGAAAAAGAGAGAGGAGGGAAACTGCCCCAACAACACCAACCCTCCTTCCACGCTACCCTTGCCTCTCCTCCCACCTCTAACAGACAGACAGGCACACACACACACACACACACACACACACACACACACACACACACACACACACACACACACACACACACACACACACACACACACATCCCACCAAAAAAACAAGATGTTACTCTAACTCCCTTCCCGGGATTGGCATAGCAGCAGTTTCATTAAGAAAGCAGGGGAACAGTGCAGGTTTTATGATATGGAGACAAGTTCTTTTGTGCTCTCCAGAGACAAGCCCTCTGTCTGTCCATGTTACTGGGGCGATAATCCTGCTGGAATTTCTCCTAAGCACTTTTATTGACATTTTCAATTATCGCCATGCCAAGGCCCAGTAAATGGCATTTAAGGGGCCCCGTCATCTCCGTGTTGAATCATATTTGTGAATCAGACAGTGCTGGATTTGGACTCTGTTCTGTTTGCCTAAGGCTGGGAGGACAGTATGGAGGTCAGAGAAACTCTGGTGAGCCAGCAGTCTGGTATTAGCTGAAGACAGTGGGTGACCAGGCTTATCAGAGAGACCCAACACACAACTGCAAACTCACATGGACACATTTAAGCATGAACTCACAGAGTGAGGGGCAAACACGCGCTCACACACAAACTGACAGGCTCTACGAACCAAGCCTGCCTTGTAATTTACAACGTCAGCATGGGCTGTCCCCTTTTCAAAAAAAAAGAGCACATGGTCCAGACTCAGAAAACCAAACAGACAGGCTGACCTCCCCAGCACACAGTGCACAGGGTCAGACTTGTTTTCTCTTCACCTCTGACTAGATCCATTTACACAGACTCCAAAAGCACTCCACATCTTTGGCTTGGGTTACATACATCCCGGTAATAATTCAGAGATGTATTGCAAGGAGATTTGTTTTCTAGCCTCTCTCCCCCACGTTCTGTTTCACTGAGCTCTGCTTTGTTTCAAAAGTGGATCAACTTCAAAGTAGTGAAATGGACAGATTGATAGCTGAAGACAAATGCTGTTTCATAAGAGATAGAGTTTCTGATCCGATCACTCAGACGCCTTTTTGAAACAGAAGCTATAATGGGCTTAAATTATTTTCAACCTTTAAAAAGACAAAACAAAAACAAAAAAAACCCTTGTTGCTTAAGGAAACAGCAGAGTTGTTTTGTGTCAGAGATAACAGATAACATTACTAATGCTGCAGTACTTTTGGGTTCATCTACGGTGACAAGTATGCGTTGTATAAGTGAGGGCTTGTTTTAGTGTGTAAATCAAAACCTGTGTTGTGTAATCACCTTTTAACAAGCGAGGCACTAATTTACCAGGTCAAATTTCTTGTGTACTTACAAACTCGGTTAAATTGTGATGTTGATAACACAACAAAAGCATGGCATAGATGATATTTGTCTGAACCACAGACGGTCTGAGAACAGCTGTTTACACGTCTCCGTGCCCCAACCCTTTCTGCCAAGCTGACATCATTCCTAGCATCTCCTCCTTCCTGTCTCCCTTTTGGATGGGCTCTGTTATGACAAGTTTAATTGTGGGTTGTCAAGCTACAACATTTTGGTAAATATTAGACTTGCCAAGAGCGTCAATAAGAGGAAATGGTCTTACTGTATGTTCTTCCCTCGGAAGCACAATGTGTGCCTTTGTAAGAAGATCGCCAAGAGGCATTTTGATACCCCACTTTTGTCTCTATGAGCCTGCATACAATCTAATACTCATTATGAACTGTAACCGTATGACTGTAAAACATTACTATAGCTAAACTTTTTAGCAAATGGAAAGATGTAGCCCTATGAACTTTATATGCAATGGAATTTGTTATCTAAAGTTTATCAGCTTTAGCACTGGGTAAAAAGAAACTGAAGAAAGTATCCTCAATGCATACATGGTTTCAAAATGAATACATTTTTCCATCATGATTAAAAGTCTGATATTTTTTGAAAATAGTGACATCATCTTTTATGCCTGTGTATACAAAAGCCTTCTCAGCATTCACTGTGATGACAAACTTGGCCATGAATGTTCATTTGTCATTTTAACTCTTTTCACTGTGTTTAAAGAGCACCTGGTTCTTTTGGGCTTCAGGGGGTAGAAATGATGAGGTATGGGGATCTACACAAGAAAACTACCCTGTGAGTCATTAGTAAGGTCCAGCATGATTTACATATGTGTGTGTGTGTATGAGAGAGAGAGAAAGAGAGAGAGAGTGAGTGAGTTTGTGTGAGCTCTCCATTGTGCTTTTGGAGAGTGTTTTCCAGTAAGTGACATGGAGCTTTACTCACCTGGGGGGAAGGGAATGACTCAGTGTTTATCATCAGTTATGGCTGGCCAGCCAGCAGCATAATGCTCTATTATTCACATGGACCTATTAATACAAAATAAATTTTCACATTTACAAAATGAAGTAAGAAGTGAAGTAAGGAGAGGTAAAAAAAAAAACCAAAACATTAATTGCAAAAATGATTGCATGGATACACACACTCCAGTATAAACAGCATAGTACTCACACCTGTACTTTATGGGATTTGTAGCTTTTAAGATTAATATATTTAGAATTAAATATTTCTTACCAGTACACCCCAAAAATGTATTCTAGTTCAAGCAGGGTGGTACTTATTTCTTCTTACTCAGAGAGTGACTATCAGACCACATATTGTCCATATAAACGCACAATGTGTGGTCTGAATGTGGTCTAAAAGTATTTCACATAGTCACTTCCTGGATGTTGATCTTTGTCACAAATTAGCAGATATTCCCCAAGGCTAAATTGCCACACTCAGATGAGCTACAAAAATTATGACAACTCAGATGAACTTAACTATCCTGCCAAACAGTTATGGCTGGGTGATTCAGTTGTAGCATCTTCCAAATAAGGAAGTCATGAGTGGTTCCCCTGGTTAAAGTGGTCCAAGGAGTTACAACATGTACTGAAATAAGTCTGATCTGCAAATAGCTCCACCTCGCAACTAAGAGAATGTAAATAATCTCCTGCTAACATCTTGGTGCCAGATTCCACAGTGCATCTTCAGAGATTCTGTTAAGCTTGTGCATCAGGGAGTTGGAGATATTCACTTGTATATTAGAGTAATCATCACTGAGATAACTTCCCCAATAATGATGCATTATTTGAATTCCTCTCCACAAGCTACAAGCATGCATATAAAAGACTAGAAATATTCAACCATACACTACAAAATAACCAACAAGTAGTCACCTCAGCTATTGGAAATCAAATTCATTTCACACAATAATTTAACAGTCGCAGTGTGACTAGAAAATTTAGTAAATTATCTTCTCACTTGAGATGTAGTGACAGTAGTTTCTGTGGTTTCACGTACCCTGAAGTTCCAGATGGAATCTGAAATAATGTGAAGCCATTTCCCTTCAAAATACTGTTTACACAACCAAACACAGTGCCTACCTATATACACTACAACATCAGCACCATTTCTGTTTGCAGTACTGAAGTGCATATTTCCAATTCTTCAGCAAATGCGTTCATTATAATAATAACCCTATCCAATATTTACAGAGACAGAGACACTGCACACTTCCAATTCAATAACTCCTGCAGTTGTGTAAAAAATGGATCTATATGTTATTGACATGCTTTAAAGAGCAACCCCAATTGAAAAATCCCATTAGGATTAAACTATATTAAAAAAAAAATCTAAAATCTAAATCACTGGGTTCGCATTTAACAAGAACTGGCACTTCAAAGCATAATTCACATTTTTACTTTAACGAAGTTCTACTTAATTAAAACATATTGACAATAATTCGTTTCCTTACTCGCTTCCTCTCTAGGCTGCTTGACGACAGTACAGAGCCAACAGGCGCAGCCCTCAAGAGCCCTTCTTAACGAGTTTGCTAGGGATATAATTCAACACTCCTGTCCCAATAACTGATGAAATATGAAAATTGACAGCGCCATCAGGGCGCCCGTGCCACATGTTTACGAGTGGCTGTCTTAACTGGCCGCCTCTGTGCTCCATAAGTCATACGCAGAGTGCTCATCATACAGCAAGGATTTATGGGGCCTGAGTCTGCATATGACCTCCCCCATCAGGTGCCTCCTGCAGTAGAGGAGGAATCATTATCTGGGCCCAGCCGCCATGAACTTCATAGACTTACTCTAAGCAAATTGGCTCTGGGGTCTGCTATTCTTGTAAATATTGTGTCTATGAAGAGAGCCACAAAACAACTTCCAGTGATGACTAAAGAATATTCCTTATACACTTTATATAATGAGATGACCAAATGAGATGGTGCACAGTCGAAATAAATGAACGATTTCCTTTCATTAAAAATGTAATAACATTTTTTTAAGGTGGTCATGGACAAAGTGGCCTCTGTGATTACTGGAGGTAACCGGAAGAAACATTTTTACACTTCCCAAAATTCTAGTGGATACAACTGATGTATCTGGTTTTAGTGAAGGTAAAAAAAATAATGAGGTCAATCAATAATTACAATGGGGACAAACACATTGTATTTCCTTTTGTTGCTAATAATAAAAGCCAACTTGCACTTTGTAAGTAGAAAACCTTTAATTTGAATCAGTGGGGAATGTTTGTTTAGAAGTAATAACATAATAGATTTCCAATGTTACAGACTGGATTTATAGACTGTACATTAAAGACATGCATGGTGATGTCACCTTTTACTTTAGTGGGGTCCTTCTATTAGTCCTCAAGATGAGCATTTTTCACATGATGGTGAAATTGCTCAGAGCTTGTCAATCACACATATGGCATAGTCTGATTGATCAACCTTCTGGACACTAATTTACTAAATAAACTTCATGAATTCATGTTGTTTTCAATAAGACTTGAATCTTGCAAGTCAGCTGCAAGATTCAAATACATTTGGAGAGTATCTACTGATGTCATGAGACTTCTTTACATCTGCGCGCCTTGTTGCAATCACAGGCTTTGTCCCCTCCTGACCATAAGAACCAGTTTTAAAGCTGCAAAGGTCCATCTTTTATTTACAGTGTATGACTGAACTATGCCAATGAACATAATTTATCTGATACTTTGTTGAATTTCTCTTTGGTCTTTCTGTGTAACCCACCATGTAGAACACTGTGGCTTGTTTAAAATTCTGCGCAGAAAATGTCCTGTACTAACAGAGAGGTGGTCAAGGGGAAATGCTTAAGGCAACGAGTCAGCAGGAACAACAGCTATTACAACAGGGAGGCTGAGGATGAATACTGTATACTGCTGGTCATGTTGCCTCTGGGCTGATTCCTGGGGCAGCATGACCTGGATATGAAACAGAGTTACAACCAAAACTTGGACTCCTAACCCATAACATGACAGGAAAGACTTGCTGTGTTCTTTACTAGGGAGGAGTGTATTTGAATACTATTGAGAAATGCAAAATCAAAGTACATGGTGACTTTATCACATGATAAAGTTATTGCTACATCAACTAAAGACTAACTGCTTCCAAGTGGTTCAGCTGAATACTGACTGAGACAATTTATGCGCAGGAAACTAAGACTTTGAAAAGAAAGAACACCTCCAGCTCAGTCTTGTCCCACTGCCACTGCAACTGACATCCATGTAAATCATAAGAGAAATGACAGGCCAAGCCACCCCCACCACCCACCCAGGCCGTCAGTTCAGCAAGCTTGCCAGCGAGTCAGCCTGCCAGCCCAACAGACACAACCTACCCCACCCGAAGTTCCACCCCTGTGCCTGCACAGACAGACAGACTGGGACAAATTGGGACAATCCCCCCCTCCATTACCACCCACTCTTCCTCTCCATTGCGCGCTGCAGCAGCCTCTGCTCAGGGGGCTAATTCCACGTTCAGATCACCATTTGTACTTATTATGCTGACATAATTAATCCCCTGTTGTGATCAGCGGGGGCATGAGGGCCTCTCCGCTCCATTGGCCTACCCCTGCCATGACACAACCGCTCCCCCCTCCGCTTCTCATAGAAATCTACTTCTCACTCCCTCCCATGTCCATCTTGTCTGATTGTAGAGGTCCTCTGTCTGCATCTCTATAATCTCCACAGTATCTGTCTGTTTAATAGTTTGTCCTGTCATGGCTGTCGCCATTCTGACGGCTTGATTAGCTTGCCAAATATCGAACATGATCATCAGTTTACGTCTGCATACATACTGAGAGTGGGGCAAAGTTCATTCTTGACATGTGGCCCCAGTGTAGAATGGATATATTTGTCAACATTTGTTAACATTTCCAACTATAAGCTAAAATGAACTAAAACAAATGCGTATTAAGCCTTTAGGTTAAAGCCGCAGCGAAACAGGTTTGACGCTGAAGTCAAATTTAAAGACAAAAGGGCAGGGTGGGGGAAGGAGAGAAGAGGGCAAAGAGGGAGGAGGAGAGTAGCTCTCATAAAAAAAAAAACACCAGCTGGATTAATAAATCCAACCAGTGACTGTGTCCACATATTAAGCGCCTGGCAGATTAAAACAGAACCGTCTCAAGTTGTGAAACATATGTCGGCAAGGCTGAGCAAACACTGTCAGAATAATAACTTAGGAGATGAGTGCTGCTGTTGGCCCCAAACCGCTGCTCAGTACCAGCGCTCAGACTGCTTCCTAGAAATCAAAGACCCAATTGCTGAACTTTGATTCCTTGCAGAAGAATACCATGTAATTGTATTTGAGAGGTCAAAGGTCTAAAAAGCTAACAGGTTATTTTTGCATTCCTTTCCTATCTATGAATGTGTAGGCACATACATAAGTACAGTTATGGAAACATTTTTCAAATTATGGAAGGTGATTAAATATGTAAACTTTTAATGTGGAAAAGTTACTAACATGAGAAAATACTGACAAAAAGTAAACTTAGAATAGTTGCATAGGAATCCTCTATTTAACTATGCAACTTAACATATAATACTGCATGTAAGTTATTGTGCATCCTTTTTTGTGCCTCAGTCTTAATGCCAAAATATTTAAGGCTTCATCGAAGTGTTTCTTGCAACTGAGAGCTACTCCCAAATAACTTAACAATAATATTTAAGACCCATTTCAAATGTTACTTTGGTATTTGTAAAAATCCAGCGACAGTAGTAAAAATCTCAAAAGTCTGGCAAAAACCAGACTTCCAGTCTGGCAACACCTGCTTGCTGTGGAAAGTTTTTTTCTGGCCAAAGAAGAGAACGTGCAGTTAACAGGTCTGTGTGTACCACTGGATAAATCAATTACAAATAACAAGAGGGACATGGAAGAGATAACAAACCTGCTATAGACTGTTGTACTTCATAAAAACATAACAAACTAAATTAAAAGGGTACGTTTTTTCCTTTTTCAATTGCAGGATAACCACAGAATACAATTTTATTTCCGTATATTCTGTATCACTATCTGCTGCTTGATACCACCAATGTCACATTTGTACAAAATTCACTCCTAACACCCTTTACACCCCCTTACCCCTACACCCTGCCTTTCTATTCCCCACCCTACCCCCTCCCACTCCTCATCTTTACATAAAAGTTCAGGCTGCATATTTAAAGGAGCTAAAATATTCACACTGTCAAAGGTGGTCAAAGGCTTCTGCGTTCACACAGGAGCTGACAAAGAGGAGGCACCCAGAGCTTGGCCAAAAGAGCACTGTTGAAATAAATCAGCACATACAAAGACACAGAGAGATAATGGGACTAAAGCTGGGCCCGATCCAGAAACAGAAACACACTGCACACCAGAACACACGGATACATACACACACAGCGCTTGGCTGGGAACAAAGTCTGTGCGTGGATTAATATTTATTTTTTGAGCACACATTGTTCAGGACATACAGTATCAGGAGACCGAAAACATCATAACTCCCCCAGTGTGCAACCTTGCCGTGAATCTCATGGCTGAATCAAACAAATAACAAAATAAAAGTCCACAGATGGTTTCACATGGGGGAGGAAATGGGTATCTCAGAAACATCAGATGAATCAAGGTTGTGTTGTGTGTGTGTTAACGTGTGAGAGTGTCCATGTCCATCTGTGTGCTACATATGTTAAAAAAGAAAAAAAAAAGCTTTCTCAAAAGTTTCTCATGAGGTCCGCACCAACATTAACGCGCCACATTCCAGATTTCTTTAGGCACCATTCTGCTAATCAGTTCTTTGGGGATCACTTAGGAAAAATGCATCAGTGCTCTGACAGTGTTGCAGCAATCCACACACCTTGATCCCTGGCTCCTTTAGTATGCATGCTTAATTGTCCTTGGGCAAAATACTGGACCGACAGTTTCTCGTCATAGGTACTGAAAAACGGGCAGTGTGGTGGTTAGCAATGTTGCCTCACAGCAAGAAGGTCCTGAGGTCTAATCCACCATCTAGCCAGGGCCAGTGTCTGTGTGAATTCTTACCAGGTCCTCTGGCTTCCTCCCACAGTCCAAAGGCATGCAGTTACTGGTAATCAATGATTCTGAGTTGTCCATCAGTGCGAGTATAAACGGTGGTCTTGATGTTAGTGACTGGCGACCTTTGATTTGATTTAACACATTATTCTGGGAAAGAAGTTACAAAAAACTAAATAAACAACTACAAATTGATCATATTTTTTGATAGTGTTTATTGAAGCAATACTATTAAGGATAATAGTAATAAAACTAATAAAATAAAGGTGAAAATGGATTTGGAAAATATAGTGAGCCTTTAGCTTTAATTCAGTGGCTGTTCAGCTGACTGAGGTACTCACAAACATGGGCTTTACGTTTACGCAGCTTTTTATTTGCCCCTATATCAACATAGAGAGGAAACAGAGGCCTCCCTGAACTAATTTCGCTCATGAACACTCAGTCATTTGTTGAGCACCACACAGCAGGCCCTGCTGTCTGAGGCCCAAGGATTAAGGCTCAATATTTGTAAACCTCAGTTGGCTTTAGTGCGGAAATGGGGAGTGGAGAAAAATGGGAAGCCTTGGCAAACCAAAGTGTGAAAAACTATCAAATTGTCAGCCATGACAGAAACAGTTACACACACTGGCTTCTGGCTGACACAGAAACAATACACTGTTAAATCTATGAAACACTATGGTCTTGTTTGAATGAATGTGGGTGGGAGTGAGTTTATGGGTTTTTGTGCGTGTTTTGCAACAAAAAACCCCAAATATATACACTTAATAAATGTATTTGCCATTTAAGTTTTCCTATTCCACTCACATTACTGCAGTGACTTAGTGTGCCTCTTTTCTGTTTTTAAAATTATTGGAATAATTTGCTCTCTCATTAAAGCTCTGCACACGAAGGCCAAGCTACTTAACTCTTCCCCTCTTTTTTAACCTCTTCCGCCACAGAATATACTCCCACAATGCACATTATCAGCCTCACAACGGGCCCATAAAGTACTAAAAATCCCAGGACCTTATTTCCAGCTGTGACACACAACCCAGACCTACTTAAGTCCTCTGCTTTGACCTTTGTTTGAAAAGTTTCTTTCAGCCCGAGGCCACGGCAGTAAATTCATAGAGCTATGAAATTAATGTGCCAGAAAGCCCATCTAGTCTTTGAATAATCAAAAACAGAGGTAGGAAGACACTGATTACTGAGTCACATTTTACTTTCCCCTTTTTAACTATTTGTTTTGTAATAAGGCAGATGGTGTAATGATTGCATTTGATATTAACTGTGTTCCACCTATCAACATCCTCTCTGTTGTGAAAGCAACTCAAATGGGCAGTGGTTCATGGACATCAAACACATCTGTGTTCAATGGGACCTGCACAGCCTAAAATATTTAACCTTCAGCATCAATAAAATGCACACACTTTTATTCATAGACGTAGACATAAACGAAAAACTCTACAGCAACTTTGCAGATATCTTAATAAGATACTAAAATCCATTTGCCCATTGTGGTGATATGCACCTCTGCAGCTGGCTTTGATAAATACACCGAGGCAAGGTTGACATGAAGAAAAGTGGGCAGATGCACTTTGTACCTGTGAAGGTGAAGTGAAGTATATCCAGCAGGGTAATTGTATAGGCAGTGAACCATAGCACTGTCAATGAGGCGTTGTGTCTGGTTGTGGGTATTAAACATCAGTAGGATGGCCGGTCACTCTATGGGACGCTCAGCACAGTGCTTAATTACACACGTCGTGAGCGGCAAACACTCGGAGCAGGAAATGACAGCTGAGCGGCGCTCACTTCAAACGCATAGGCGTAAAAAAAGCATTCAATAAAAACAGACCTAAACTCTAAGCCGGTCCTAATGGCCTGTGGTAATGGATTAGAGGAAAAGGAGGTTGCAAACAGGCCTGCAGGCAGGACATACAAGATTAATGACAGAAAAGAAGATTTTTCACTTGAGGAAAAAATTAACTTATTGGGTATGATTACAGATTGAATTTGCTTTAACTTATTAAACTACTGATGTTCAGTCCTCAACAGTAAAGCTGAGAGAGGATAAGCAAAGACTGCTGTCTTAACAAAAAAAGAAGGAAAAAAGTAGCAACATAGAGCCTGATGACCCTAAATAATTAGTTAGCAGTCCCTTTGAGGAAGTGCTGTTAACCAAACTACTCCCACAGCGAGGCAGGAAGACAATTTGTTCACAGTTTTAATTGCCGTTTCAGGGCTGACTGGAAGTTATGACAAAAACAGTCACATTATTTCTGCTATTTCTGCAATAATTCATTATGTTAACATATGCACGTGCAACTCTGCGTGCATATGGGTGGGGTACTGTAACTACTTTCCCTTACACTTTAACTCAGTCTCAGCCAAATAGCATTAGTTGCCTGATAGAGATTCGTCCAAAAAGACTTTACAGGTAAAAGAGGCTGTTAATGTTCTAACAGTACTGGTGATTCCAATTAGGTAGCTTTAGTACCAGATTAGATTTTTGTAGATTTTGTTGATATCACTGTAAGCAGTGGGTAAGTGTGGGATATCTGAGAAAAAGGTGACTGGGTAGATGCTACCACAGGAGACTTTTGCATTTTATAAGTGGATTGTTAAGTCTTTGTGACTCGTACCTAATCACACACAAAGTATTCACATATAACGATGCATGGACATAAACAAAAACATACGCACACACGCATTGAGCTAAACACAATGGCCCTGCTGAGCTGACAACTCAACTGGAAGACAGCTTAAACTTTGACCTCTGGGGTCAGCTCATTAACACTGAGACTTCTCACCGGGATAAAAAAAAAACTGAATTGATGAACTTATGAATACAATAACAGATAAACTTTATGCTTTTATATTTTATTATACTTAATTTGTATATTTTCCTCAAAATGTAATGTGAAAAAAATGTTCTGGTAAAAAAAATGCCAAAGAACCAAAACATAAGTAAATTTCAAAGTGGGGCTTTTGCTTTCACTTGTTGGATATTAGTTAAATATCAGTGCAAGACTAAACAGTTTCCATTCGAAACTAATTTAAAGTAGCTGAAGATGGCATAATTATTGTTGTTCATTACACAATTATCCTGTTATACTGCCGAGTATGTGGCAAACCTGTGCCATTAGCCAACACTGAATCTCACAACTTCGTCTGAGTCCTCCTCATTAGAAGCAGAGAAGTTACAGAACCTCATAATTTGAAGCACCTTAAGTGTGTTGATAATTTAAGGTCAATACTGAGAGCAAGGAGGCAGGCAGAGCTAATGTTTAGCTGAATGTAATTGGACAGAAGTGTCAGAGGCAGGTGTGTAGCTATTGTTCACTTTGATGGGATTATTTGTACCTCTCAATGCTGAAAAAACAGGTATCATCAAAAGGCAGTCATCTAAATTTACAATAGCTGGATTTAGGTTTTCCTCTCTTTTTCTCTCCATCCAGGTTCTGTAATTACAGCTGCTCTGTAATTAGGAGCAGAGCCTTCAGGACCAGGGTGACTACTATCTACTTCAGAAGGCTCTGGCAAAGTACAAGACTTCAGACTGGGGGAAGGGGAGAAAATACTGCATTCCTGCTTTACTGTTATTTTTTAACTCACTGTTAGGGTTAACAAATTTAGTGTGGTTACTATCCTCAAATAAATATAAGGCATAATACTCATTAAAACAGCTATTGTAAGGTGATTTAAAAATGTGGATAGGCTATCATTTGTTGGAGATCATATGTAGTTATGACAATGATGAAGTCTTTGCACCAACTATCATTTTTAAACTTAAACACTTATTACTTTTAACATTTTCACTGTGTATTTGAATTTGTATTTCATGGTGGGCCATTGGCTTCTGCTGCTCAGAGATATGGAAAGATATGAAAGGTATTATTAGCTGGAGACCTGAGAGTACAGTATGCACATAAACACAATGAGGGAGAGTAGGATTAAGGACAGATTTCCTGGGTTGTGTCTGAGTGTGTGTTTATGTGGCTGATGCATGTGCATAAATAAGGTTAGTGAAGAGTAAGGACTACCTCATGATGTTCCACTCATTTGTGGAGCCCTGTCTGTTCTGAATATTCGGGTACTGTACTTGTTATTTTATAAAAAAAAAAGACATTCCTGTATTGCGTACACTTACACTTTCACATCATTAAAAAATACTCAATGTTAAGAAACACTGAAGTCCTGATTTACAAACCAAATTCGTTACGCCCAATGTCTTAGATTACTTATCACTTTGTTTTTTAAAGGTTTTAAGAGGTTGTCTGTGGAGAATCACAGTGAAATTGATTATTTGATTAATGATCCACCAAACCTTTGTTGTACTACTGTACAACTAAGTACACAGTAACACAGCACATATGAGAAACAGACTTTAATCAAAGAACTTTATGACTCTGTCAAATAAAGAAATAGTAAAAAGAAAAAAAATGGAGGCAAATAAGAGGATAACAGTATCATACCTGACATATCCTCAGTTTAGTCACAGTCTGAGATGGAAGTGTTTCATTTCATTTAACTTGTTGTGCCAATCAACAAGTAAATTCTGAGATGAGAAAATCTTGGCTATGTTGTTACCATGAATCTGAGGAGCTTAGTCCTAACATAGAATTCTCTATTGTCCTACAACCAACCACAATACCTGTAAGCTCCCAGTCATGCCATCAGCCCAGAAATATACATGGCAGAAGAAGAAACATATGCTTAAGTGAGAAGCATTTGCTCCTGACCTTCCCTGCCAGGGTGCTCTGCAGCTAAGCTGCGGGGATTTGCACCAGCTCAACATCTACACCATATGGATGCTTTATTACAGAGTAATGATGTCTCTCTCTTTCTCCCTCACTTCTCTAACTAGAGATGATTTGAAAAACCAAACAGCCTTATGTGTAACCAGGTGATTAGAGAGACTTAAGGGGGATTTAATAGTATTCTACTGAGGAATGTAGAAGAACATTTCAACTAGCCTTGAGTGAGTCACTGTCAGATACACAGAGCACACAGATGACTCAAATACATTTTATTCATAATATTTCACTAATTTGCTAATTATCTGCAACAAACTAAACACATAAACAGTGATACACAATACTGTCCGAGGCTTGTGAGGCTAATACGTGCACTTATTTAGAATTAAGACACTATTTACCATTTATATGTTATGAATAAACAAAGAGTAGGGTTGAGGCTATTATATATGGGCAATGGAAAATAACAGGGGGATTCATTTCCTCACTACCAATAGCAATAATTGGATTTATATTGAAATGAGAGCTGCTTATTGATAGCAACTGCATATTAGCAGTGAATAATCAATAAAGTGGATTCAATACTTATTAAACTGGAATAAGCTGGGATGGGCCTTTTTCATTTGTCAGCCAATGACCATTAGTGTCATAACTCCTCATGGTAATGAACGATTCCTTGGAGACGCATATCACTGTTGACAGTAGGTGAAATTACAGCAATAACATTGATTGGAGTAAGGAAATGTATGTTTGTGCAACAAAACTCAAGGTTAACTGTTCAGAAGCTCTAACTAAATCATAGCCAATCAATCCTTATTCCTAATTTCAAATATCAATCTTGGTAATTCACAGATTGCACTGGTCACTTGGCCGTGTTTTCTACTTACACAATCATGAAGGTTCTAGCTTGTATAATACTGGGGATGTTTGCTACAGAGAGAAACCCGGTTGCTGTGTGAGCCATGTGTGAAAAGAGAAAACAATAATTTAGGGAAATGTCATCAGGCCAAAGCCAAATTATAGCTGGTCTTTTCTTTTTTTTTCATCGGCCTTTTAGAATTTCAGTCTAAGGGAATTAATTGTGAGGGGGTTGATTTGCAAATGAATGCGATTTCAGTTGTGAAAATATAATTGTGGGCTTAGTTTGGGACACTGGGACAAACAGCCCTGGGAGAGAAAAAAGGAGCATCTTAATTTATTAGCGATCTGCAACATTTTTCACCTAGAAGCCAAGGCAACTGGTCTGTCGAGACTGAAATGAAATTACTGTTCTTCTTGAGCAGGAGAAACAAAAGCGTCTCCCAAAGCAAGTGAGGTCCCAGTCTGGCACAGTGAGGTCAGCAGGCTGAGGCCTATAGCCAACCCTAAGCTGAGCTGTAGTGCTGTGTGCAAATCAACTGCTTTTCTCCCATTTCATTTCTCATGCACAGGGTTTGTGCTCCTCTTTTCATGAATGTAGGACCCTATCCTTGGCCCTCCCCTCTGAAAGGGCCTTCCCAGTGACGAAGGTGACCTGCCACTGAGAAAAAGGAGGACCTGCCATGAACTGAGTGTCAGCCATTAAATATGATTTCGCCCCTGAATGGCACGCAAACACATTCAACCACTGAAACTCATTAAGCCCGCATAATCTCTCTTTTCTTAAGAATAACAATGATTTCAGCTGGGAAATGCAATGGTTTTAGGGAGCTGAGCCATTGATTTGAGTTGCATTCAAAGTAATAAATCACGTCCAACTTCACATCCTGGACTCTTTTGCCTAATTCAGCGCCTCTCACCATACTGGTCAATTAGTTTAGAGCCACTATATTCAATACACAGTGCAATTCACTGACAAGGCATAATAAATTCCATGCCTTGGATACTGTCCAGAAGAGAATAGAACTTTCTGTTGCTGTTCTGTGCCTATACTAACTCTATAAATGTAGAGAAAGGGAATGAAATATAACTATAACAACCATGTTTTGCAGCAATATAACTATAAACCAAGATTTAAATAACTACCACCATTTTTAGTTAATCATAAACTGACATCCATGTGGTTAACTTCCATGTTGTTATAGAAGCTGATCCTGCTTAAGCTTGAATGAGGTCACTGGCAGTGAGAGAGACGGAAGTGTAAAGGTGCCAACTCCTGTCAGACAAAATGAGCTGCCTGTTCAATTCCACTCAGTGCTCTTTTACCCCTGTCTTCTCCATCTCGCCCTTAAACACAAGTCTAAAGGGGGGCATTTCTCTTAATTATTATTTTTATTTCTCATTAACAAAGTTTCTGTCCAATTTCTATTGACTTTGTTTCAAAGCTTCCACAGAGAACCTAGTGGCCCAGCCTGCCAAATTACACCCGTGTGGACTGGGAGAGGTGGGAGCAGCTGTGAGGAGGGCTCTCAGTAGTCAGACCATTGTAATCTGCATTAACCACATTGCAAGGGAGTGCAAGGGTCAAAGTCTTTAAGTGCCTGCAGGGATGGATGCTTCTGGATTACATGGTATTCCTCCAAGAGGCTGTAATAATTGTACAGTGCCGCTTGCTCACTACCTGTTGTTCACCTATGCTGATGTATGTAGTTTTTTCTCTTTTTAAGAAAAGAGCCTTCATTACTGCTTGGCTCTAAAGACCAGACAAGTTGGGACAAACTTATTGCCAGAAACAAAGGATAAACATTAGTTGAGAGAAAAAGCAGGCCTTATATTTAAAATTGTGCATATTTTTAAACAGTGATTTGATTTTGACCAAAATAAGAGGACATGTCAACAGGATCATGCATACGAAAATTCTCGGTAATGCTGACCAGATTAAGTCTATTTCCTGGAAGGTGTGCTGGAATAGCATTGGCAGAAGGTGTATCGAAGGATGATCTTCTCCCTCTTCTTTGGCACAGCATTAAATAGTGAGAGGAGCAGAAGTAATACTCTTACTGGCTCGACTCTGTTCAAAGAAGCCAAAATGACAGCAGCTTAAATTTTCTCTGCACATTTCAATATGTTTTTCTTGTGCATCATTTATCAAACTGAAACAGAGTGCAAATAATTTCAAAGAATTAATGAACAAAAGTCTCGCCTTCCTTTGAAACTATGAATTATTTATAGCTACATTTCAACGTGATTGAAATTGTGGATTAATCCCATTAACCTCTCTGATGGCGAGAATAAAAGCATATGTCTTGACGAATGTTTGCTGGGATCAAATTTAGTGCTATTGAAAGGAGCTTTTCCCAGGCAAAGCCCAGCAGACAGATTGTATGCTGTGTCGCACGGTGCTTATATAGATCCTAGCAGACTCTGTCTGAGTCTGTGGAGGAATGACGGAAAGCTCAATGGAGGCGTCTGTCTCCCAGCTAGACACCCTGTTCAGTCCTCTCCCTGTATACCTCAGAGCCTGTGATGAATGCATGCAGGGCCTTTACTCCCCAGCATACATCTGACATTATTAACACAATATAAAATGTGATGGAGCGCTCTGCCACACTGCTGGGCCACCTTGATCCAGCTCAGCGCTGCTACGTAGTGATTTATTCCCACAGCCATGAAAAAGTAAGCGTGCCATTAAAATCACAGGTGTTTGGAGGCCACACGACTCACCGGGCAAGATCGATAATGTCACTCTTTTACATGGCTCATTTTGAGGGTGCCGCAGCATCATATGCCATTAGTGAGGCCTTGATCTATTGAGGAGCAAACCTCTGTCTGGCACTAAAGCTATGGGTGCCGCATAGATACAAGCTAACAAGGGCATGCACATGTGTGTGCATCTACTCTTAAACTGGGACATGTATGCACTCTTGCAGAGCTTGTGTTTACATTGTCTCCACCTGCACTCACACATAATTCAGCTGAGCTAATGTAGGAGATAATGTACTGTAAATGGCAAGGGCTCTGATTGATACCTGCACTTAGCACAATTACTGGTGTAAAAACTTTGGGAAAAGACAAAAGTTTGCGCTACTTACCGTAGGGTTACCGACTGCGGCCCGGGAAAGTGATTTGTTAGTGTTTGTTGAGCGTGTTCCCAAGGCTATAAAGTGTGACACTGGCAACAAATAAGGACTAATGTCCTGGTTCCAAATGAATACTTAGCACAACCTGTAAAAGAATGTGCTGTCTCTGCCCTTTCACAAGCACACAGATTATCAACAAATTATTTGGTGCTATTCCTAAAGGCTGCAGATCCATTTCAGACTAAGGAAAACAAATCACTAACATATCATGTGATATCTATTAAATACACTAGCATAAATGTTGTTTCTTCCGGAAGCCATTAAAAAGCAAGACATATTTTTTTTAAATCAATATCATAAGCAGTACGTAAAAGAAACGATTTATTGTAATTCTGAAACTTATTTTTAAAGAAACACCATCATTTTGGTATAGACATAAACGTGTTTTTATTTCCAGGCTAGTTCACATACATTTAGGAAAGGCATGCAAGCAATTCCCTAAAAAAAGGAAGACCATTGTTTCTGTAGCGATTCCGTAATAAAATAAAACAAGGGATTTGTTTTAAAATTCTTTGTGGCTGGAAGCAGATTCCTTATTACATTGTACTCAAGTGGAAAAGACCAAATTTCTATTTGAAGCAACCCCGGTGAAAACTTAGACTTGTCTTTATCTGCTTGCAAAGCATGTGCATGTTGCTACAGAATGAACATTATTTTTTTTTTGTACAGATTTCAATGAAAAAAAAAATATTTAAGATTAACGTTTGTTTTTCCTCACTCCTGTCTCCTTCTCGGTTTCCCTTTTAATTCTCAGTGCGACTGCCATGAAAATGAACTATTAATCTGTTTCCCAAAGGAATTCCTCATGCCTCATAGGTCTGACAGCCTCAGTGAGATGGTTGTTGTGTGGTCAACAAACAATTTTCCTGGGCTTCACTGCCTTTCAAAGGCATTTTTTCATCCGGCCCTGATCATGTGAAAAATGCCGTTGTCAAAGGTTCCTCTGCTTTTCTTCTCACACAAAGATGTCAGATGGAGAAAGTTAGAATTTCCAAACATGTTAATCTGCTTGAGCGTAAACTCAACCCCTTCCTCCACAGTGCTTGAGAGTTCATTCAGCATATTTGAAATTTCCTGTGCTTGAGTAACACAAGTGTGCCTTTGAGTCAAGATGCAATATGTCCTTTAACCGAAACAAAACAGGATTATGGAGTTACAAAATTCAATAGAACAATACATGCATGCACACTTTACCAGCACCTGTTTCTCAATACTGCATCTATTTCATAAAACAAAATTACATCTGTTGTGTAAAGATGGAAATTGTTGTGACATAAGTGTCAGTTATGTTGAGGACATGACAATGCAGAACTATTTTGTTACACATGGTTTTGTAAACATCTTTTTAGGTTACAGATGATACAAAATAAAGTGAAAGGATTAAATGGGCTTCTGTAGATGAACAGCACTCAGATTAGGAGTTATTCATCAGAGTGTGTAAACATACTGAGAGGGTTATTCTTCTGCTCTTTGCCCCGCCTCCTACGACACCATCTCTTAACAGGTTGAATGGGGGTAAAAAGGTGGGCCACCTCATTACAGGCGTGTACTCCTCGCCTCTTCCTGCCTGCCACCCACCTATCATCCCACCCTTTCTCTCCACTACAGCTTCTCATCACTGATCTTTCCTTTCATCACACACACATCCCCAGTCACATTGCTGTCTGATGGATGAGGCCACTTTTGATAATGGCATCAGGAACTGGGGTGTCTGCCTTGTCATTAGATACTATCAGAGCTGTCTTATTACGACTGAGGAAGACCCCAGGCAGACAGACGGGTTCCTCTGTGTGCAGATATGACCACAGATAATGAAGCTCAGAAACTGTGTACTCTAATATACCTGGCTGACTTAATCCATCCATCACATGTGCCAAAATTCAGTGAGCTTTCTCAGATCACATAAACTTCCTACTGTCAAGGTGTCAGTTATACTTCCTTGTAGGAGGGGCGGAAGTGACTGAGATAATAGCTATTTTTCTCTCAAAGTTCTATAGAATTGTATAACATAGTGGAGTCAGTACAACCTATGAATGAAAAGTGTTGCCAGTAGATTTATACAGTTAATTGAGTTGGAGCATGTTTCAAGTACAGGGAGTGCAGAATTATTAGGCAAGTTGTATTTTTGAGGAATAATTTTATTATTGAACAACAACCATGTTCTCAATGAACCCAAAAAACTCATTAATATCAAAGCTGAATGTTTTTGGAAGTAGTTTTCAGTTTGTTTTTAGTTTTAGCTATTTTAGGGGGATATCTGTGTGTGCAGGTGACTATTACTGTGCATAATTATTAGGCAACTTAACAAAAAACAAATATATACCCATTTCAATGATTTATTTTTACCAGTGAAACCAATATAACATCTCCACATTCACAAATATACATTTCTGACATTCAAAAACAAAACAAAAACAAATCAGCGACCAATATAGCCACCTTTCTTTGCAAGGACACTCAAAAGCCTGCCATCCATGGATTCTGTCAGTGTTTTGATCTGTTCACCATCAACATTGCGTGCAGCAGCAACCACAGCCTCCCAGACACTGTTCAGAGAGGTGTACTGTTTTCCCTCCTTGTAAATCTCACATTTGATGATGGACCACAGGTTCTCAATGGGGTTCAGATCAGGTGAACAAGGAGGCCATGTCATTAGTTTTTCTTCTTTTATACCCTTTCTTGCCAGCCACGCTGTGGAGTACTTGGACGCGTGTGATGGAGCATTGTCCTGCATGGAAATCACGTTTTTCTTGAAGGATGCAGACTTCTTCCTGTACCACTGCTTGAAGAAGGTGTCTTCCAGAAACTGGCAGTAGGACTGGGAGTTGAGCTTGACTCCATCCTCAACCCGAAAAGGCCCCACAAGCTCATCTTTGACGATACCAGCCCAAACCAGTACTCCACCTCCACCTTGCTGGCGTCTGAGTCGGACTGGAGCTCTCTGCCCTTTACCAATCCAGCCACGGGCCCATCCATCTGGCCCATCAAGACTCACTCTCATTTCATCAGTCCATAAAACCTTAGAAAAATCAGTCTTGAGATATTTCTTGGCCCAGCCTTGACGTTTCAGCTTGTGTGTCTTGTTCAGTGGTGGTCGTCTTTCAGCCTTTCTTACCTTGGCTATGTCTCTGAGTATTGCACACCTTGTGCTTTTGGGCACTCCAGTGATGTTGCAGCTCTGAAATATGGCCAAACTGGTGGCAAGTGGCATCTTGGCAGCTGCACGCTTGACTTTTCTCAGTTCATGGGCAGTTATTTTGCGCCTTGGTTTTTCCACACGCTTCTTGCGACCCTGTTGACTAATTTGAATGTAACGCTTGATTGTTCGATGATCACGCTTCAGAAGCTTTGCAATTTTGAGACTGCTGCATCCCTCTGCAAGATATCTCACTATTTTTGACTTTTCTGAGCCTGTCAAGTCCTTCTTTTGACCCATTTTGCCAAAGGAAAGGAAGTTGCCTAATAATTATGCACACCTGATATAGGGTGTTGATGTCATTAGACCACACCCCTTCTCATTACAGAGATGCACATCACCTAATATGCTTAATTGGTAGTAGGCTTTCGAGCCTATACAGCTTGGAGTAAGACAACATGCATGAAGAGGATGATGTGGACAAAATACTCATTTGCCTAATAATTCTGCACTCCCTGTATGTCAGTAACTGATGGAAAATTTAGTGCCAAATGTAGTTGCAGTTTATACAAAAGTGTGGTACACAAGTAGTAATATTTTCAACGTTTTTTCTTTCAAATAAAGCTGTCTAAAAACTTAATCTCTGAAAAAAGTGTATAAGGTGTGTAACTTGCTTAGAACAATAAAATATTCGGTTTGATTTTATACATGGAAAAATGCATTGAAAGAAAGTTGAGATATTGTTACTGCACTATTTATTTTTACACTTTTTAAAAGGGGTTTGATTCAGTTCTAAATAAGACATTTTATTTTTTATTATGAGCAAAACGTTATGGTCAGGGATATCAGGCACTGTGGCGTGTGTATCCAAAATAATAATTTTGGATAATTTATCCAAAATAAAATCCCAGAGTTGCAACCAGTGTCGTCTTAATATTGTTCCAAAAATACAGCTCGATTCTAAATACATTTATCTGCAGAAAAACACTAGTAATGAATGAATAATAATGGTTTGTGCTATCTGCAAGGTTTCTATTAATTCAGGACAAAGGTGAGGTACTGATCAAAAGACAGAAGAGAGAGGGGCCCTGCAAGCCAGGATAAGAACCATACAACACAAACAAAGGCCCAGGCTTGCCAGTAAAAGAATAACTATGGTTTGAATTATGGACAGATCTGAATGGTGTCTCTCTTCTACAGATGGCTGCACACATGAGAATCCCAAGGCCTGTATAATTGTATTGCTAATAAGGAGTAAAGCCAATTAGGCATTTAAGTGTGCTGTAATCACTTGGATGGGGAGAGAAGAAGAGAGCGACCGCGACGGAGATAGAAAATCAGGTCAAAGGACAAATGAATGCCTCCCCTAGTTCTCTCCTACACTGACAAATATAATTAGACATGAACCTGTATCAGAAAAGTCCCCACTGGGGAAGAAAACCTTTATATATTTTCCCAGCCCCTCCTCTGATCTCTGATTCATTTGTTTTATGTTGTCAAGATGACAAAGGACTGATGTCACTACTATATAGCAACCTCACAAGAGACATCATGCCTCTTGGTCAGTTGCTATACAGTGGCATGGCACTCAACTAATAGTTAAGTGTAAATGAAATGTGTAAAGTCCCTTAGTTGATGTTCACTTTCACCACACTGATCGAAGTTACTTTCTATTTTACTCCAAATGTAAGCATTTTTATGATTGAAGTGCACAGTTTCAAGCACGCAAAAGTAATATATGAAATATATAAACAAGTCTACAGGGGTTAAATCAACACTTTCTAGCCAAATTGCTATCCTGGAAACCAAATGAAACACAACTTAAATTTAATTTGGGAAAACTGACGATGAAACTGATGCCTTCCCATATGGAAAAGAAATAGTAAAAACTTATATGATTTAACTCATGAAAGTGGCCACTTTCATGAGTAAATCATATAAGGCTTACATGATTTACTCATGAAAGTGGCCACTTTCTCATTACTTTCATATATTGTTTTAGTAAGTGTCCAAAACATACAAGTTTCATTATATAATTTTTCAAGGGATCTTATATCTGTTTTCACTCTTGTATGCTTGTCATACAAGTTTCACACAAGACAGATACAAACTTTATAAGATTTATATATATCTTTTCCATATGGGTTTGTTTGATAATAACTACTACTAAGTAGCTTCCTTTATGTCTTGTCTGATCAGTTAATTCAAATCAAATCCAGTGCTTTGGTGTTTACAGCAATTCATTAGTTTTGACTGAGGTCATTTTCTTTTAAATATTCCTGTAGGGACGGGAGATACAAAAAAACAGACAATGACTCCTTATATACGCCACGCTTTCTGCTCACAAAAGAAGGGCACATGCAGTAAGGGATCTTCTGAAAGATCAGTTTTAAGCTATATGGCTGTCAAAAAGACAGCAAAGAAATTTGCCCACTTTCACTGGTCACTCCTAAAGTAAAAGGACATTTTTTATTAGATTGTGCATAATGTGTTTGCAGTCCTGCATTAGTGCTTTGCCATTATTTGCCAACTCTTTTTCAAATGTGTACATTTAAATTCTTATTTTGATTCACAGACCGTAAGAACCACATTTAGAAAAAGAGCACACTAATCAAAATATATATGACAAAACACAATGTGCACTGCATGCAGCATTAGCTGTTGAGAGAGCTGGTGTACCCATGTACCAGCAGTGCAGACGGGCCATAAAATCCTCCAGACAAACTGTCTGTCACAACATTTGTTTGCCAGATTACATTCCTTTCTGCCGCTGAGAGTGGCAATAAAATGGGTGAAATTCTCCAAGCAGCATTGCTCTGGCCCCTCAAACTGCAATATGTCTGTAGTCAAATATGTTTAGAGGTGGGATTGTCAGGACAAAGCCGTATGCTGAGTCCTTTTTCAATGTTCTGGAACTTTTTAGACTTCAGCAGGCCAGGAGGACAAAAGACTGGGACGTCTATGAGGACTATCAATACATTTAAACAGGGCATGCATTTCTCATAAAGTGGCTCCAAAAGCAGAACGAGCCAATGGGAGGGAGCTGCTTGATCAACCCGTGAAGGGAACCTCAGTTATGAACCAGAGAAAGAAAAAGAGGAAGAAAGAATTGGGCAAAGGGGGGAGGTAGAAAAAAAATTGAAAGAAAAGGTCATGAGTGGCAGTTGATTTGAGAAGTTTCTGCGACCCCACAAAGGGCCATGACATCATCAGGTATTGAAGTGAGAGAGGAGGAGAAGGGGTTCTTTAAAAAGCTGGCCGCTTACCGAGGCCGTAATTACATTTGCGCTAAACATGCCCAAGTGCTCCTGTGCTGTGGGGGGAATCATTTTCAGGGTTGGGGGTTGGAGGGGCTGAATTAATCAGCTCTGTTTGCTGTGGGGACTTTGTGTAACAAAAATCTTTCTCACCACAAGCTTAAATTTCTAAAACACCGTGGTCTCTGTGTCCTCTGTCCTGTGAGGACAAAATTTCCCTAAATTGCATTTATCTTTTGGACTAGCTGTTCCTTCAACTATGACTGTAAAGCCACCCAGAAAATACAAACTGTCTTAATGTCAGGAATGAAAAAAAAAAATGTTTTAGCCACTCGAACGTTACCCCTGCCGACCCCTCCAACTTTGAGCCTTTACATAGTGCTCAGAAGCATATAAAGCCTTTGCAGTGCATGGTGGGTAGGCATGGCGTGAAGGGTACAAGGAAGGAATGCTATTAAGTAAGTTATGCACATAATGAATCTGAGCAATGCTTGGGAAAACTTCAGCAACATTTATTCCTCTTTCAGTTTCAGCCTATTTCTTAGTGAAAAGAGCAGGCAAAGTGGTGAATACAGTAAATCACTCTTTAGTTCTGCCAGAGCTGTTTTCACCCAAGGCCAGTGCCCCCAAAGACTTCATCTATTTACAACTGCATGGTGAGTCCAATCTTGTGTCAAGTTTTTAAATAGGCTCAAAATATACAATACTTCCACTGTTCATTGTGTCAATGTCACCAGAGTGGAGAAAAACAAAAGAAAAATTGCTATTTTAAAGCAACTGACATATTTTAAATGAGGTTTAAATACCCTCTTAGACGAGGAGTGATATAAATCAAGAAAATACAGCTGTGGTGACTGTGGAGTAGTGTGCGGGTGACAAAATCATCAGTCATATGATATTTGCGGGCTTGAGGCTTTTTCGTCTTTGCTGCTGACATGCTACACTCCAGCATGACGTGTCATCACTATCCTGACAGACCCACTGTGGCTGAGCTGTGCCACATTCAGCCAGTAAATTCAATTAGCTTTCCCACATTGACACTGCTCTGCCATCAGGATGACGGACTGTAATATGATGAAATGATACACAAACACCTCCGATTTAATCTGAGCCCTGAGGGACACTTCTGGCAAAAGTCATACAGTAGCATGCTAATTCCAAGATGACAGTTTATTCACTGCTTACTGTTTAATCCACCTTCTGGCAGATGACTAAACAGATTCTTTCTATGAGCAATGAACGCATGATTTTCGTTTTTATAAGTACGTTTTATGAGTAAGTACTAATAATAAAACTATTTTAATATACTTTAAATTCAGTTTAAGTTTTTTAGTTGCATACAAGTTGCCATGCCAAAAAAAGCAGTAATATTTAAGCCGGGCAATAAGCATCGAGCCAAATTAATCATGAACACCATACAATGAGTGCTCCGAGTGTTCCAATTCCTTCATTATCTGCTTAAAGTAGTGGTTTATGGATTCTAACCTAAGACCAGACTCAGTGATGAAGAACACAGACTACAATATCCCTTTTCAAAAATCGTACATGTTGTTGCTTTAATATGCTATATTTAAAATTGATTTTATTGTAATCTCCCAAATACATGCTGAGAAAATGGTAATATTGCTCTGGCCAGTGTCCCCAAAGACATTCTCTGGACTAGTTTTGCAGCCAGCAATGATTCCCTACTCAGTGCATTGGATCTTTCTAGCCTCCAGCTCTTATCCATTTTCTCCTTGCCATGATCTATTTTATGGATGTTCCTCCGTGATGGCCGCATGTTGCCATTGATGGTTTCCTTTCTTTATTTCTCCAAGGACTAAGAACACCTGTCTGCTTTAATCACTAAGTCCTTCCCAGCAGGAATGCCATCACTGTATAGACACTGAGGTCCTATCTGACATTGATAGAAACAACATAGTATAGATCCCCATTTGGCAACAACAAAGAACCAGCAAAGAGCTCAACAAGAGAATCTGTCTGTTCCCCTGAAAGTTGTCTCATTACATCTTCCAACCACATGGCCCACTAATACCATGATGGAAAAGGCAGGGGTTTCACTATGTATGACTCACTAAGTAAATAGAAAACACTGATGAATGAAATCATATTTTCACAACTTACTGCAATTCTATGGATGGTCATACTCATATTCAGCATGACACATCCACATGAGTTTCCCAGAAGCTGGAACAGTCATGAAATAATTACTGTAGCCAAAAAGGAAACATAAAAAAAACAAAAACAACCCAAAAACAAACAAACATGTTTTTGGTTTATTGGTTTGTTTGTTTCAATACATCAGCTCAAAGGTGGAAACTCACGGCGAAACGCCAAAAAACCTCTTCCACAGCTTTTTGCTGTATTTAGGAATGCCATAATGGGTTTAAAATGTTCTTTTAAAAATCTTTTGTACACAACACAGTCACTCTTTTTCATCAGATTGGAAAATTTTATGAATTTACATCCCACCATGACATCACTTCAGGAAGGGACCACAATCTTTCTGGGAATTTACTTCCAACAGACTATGATGCACCTGTTTGCTCCAATGGGCAATAACCTTGACAGCTATGAAATAATCTACCAGTAAAGTTAACAAACAACATTGCTGTCACTGCTGAAAAACTCTCACAATTGGCTGAAGAAGAGCCAAAACCTGCAAAAGCCATCAGTAAGCTGACTTCAATGGAATTTTTTTCTGAATGTAAATAATGACTAACGTTTGCTCAGCGATGAACAGATCGTTCTATCAGTTCTTCATGGAAAACAATTTGTCCTTGAAAACACAACGTTTGTACCCATGGACTTTTATGAAAGGTCCCATTTACGAATTCACATGACCCCCCCCCCCCCCTCATTTAGCGTTAGTGAGAGATAAGGACAGGGGATTAATCAATATCCAACCCTACAGAAACACAGGCACACACATACACAGCTGGATATTATCATAGATGCTTACAGGCTTACAGTCATTGTGCAACTTACAACTTTAACATATACTTTTATCTCCATACTTTCTATTAAGGATAGTTTTTTTCCACAAATTTTTCATTTATAAAATAGCCAAAATAATAATTGTGTCAAAGTTTATGTTTTTGTGGGTAATGTCAACTGGAAATAATCTGCACTGACTGATAAGAAAGCTGCTAAAATGGGATACACAACATAACAAGAAAGTCATTAGAATACTGAGAAATATGTTGCACATGTATATTATACAATCACACAATTTCTTTCTTGTCTATTCATTAATATCAATGTGGCATGAAAAAAAAGGAAATAAAAGTTAACACTGGGCTTTGGCTTCAAGTATTGGCATGGGTGTTTATTTCTGCAAAAGCCAGAGCAGGTAGCCTTCTTAGCAGCAATAAAAGGTAGGATTATCACCTTGCTTGTAAAGACTGCCAACCTATTTGGGTAAAGTGTAAAAAGCGACAGGAACCACAGCTGATAGTTAAGTCAAGGCAGGTGTTTGAGAAAATTACAGCTGCTGCACACAGAATGGGTGATCTGTCAGGAGTGTCTGCTTTGTTGGGTGTACTGTGCATCAGTGAGGCTTGGTTTAACCACAATGGCCTACTGTGTACAGTGTACTGGCTTAGTATGTGGTTGTAATGTTCACACTGCATCAGGTGCTTCTTTCAAACATCCACACCACTGTTGCTGACAGTCGAATATTTCAATTCTTAATAGGCCAACTACCATAAACATGTGTACAGGCATGGATGAGCCTTAACAGTTTATTCAGCAATCAGTTACCTTTAGCGCAGTAAAGCAGCTTGTGAAAGTTTTAAAATCTTCAGTGGTTTATCTTTCTATCTTTAAAATTCTAATATACTATGTAGTGCTATTGCTAAATCTGGTTATGGTTTATTCCTGTCAAAAGTAAAGGGAATTAATGTTCTGTGTTCATAAACATTAATGTGAGTAACTGCTGCCACAGAATAAAATTTAACTTTATTTAACTATACAATTTTAGAATGCTGTTAGCCTTGAATCCTGTTACATAGTCTCGAGTAACTGTGTGATGTAAATAGGATGGGGTACAGTAGTTGGAGGGTGAAAAGAATTCCCAATAGATTGAAAAGACTAAAACCTCGGAAAGGAAACAGAACAGTTTCACAGAGACAGTGGTTGCTGAGGTGCGAGGATGGAACCCCTCAGAGTTCAAAGATGACAAGTTTCCCACAGAGAAATGCCAAGGCACTCAATTCAACTTGTCTTTTTCTGTCTCCTGGAAGAAAATTCAGCTTCTTGTGAAATAAGATTGTGCTTCATTAGCTTTAAAAAAGATTTGCATATCTTACAGGCCTTCTATTTTACATGGCCCAGATATTTAAGAGCCTTCCAATGGGATTATTCTCCAGCTGTGGGGCTTGTATGCTAGAGTATGTTTGTCCAGCAAACAGGATGCTGTGCTGACTGGTCAGTCACTTTGGCTACTGGTCACTTCTGTCTCCAAATCTGCTTATAGATTTTTTTCCTTCTTTCTTTCCTTTTCCCTTTTTTTTTCTGTTGTGTGGCCTGATGCAGGTCAGGAGGTCACTCTTTTGCATGGCATTCTGGGAGTGATTGTCCTCCAAAGGCCTTGGGTATGGAATCTATCATCATTAATGCACCAGTCCTCTCTTGTAAACCTGCTACCCAAACATAAAAAAAATGGCGGTCTTTTGAATTGGCTGCTTCTGAAAGGTCAAATTCATCATTTCGTCTAACAATTGGGCATAACAGGAGAATGCCAAAAAGGTCAAAAGGTCAGACTGGCATACTGATTTGGATCTACATTTAATAGTCGTGATTTTAAAAGAAAGTAGCATTACTGAGTTGGAATTGCATCACCAAATAATTTGAGATGTAAGAAGTGATGGATAAATGTGTGATTCCTAAAACAATATACAAGAACCATCTGCCATATGATTATCCTTTAGAAAGACCACCAGTGTGCTGACCATACGTTAGCTGTTTTCAGGTTCCATGACAACAGCTGTGAGTTCTCACATTGACGAATATGGTCAAACATATGCATTCATGGAAATGTTTACTTAAAGATTGTGAACCTGGGTTAGATATTGCGACCCAGGACTAACATTAGTGTCCTCCATCACCCAGTCAGGCACTTCGTTCAGCTTACTGCTATTAAAACTGTCCACATGATATAGGTGAGAGAAGCCAGCTGCTAATGTTAGCGTGAGGTCTTTCTTCCCCATCCATGCTCCCATCCATGAGTCCCCAATTTTATCATTGTTTCAATTTAACCTCTGACCTCACATGGGAAACTAAATAATGAATTCCATATTTCCCTGAGGTGGACCGCAGGACTGCCTGTTAGTGACCATCAATCAAAGTCAGCAGGGTAGAATGGCCACATGACTGACCACTGACTTGAACATAGTCTTTGACACGGATTATGAGGAGACATGCACACATAAACTGTTATACTACACCAGTTAAAGACATGGCATAAGCTTCTGCCAGCTAAAATTAAAAAAAAGTTTAATATTCTTATTAAACGGCATATCAGGCAAAACCATACATTTCCTCCTTTGAGTGTGAAAATAGCCTTAATAAATATTATTTAAACACAGATAGTTGCTTGTAGTGCAAACAAAAGACAGTAAAAAATTAATAATTACATTTCAAGCATGCACATACTCAGAGGTTTGTTACACTAATTCTCTAAGACAGTGATATCTTGTATACTCATCAGCAACATGCAGGTGTTTGTACGAAAAAATTACAAAATAAGGGAGCATTAATTGACATTAGGTAAACATTACTTAATGCACAGCTAGCAATAATTTGCTAATGTGAATTAAAATGATCAATTCATTACATTATAATTTATAGCAGGGGTGTCAAATACAAGGACGGGGGCCGAATCAGCCTGGCAAAGACTACGATCCAGCCCACTGGACTGCTCTGGAAAATGTGAAGGATAAAGAGGTTATTCATACCACACCAAAGTAGATAAACAAGTATATGGCAGAAAGGTTCCTGTTTTATCACTCTATCGACATATATGTTTTTTAAGTGGATCCACAGTGAAAAAATAGGACGTTTTCTTTGAATTAACAAAAACTTTCTGTTTTATAATTGCATGGTGGGCAATAAGTTGTCAGAACATTTTCTGTATATTTGTTTTCTTACAATTTAAACCCAAATAATTGTGCTGATACATTTCTTTAATTTTCTACAGTAGCATTCCTCTCTCATGTAGAAAAACCGAGCTCCACTGATGAAATTTCACTCCTTTTTCTTAAGAAAAGATATCTGAAAGATTTATTATGTAGTTAAAGAGCCGAGTTTCAGATAAAAGTGGGCTATGGTGTAAAATGAGTTTGACATTTCTAATTCAAATATTAAATGTTGTAATGCATCCCACAGCGTTCAAAGCTAAGCCATTTTATCAGGTTATGTTTGTGGTCACGCTGTTTTTCTTCATGTAGAGGTTTCCCTGTTCCTTTATCCTTGCCTGGGCCTAAATTATTAGGTTTCTAATACTGTACACATGACAGTTATTTAATCACTTAAGTAAGTTTTGTGGCTATTAATGTAAAGTTGAAAAATCTTTTACACTTAATAAAAAGTCCTGAGTAAAGGTTGCTTATAATAAATTACCAACTGATTTCGCAATAGGGATGACACAAACTTCACAAATGATTACTGGATACATCAGTTAACTGTTACTTAACTATTAGTTCATAGTTATTGGTGCATTAACTACAGACAGGGTTTAGCAAAATGCTAATCATTGATGCAATGCAATGCTGTTATGTTAGTGAACCACAAACAGTAAAACACCTTCTTGCTAAGATCTCACACAAATCCCTCCGACTAAACCTGGAAGGAGATTTGATTTGTTATTTCTCATGTGCAGCAAAGATTTTCTGCAAATGCCAGTACTAGACAAGAGAATTTCATTTGGCAAAAAATGCAAAACAACAACACCATTATTAGAGGTGCTGCAATTCCACTGTGTTATGCAGTCTAAAACAGCAGGTGTATTCCTATAACAAAATCTCGCATTTTGGGGTGACAAGCACAGGTGTAAAGCAACAGAAAAGCAGGAAAAGATAGCAAAAGTGAACCAAACTCGTGGCAGATAACGCCACGCACAGGTGAGAGAGTGGGAATAGCAGGTATGTGTATTACATCTGAAATGACACCACTTTCATTAGTAAAGAAAAAAAAACCTTTTTGAAACTATTGCCCTAGATAAGAACCGTGTGAAAAATCGATGTGGGAGCTCAGTTGTCAGTATGACGATGTGCTGACTAACTCTCTGAGGAGCGAGGCAGAGTGGGAAGAGGGTTTTAAGGACGCCCACTGGAGATAAGAGACCATTCACATGGGAACATTGGTAGTCCCCCTCTACCCCCCCTTTTTTCTAAAGTCACCAAATCTTTAGAGGAACACAGTTGAGTACTTGCCTATTTGCCTTCCTCCTGATTGAGACTAGGATGACAGCTTGGGGCCCAAAAGAGAGCACCGCTGACAGTGGGAAAAGGGGAACGGGACAGGCCGAGTAATCTTCTCCTAAGCCTTGACTATTTATCACGGAGGTAATGATAAGAATCAGATTTAAAGGTGAACCCTGAGATGGGTCAGAGCCTCACACAGGCAGTAACGCGATCTGCAGGAGAGCGCTGATAACCCAGGACAATACGGGGGGACAACTGTCAGATAAATAAAACAAACGGTGTAGAGCTATAAAAGGGGGCCCACGTGGCATCTGCTTCACCAAGTAAATTCAGTCTCGCTAAGAAAAGGAAGAGAGTGATGGCCAGGGGAGGGAAGGATAAGATACAGGAAGCAAAAGAGATGACTTATTTTAAAGGAGACCAAAGACATATTGCCAGAGGTGGGGGAAAAGAAACAGTCAGTCAGGCATGATAGGGTGAGCATCATTGATGCCCAATGTCAACAGGAGTTTGGAATCCACTGTCTTCTTCTATAATCATTAAACAATAAACTCGAAAAAAAAAAAATAGTTACAAAGTTCACTGCCTTGGTGAACCAGCTGTGCAAATTACCACTAGACCTAGGATTGGGGATTCACTTGGTTATGAAACATTATGGATGTAACTGCTGATGGTATAAATTATGTGCCTACATGAATATTGTTGTTGAATTCCTTAGGTCGGTGATAACTTTGTGTGTCAAACTGACCAAATAAAGAAGAGGAAAAGAAGAGGAAGAAAAATCGACAATAAAAAATGTAGTGCATGTAGCACAGCTGTGTTGTACTTGTCTAGACAACAAAAAGCCATGATGTGCACTGGTTTTCATTACAATTAAAGACCAGTTTGATTTCACTGTGCAGCTTCAACATGAGACAAGGATCTAATCAGCGCAGAATAAAAACCTGCAGACCTCTTCGCTGCTCTGGATTGAATAATTCTGCTGCATCCAATTTCCAGCTGTAGCGTCAGCGATGGGCTGCTGGTGGGCGTCTTGAGCAGATTGCCCTCTGCTCGATCCATCGCCTGGTGAGGTCACTCAATGGCCTCGGGAACCCTGGCGTACTTCTCCTCTGAGGAACAACAGTGCTTTGACCTCTTGGAATCTTCCCTTTCTACAGCGTGTGTGAGGTCATGTTTTCCACACCCTGTGCGTGGTCTGGTGTTTTCTGTCCTCAGTGTGCACTGTATCAACACAGGTCTGCAGTTATGAAAATATAGTCAAGCAGACACAAGCATATCCTGTGCCATCTAGTGAACAATAGTGGAAAACATGTCACTGATACTGTACAGGTTAGTCACTTGTGAGATAAAATGCCTGCATGGGCAGACTCTTTGTCTCTCATGAAAACTCAATAGGATTTGGAGGTGGACAGCCGCCTCCTACACAGTAAATTAATGGGCAGAGCTGCTGAGCATACATGACTGATGACTTTTATAGAGCACTCTGGAGCTCTGTTGCCACTGTCACCTTAGTGTCTCTTGTGGGTCTGAGACACTGGATCATGTCATCCAACACCAAGGAACCACCTCTGCGTTACAAGAGATAAGGTAGATACCACAACGCTTCACACACTCCAGTTTTCTGATTACAAGCCTTATTTCAAACAAAGCACCTGTAAGCAATGAAAAATTTCCACTGTACTGCAGTATTTACCCTTATACATATATGGGAGAAAAATTATCAAAGGATGAGGATTTGTGGAGCAAGTTATTCTGCAGCATGTGCCCCCCCCCCCCCCCCCCCCCTTTTTTTTTTTTCTACTTCTTCCTTAATCTAAAGGGAATGAAGCTGTTGTGGAAACTTTTGTACAGGAAGTGCATGGTGAACTTACTATTTCCTGCTTTTAACAATGCCCCAAAACATATTCCTGAAGTGGGCAAAAAACCTCCATCTAGTCCATTGGGTAGCTTAAATAATTCCGTATTAGTCCACTTACAGTACGTGCAAAAGCCAGGAAGTCAAATCTAAACACAGTGTGTGACTGTGATGACTCACTAGATCACACAACTATGAGGCTATGCTGTTTATATCTCCCATGAGGTAATGTCTTACTCATATCATCTAAACACACAATTATGATGCCAGCCATGCACAATCAGGATGTTAAAAGTTGTGCATTCATATGATTTGTAAATGAATCACACACACCATTAAAACAGATGGATAAAAAGCTGATTTTTCAGTTGTTTCTATTCTTAGTCTAAATGATTTTATGTCAGTTTAATACTTTTTACTAAATAATGTTCTTTTTACTGTTTGATAAAGCCTCAAAATGAATAAAGAAAAATGTTACGTGCAAAAAACAGCAAAAAATAGAATTAATGAGAGTTTTACATGTGAAATAGACACTCTTTAAACCTTGTTTTAATGGTTATTTTCACACATTTTTACACTAGATGATGAGCAGTAACTCACTGCATGCAGCAGGCTGACAACTTGCTGTTTAGTAACAACAACAGTAAACAGATTCACACCAGCCCCCACCTCACATTCCACAACTTTTGATTTCCATGTGTGCTGGAAACTCGGTTAGGTCTTTGCCATATAATTGCACGTGCAAACTTTTAAACATGTACACATATGCACCTACCACGCCATTGTTCTTCTTGTCTGTCAGTTGAAAGAAGTTACTTTTCTGATTCAGCAAGAGTTCCCTTTCTTATAACATCAGGGCTTCTCCCCTTTGCTCTCTGTCTCATTTCTGCTTTCTTCTCATTCCTCTTTCTTTGACTCTCTCAGCCTCTTGTATGCTAGTGTCTGCAGCTGTATTTTTAATCAAGTGAAGGATCCATAGAGAAATGGGCATTTCTTTCAGAGCATTACATTCTTCCCCCTCCTGTCTGCGCTCATGGATCACTGGTTAGCTTAGAAATACAGCCAGCACAAAAGCAGCAGCTGACATGTGGAGCTTAATGGCAATAATGGCCATTTTTAAGCCCAATCAATCACATTTAGTGGACATCTCCATTTTTTGCCTGTGAAAAGGTATAAATAATAATAATAATAATAATAAAAAGGAAGAAAGAGGAGAGCAAAGTGTGGTTGATGGGGGGAAAAACACCTCGGTAAATATTTTAACTGCTTATTAGGATTTGGAGCACACCACAAAAGGAGCATCTGTGCTCCACAGAGTAGACTGAAAGGGGAGACCCAGATGGTTCTTAGAACTAAACAGTGAAAACTGATCCATGAACTGGGCAAAGTAAAGCCCATTTATTTAACTATTTATTTATTGTATGTGTGTGTCTGGTTCTGTATGGGAGTTTAGTTTACTTGGTCATGTGCAGATGCAGTTGCTTTTGTATGTGGGAGCACTGCATGCGTGTCTTTGATTGTGCAAAGGGATATGCAATGCTGAAATCTTAACATTGCAACAAAAAGTCCTAAGAGGACAGAATTCTATGGACAGCCCATAAAAAGTGCAATGAATACCTCAGTTTGTTTATCTTTGCAAGGTTCAGATATTTCAGTGTCTTTTCAGCTCTGCTTTTATGAGTCTGCATGACTTGTGGTGTGATTCTTAGACACGCAAAACAGGGGGCAGAAGGAGGGGTTAGAGCCAGGTTGTCTTTGTACAACAATGTACTAATTTATAACCAAGTCACTGGCAGTTTTTTTTTTCTGCAATGGAGAAAAGAAACGCATGTCAAAATACTAAAGCAAAAAGTATCAGAATTAATACTAAGTGTGCTGGGAATGACTTGCTGAAAGTTCAAATTACTCCTACTTTGGCTCCGTCCTTCAGAATAATTAAGGTAAATGTAATAAGAGAGAGCAGAGAACATAGCTTTTCACAAGATAATATGGAAAATTTTACAGCTTTCATCCCTTCCTAATCCTCCCTGCTCTTTTATCTTGTTGGCTTTTTATTGGCTGAGCAGCTCCTGGGAACTTTACTCTAATAAAAAACAATCCTGAGGAATTTTCCAGAGAATTTATGCAGTATGCAAAAAGATGGGTATGTACTTTTTTTCACTGGACAGCACACATTACTGTTTTGGTTTTTAATCAGTGTAAATAAGTGTGTGGGGGGCCTGTAGCCTGGCTGGTTTCAGTGATAATTACAGAGAATCCACTTTGCAGCAGAATGTGATGAGGATCCTGGGTGTAGTAAGCATTACTGAGGTTTGAAGAACTAAGGTATAGTAAAGACTTGATCATTTTACTGAAATGTACTATTTTGGGTAAAATTCTCAAAAATGAGTTCTTAAAAACAACGTAAAAAATGCATGTATATAGATGCAACGAGAGGTAAAATGATTAATGCCATTTCTACTTTGTTTTATTTAGTTCTTCAGAGGTCACACTTGAATCTTTGTCCAGGTATTGCATTACATTTCATTTGCAATAGCTCTGTTCATTTTCAAAATCAAACTCATAAAAGCATCATATAAGCAATAACCGAGAAGAGCCCTCGTAGAAATTTACATATTAATCCAATGTTAAAAATCCCCTTCTATTAAAACTTTTACTGCCTAAAATAAAACAGAAAATGCTTCATGACAAAATGAATCTGTCCTCTGCCAAGATTGTTCTGAGCAAGCTGAATTTCTATATGCATAAATTCCCTTCCAGCACAGTGAGGTGTTACAGGCATTGCTGTAAAGAAACATCTCCCTGACTACATGTTCCACCAGCCACTCTGAATATTCGTGCTGCTCAAGGGGCAAAAAAACTCTCAAGCTCCAGATAGTCACTTGAACTTCCTCTACATGAGCTGTGAGTTACACATCAGCAGCAGGGTAACATTGAATTTCGCCTGGAACATTATGAAATGGCACTCAGCAGTAAGACTGAGGAGGTATTTCTAAAGGGGCTGTTTAAACAAATCAAAGTAATTTCTTAGATATTTATGTGCATTTAAAAGGAATAAATTTAAAAAGAAACAAAATAAAACTGAACATATAACTTCAATGCATAGTCAGAGTATAAACTACATTATCTGTCCTTTCCTAGTCTCTTCTCCATATTTCTTTCTAAAATAAAATGCATTTTATGTCGTCACCAAAATGCTTTTATAGTTTTACACAGGAAGTTATCTTTACCACTTTCATACTCTCTTCTAAAGAGTTTTAACTAACGAAATTTACCTTGTTGTGACGTCACAATTCCTACTCACAGATGTGCTTTAATCTCAAATTTTAAGTGTACAAAGCTCCTCTTCATTTTCAGTGGATGAATTTTAAAACAAAGTCTTCAAAGTTGAGAAACAATAGTTACCAAAGTGAAACTCAAACATTCAAGAAATATAAAAATCATTGGAGTTGTTTTGGCTTTTTCAGTTACTATTACTTTAATTACTGTAAGAGTTCAATGTCCTCAAATTGAAGAACTTTATCTTTACGCTAAAACACATATTTCTTATTGGACTTGATAAAAATGCTGACACAATGGCCTGTGCAGATGTGCAGACTTAATTAGTATTAACTGGGAGAACTAGTTAACACTGCTAACACAAAAAAATGACTGTAGGCCAGAATCTAGCCAAAGAGCAGAAGTTCAGAAACCACCTGGGGTTAAGATGGCCAGACCTCATGTGCCTCTGCTGTGTAAATAATCCAATTATAGCTGCTCAGCACTAGACTGATGTGAAACTGATTCATTCATCATGTGAACTGACAAGCCCAGCTCTGCGGCTGCATCCTCCTCCTTCCTAGTTAGGCCTTTTTCCTTTTCTCTTCTTAAACACACCCACAATGTTTCTGACAAGTCATGAGGAGAATCCACAGAACAGCTGCTACCCCTGTTTGATAATGATCCCCCCCCAAACCATGTTTCGTGGAACATCAATATTAGCCAGCAAACAGCCAGTCACCAGCTTAGTCTTAATTTATTGTCTTATATGCAAATTAAACAATGATTAAACATTTTCTCCTCTCTTGTGCAAAACTGGTTTTCTTTAATAATCAGCTGAGTTTATTTTCCAGGGTTCAAATTCAAAAATGATAAAGGTGACAAAGGTCATATAGCTTTCATAAGGTGACAGATGTGAACTGAAGCAGACCAGTTGAGTGGCTAGACTCTTTTACTACAAAGCCATGCAACATATGCAGCATTCGGTTTGGCATTGTCTTGATGAAAAAAAGAAAGCCTGACCTTAAAATATTTGCACAGCAACAGTTAATGCTATAAAATGTGAAAACATTGTTCAGATATATGTCATCTTCACAGATGAGCCAGCACGTGTGTCATGGATAGTGGCTTTTATGGAATTATGTTTGTGTCAAATGTGGCGCGTCAGGTAAAACATAACACCTGTTTTTCACAAAGTGACCGATTCAAGTGAACTTTGAGAGCGGAGCTATCTGCAAGAGCGCGACTCTACTGCAGCGATCTCCAAGCAGACGCTCTCACACACATGATGGCTTCTTCTTCTGTGTGCTTGGCTGCTGAGTTCTGGTGTGCTGGATTTACATGCACAGAATTTGACTCCCCCAGTGGCTCTGAATATCTCTGCCTGCGAAATGAAATGAATTGAACATGATTTTTTTTTTTTATCTTTTGACAATAATGCGATATCATAGCTTTGAATTGTGTCCCGATAACGAGCAGAATTGCCACTTTCCTCTTTAGCCTTGGGAACTTCTTTTGTAAGGTGAGTAAGCTCAGGCTTAGGGATAATCTGAGGAGTATAACCACTGGCTCCTTTGTTTAAAAAGAAAGAATGTCATGGGAGGCCACAGATAATGCCAAATGTAGCAAGAAAAAAAAAAAAAAAAAAAAAAAGGTTGTAGAAGACTAGTACCAAGACAATGAAAAGGATTAGGTAAAATGCTGCAAAACAGATTTTCAGTGAAATCAAATAATATTCCTTTTGTTCAACAAATCTATCCAATGCTTACAATGACAATAAACTGGATGCTGATGTTGATTTCAAATGGTGATGATTTTTTCATGACTCACAGCTCAGTTTTTACATAAATTACTTTATATCAGTATTAAAATGGGCACACCTGCTCACATTTTTTTATTTTGACTTAACTATTTTGGCGTCCCAAAAAACAAAACAAAATCCAGTTTGCAAATGACAGCCTTTCGATATTTTATTATAAAATCTCTGTGTGCCTCTGTGATCTAGCTGGCTTGTGTACAGCAACTGCTAAAAAAAAAACCTCACCGTCTCCATCCACCTCAGTTTTATTAGTTAGTAGCTAGTCTCTTTTTTTTTCTCCCACAAGCAGACGCCTGTAGCCTCTCAAGCAGCTGTGTCTCCTATTGTGGTGTATCACACTAATCTGATTATAACACCCTGCAACAATCAACAACGACAAAACAGGCTCTGATATACGTAATTGTAATCAAATTTGACAACAATAACAAATGGAAGGGCCTGCATAAATCAGGATGGTATTGTGTACCCACTGGGGCTGCAACACTATCGAGGAGCTTTACTGAACCCAACAGAGGAGGCGAAAAAGCAATGTTTGGTTAGTGACACTGGCTTCCTCAGAGGGACTTCTGCATTACATTTAAGTCCCTTACACACACATACAACAATATCTTCTCTGAGATTGAAGCGTGTAATGAGAGCCAAAATAAAGAGATGCTTAAAGTGTAGCCTGGCACCCACAAAGACTTCCTCAGTGTGGCATATAATAGGGCCTGACTGTGGGACCCTTCCACATCATTCCACCCCCACATCTGTGTTATTAATGTAACACTGCCATACTGGGGCTGTGACTCTTCCTCATACTGCTAAACGTGTATTTAAAATGACCCCCTTCTTCTTAACAGATAACCTGGCTACAAAATTATTACAGAAGAAGACCACAACCATCCATCTTCACTCTGTGATGAATGACAAGTTTCTTGTATTCAGACCCTTTAGTACAAGTAACCATTTTCATTTTGCACAAAAGAACACTGAGGACATTAAAATGCATCTCTGCCATGGTTAAAGTGGCATGCTATTGACCTGTGTCTGTTCGAGCTTTATTCTTGCCTGTTTTTACTGTTTGTAATTTTTCTGGCGCTGACACCAACCTCATGGTCGTATAAATCACATCTCTTAAAGTGCTGACGGAAACACAGTCTGGTGTCACAGCTTGATGGTGTTCAAAAGGGAGGAGAAGGGAATATCGGCAATGAGACCTGTGGACTCACAGAGATATCTCTTCCCAGTGCCTTATGGACCATTAACTGCCTATCAAAGGCCCAACAGGCTCTCCTCTCTGATGTGCTATCAGTGTAATAGAGAGGCATTCAATCACAAACAATTCTCTGAGCAATGTGGCTAACTCTTCCAACCATGATATGATCTTTCAATATAATGTTTCACTTCTGGCCATGTGTAATTAGCTTAAGCAATAACTATGTAAGCAATATATATGTGTGTGTAGGTGTGTGTGTGTGTGTATATATATATATATATATATATATAAAATTTGTGTCTAATTCCAGGTGGGTCTGGTGTTTTCTGTTTGACTAATACTGTTTGTGGCCATTAGCTGGCGTGCATCATACAAAAAGTCCCATAAATCGTATTTGCCATTCTTACAACCAGAACAAGAGCTCAGTAGTAGATCCTTACACAGTGTCCAGCATTTTCTATAATTACCATGTTTATTGGATTTTTATTTTCACAGTGACAAAAGGGCCATCTGCCTGCAGCAGCTCTGCAGTCAAGCTTTAAGATCAGCTGGGAAACTTACTTGGAAATGGATCAAAGCACTCCTACTCCACCCCTCGCTCCAGTTCAAGAACATTCAGAGCTAGTTATCCCCTTCTCAAGCACAGCTCATCAGTCAATGTATTTTAGAAGATGCAGTAACAATACATGTAGCCACACATTCTTATTCGTGCTTTCATTGTATTCTGTGATCTTTGGGATGCCCCAAAAAAACTAACTATCCATTGCATGACTGAATCGCATCACAGGGAAAAAAACACAACAAAACAAAAAACAGCTTTACTAACATTATGGGTGTTTTTTTCAAGACACTTGGCTTCCTACCTCAATAGCATTGTATAAAAAACCACCTCAACATCTGTGAACACATGGTTAGCACAAATATAGCTTTGAGTGTGTAAGGAATGATGGCAGAATTTTTCTGATGCATTGTTTACCCAGTATGTGATTGGACACCTTATCAGTTGTTCCATTACCTCACATGCAATGATCTGGATAACAGTATTTTAACACTCATCTCAGTTGGTGTCTGTCTGGGAGACACGCTAAGACAAGAAACACAAAATCAATGATAAGAACACTTCAAAGTTTGCTTGGGAGCTGTCAGGAAACCTAGGTCAAATTGAAGTTGTTCTAAGCATTTGTTTCATCCCACTCAGAGCCCCAGATGGGTGGAGTCTATCACATTTGAGAAATTGAGTAATAGCTTTGTAAATGCTTTCTTGAGATTTGTTTTGAGTTTTTTGTATTTTCTCACATGGAAACATTATTATTTTGATAATTATGTAGGGCTTTGCGGTAAACTTTTTTTTTCTTTCTTCTATTACCAGTGTTAGCTTGTACATAACTATAGTATTTGACGCGATAAGCATTAGTATGTTATTGCTGAAAATGAATGCCACCTCCCTGTCCCAACTGGCTCATCTGTGTCACTGAGGTGCCCCCTGAATCAGAGAGGTGAGAGGCCTGTTAAAAGAAGCTCCGCTGGGAACAAGGAAAGTGGAGAGACTACCTCCTTTCCTCTCTCTCACTGGGATCGTATTTCTGAGGGTTATCAAGCGGCTCATTTAAATGAGGGCTGGTCACAGCAGGAACCAGCTGAACAAAGTTACTATTACCAGCGCCTCTCCTGTGCTGCTCTCACTCTCCTCTAATTGAGTTTGACTGCATTTGTTTAAATCCACAGTGGAAGAAAGAGAAAGGAGGGTGGAAGGGTGCAGTGAAACTGAAGTGTGTCAGTTTGTCCAGACACGGTGGCACTTTAGAAAAAAGGGCCACCACTGGGCTTATTAGACAAAGGATTTTTAGGGAGGGTGGTGGGTGGTGGGGACAAGGCTTGGTGGGTCACAGAACAGGCCTAGTCAGTCAGTGATTGGAACAAGCCAATCCTGGTCTCTGCTTGCACATGCACAATCACCTCTGGTGGTCCCAGCTCATTTCCTCAGTCAGCAGGAGCACTAACGCGCCGTGTACGGCAGTGCATGGACACCCACATAGGCATGTAACACATGAACATGTACACGAACAGCCCTAATCCATTACCAGTCCCAAAGTTACCAAGACACTAAGTTGTTCAGTGCTGAGCGCCAAGGATTGTATGATTACCCTGCACGTCCCTTGAGAAGAAACTGGCTTTGATGTGAAGTATAACAACATTTGACACCAGTATAGAGAAAGTTAGAGGGCATTAACAGCTCAATATGTTTGAATCAGCAGCTTTTTTCCTCCCAAGGACAACTCTGACCCTTTCACATATACTAAAACTAAGGCCATACAATTCAACACATACACCCTCTCTGACATACTGCAAAGTCAGATAATTCTGACCATCAACTAACGGCATTCTGAGGTAACCGGGGACAAAGCCGATCAAACGCTGTTTAAATGTCAGCCATCCGTACTTCCTGATTCACATAAACAAAGACAAATGATAACTTTAATGGCCAGCTACTTTTTCAAGCATGTTTCTTCCCCTCTTGACCACACTTTGCCTCGCATCACGCTAAAAAGGGATTCCTTGTAAATTTTATTGCAGCAGTGTCAAAAAGACTCCCATCGAAGAAGCAGTAAATATTCTAACAACGTCTAGATGCAAGGCCATTCCTGCTGGCTCCAGGCACTGAATTAGACCGGCCTGTTTCTAGTTAGACAGTCATTAAAGAGATCTTACAGCCACAGCAAATGGTTTCCTGTCCTGAGTGCTTAACTCCTGTAGTAGGAAATGTCCTAGGCCGTAAAGGGTGAACCAAACTTCCTGAACATTTTTTAAAGTTACCACAGAGGGCATGTGGCGTGTTCCGTCCATTCGATGTGGCCAATCAAACAGGACCCTGCTTGACCCTAACATGACATTGACCGTTTAAACAGGTGGTGTCCATTTATTGGACCAGCATTGTGTTTAATATGGGAATGACAGGCTCATTCACTCTCCGGGGAAATACTCAATCTGGTATGAAAAAAAAATAACACCTGGAAAAAGGAAAAATAAACAATGGAAGCTTCATTGCTGTACAAATATCATTCATCAAGGTAGAGATGGATACTTTTTAAGTGTTTCCTCTTTAGGTTCAAGCAACTTTGGGTTTGATTTCTAACTGGTGTTTGTGGTGTTCTACCAGATTAACATATTTTATAGGAGAATTGCAAAATTGCTTATAGTAACTCCCTTCCCATCTCTCTTCCCTTCTAGCAGCCAGTTTCTAGGCAGTACACTCGCTCCCTAGACAATAAAGGTGTTGAGACCTGAGAGCCAGGGCACCTGCTGACTCTACTCCACAGGTGACTCTGTCTTTATTTGAAAAAACAAGGTTTCTTGTTCCCAGCACCTTCAACTAGAGTAGAATCCTCGCCTGCCAGACAGTATGCATCATCTATTAGTCATGTGGAAACACGTTCGGCTTAGCTGAATGTATAATGCAGCACCAAGGCGGGGTTTAATGTGCTATGGTTTGTCGGACCATGCATATGTCTCCATGCCTGAGGCACAAAGTTGAGACAAAGAGCAAAAATATGATATTACAGCATCAGAGGGATGGGTGACTAATATCCTAGGAGATAAGCACTTGCATGACTTTTATGAATCAATGCACTCAAGAGTCAATAAAAGTATTGTAAATGTCAAGTTAATAGCTAGCTGCAAAAGGCATATACATTTTAAAAGGAGAAGATGAACAATGCCCGTGTTGTAAAAGATGTGGGGTTGTTGGCAGGTCAGATTCTTTAAGTCCATTAATGTTCCTTACCCCATGTTGAAACTCAAGAGATATGAACATACAAGTTACTTCAGAAAGAAGAAGCATAATGTGACTGTCACTTTCGCAGCAAGGTCTTTAACAAATAGCTACTTTGCTCAAAAGTACTCTAAGAGGCTAAGTCAAACACAAATAATATGAGGATAGGAATGATGTACATGAGAAACATACTATCATGAAATATAATGCTGGCTGTTAAAAACAACCACCTGATATCTGCAAATAACTTACATGCATAGGCATATAAACATGTATGTTATAGTGTTGCACTGATTGTGGCAGTGTCAACAACAGCAGATATGTAACTCCAGAGCACAGCACTAGTAATGATGCTGTCCAGTCATTAATCACTGGCTCTAGAGAAAACAGAGAGTTCACTCATGGCAGAATCAGCCTGGCCCTGGGATGGAGATTAGAGGCCTAATGAAAGCAAAACAAAGCTGGACATGTGAAATTTATTGGCACATTTAGAAAAGCAGCCCCAGAAGGACACTGCCACCAATAATCATTTCAGAATCCCAGTCAAGTGCCGTTTCCTTGGCCAGACGCAATCTAGAGAGGGGATATTTGTGGAGTGGCTGAACAAACACTGATTTGCTGGTATCTCCATCTTTCCCAGCAGCTGGGAAGGCGGAGGGAAGGCAGGTCGCTGGTGTGCTGGCTGACGCCCCGCCTCACTGCAGTCGACTTCTGGGAACAACACTCTCTGTCCTCCTGGCTCCTCCTATGACCCAGTATGCTGTAGTACACTGCAGCTCACTATCTGCTGCCTCCGACCTCTTTCCTCTTTGTGCCACGCATCCCACTGGCTGCCTACAAAGAGGTGGGATTACAGATTCCCATTTCACATAGTTTACAGCATTGCAAACATACACATGATATTTTATTTTATTTACTTTTCATTTTGATAGTCATTCATAAGATTAAAGAGGTTAAAATGTTCTACATACAATGTTGTAAACATATAATATAACCGGCCTTAATGTGACTTTTGTTGTGATTTGGCACTGTATAGATAAAACTGAATAGAAAGTCTTTAAAAAACTTTGTAAAATGTTTTAATTTAGAAATATAATACATGCAATATGATGCAAAATAATACACTGCTATTTAATTGCAAAGTTTTTGTAAATCTGTCCAAAATACAGGGGCATGAATCAAGATAAAAATGAAGATATTTGCCTCAATGGCATGTTGCCTAATGTGTACCACATGCAGCAGGCTGGGAGGAAGAGGAAATGGTTCTTAAAATGACCATTGTTCTAATTCAGAGCCAATCTGGAGATAATGACACCAACATCAATAGCAGACAGTCGATTCACGGATAACATCTTTTTCCCTTTCGTAGTGCTGTTATCAGCTCGGGGATTAACCATTTTGACGCAGGGGTTATGACCTTGTTGCTGTGATTGTTTATGATTTTAGTCCTTGAAGCTGTGGCTAAAAATCCATACGTCTAATTAATTCACGAGAACCGCATTCAAACACAGCCTGTGTGAAGAGGCTAGTTAAAGTTCTGTGTGTCGAGCCACAAAGCTGCGTTTTATTCAATGAATAAACATGAGGACGTATAAAAATGTTATTATGCCTGACTAATATGGACAAATAATGCTGGCACACAAAGGAATCCAGTTACAATTTTGACAACATTTGGATGCAAGTTGAGTCTGTCAGGGTGAAACCAGTGAATGACTGGAATAGTATCCAGGTTTTTCAATCTGTTACATGTGCAGTAATTACAAGTCACATTTTGTCAAATCACTTCATTAGTTCCTTATTCACTGGTGTGATGTATGTGATCTATGTGTTGTCTTGACGGTCAGTTGCTAGCCTGTATTTGTTTCTCTGTGTACACTGAACTGGACTCCATGGTAACCACTAATTAAGGACGATTCCTACTTGTGCCCTTTGCCCTTGGTAATTTGACTTTTTCATCCTTATTCTCTCTGTGTGGTGTAATGCTACACTACCCCACTGAACACAGTTTAAATTATTCACCTATTCAAAATGGGCCTCTGGGTGCATGAGGCCTGACTGACCTCTAACCTTTGTGACAGGAATAGGTGTATTCCTCAATGAGGAGTGTTTGCTGGAGGTTGCTGTCTGTAGCTGTGTGAAAATGGTTGCAAAACCTCCTCGTCTTTGCTTTAGTTACAAGCAGATTGCTGTGGTTGCCCTAAATCTGCACAAAAGACAACATATTGTTTGCAAACACACCAAGCACTTTGCAAGCAGCTGTAAATCTTGAAAAGATGTTAAGATATTAAGAAGATTTGCCTCTAAAGGAAAGGTTTTGCCTTACTATCATAAACATAAAATGCACAGCTTTACTTCTCAGTTTGTGTTGTACATTTCAGTTTCACAACCGCTCAGTGTTTGCAGATAAAAGCAAAAGACTAAAGCAAATGCAAAGATGTTTTCAGTGCAGCACAGTATATTTCTTTGTGGCAAATTTTACTTAGAAACTGCCAGCAACTTCCAACGACCTGGGGAATTGGGGACCAACAACCAGTGGCTACCAGCGGTCACTGATAGGTCTCTAAGCCCGTGTTGTTTAGGTCTAAGTTTAGCAGGTTAATCCTAAAATAAACTATTCCAAAGAGGTCATAGTGAAATGATGAAACGCAGATATTTAAAAAAGACAGTGAACTGGAAAAAAATTATTTTAGCCATAAGTTTGGTTAATACAGCTATACAAAAAAGTGGCTCAAAAATTCATAAACCTGTGAAAGTGCATCAATCTTCAGTAAGACAAAGTGTTTATAAACGGAGAAAATTCAGGAGTACAAACTACTCTTGCTCATTTAAAAAAGTCAAAAGTAAGAACTGTTTTTTGCAAACCATGCATGTTGTTTGGAGGCCAAATGGCACTGCACATGTACCCCAAAGCTTCATCCTAACTGTGAGGCATGAGTATCATGGTTAGGGACTGCTTTGTTATCTCACAGCATGGAAGTAACAATGGTGATCAACAGAATGGCTGAGAAAAGCATGTTTTTGAAACAAATCCTAGTCTAGAATTTAACACAGCTGAGATTCTGGAGATGCCGTGGCAAGGCCTAAAAAGGGCTGCTCAATCAAGGCATTGTGCTACTCTTATAAGCAGCTATAGAAAACGTCTTATTAAGGCATTTCTGCCAAAAGGATATTTTAATGAGTCATTACATTCCAGAGTTCATAATAAGTGGATACTCCCTGTGTTTAATAAAGACATGAAGAGTATAACTACTTGTTTGTTAAATTTTGACTGTCAATAATTATGACAATGATCAATAAGGAAGTGATGCAAAAATGTTTTCCAAAGGGTAAAAAAAAGAATTCTTTGGGATATAGAGTGGGGAGTAAAAGAAAAAAGGCCTTTATTTTTTTCTTTTTAAGCTGCTCTTTTTCTTGACCAAATTAAAAACATGGCCCAATTCCATGTCTGCTCATGATCATATGTCTGTGTGTATTTAATTGCTGCTTTGTCAAACAATTACAGCTGGACAACTACTGGTGTTGCACTGACCCAAAGGTCATTTTATTCAACACTGCAAAACAGTAAAATACTAAAAAATGAACGTGACAGAATACCCATTGAGGATAGATAAAATTCTCCTGAAACAAAACGAGGGGGACTAACAGCCACTGGTGTTTAAATGAATGTCGGTGTCTAAGCTCATATGTTTGTTTCTTGGCAGTGCACAGACTTGAAATACAGCAGGGTGCCACCGCTGACACACAGACACTTTGACCTGCAGGCTATAATCCCTTTTGAAAAAGACCAAGCACCAACATCGGACCATATGTTTGGGGGAGCACAAGAACTCTCCTATGCTATTTTAAGTGGGCAAGAGAGATGAAAACATTTTGCCAGCCTCTCGTCCCCTGCAATCGGATCAGTCATCAAGTCATCCTGCGAGCAGAGATGAGAAATCTCAGAAGAAGAACAAGAACACACACACACGCATGCTGACACGTGCACACACGCACTCACACACGCACTCACACACACACACTTGCACTCATAGCACAATCAGGGACAGAAAAGTAAATTACATAAAGAAGACATATGTCATTCTGATTCCTCTCAAATTGTGGATTACTGCCCCTGATTAATCACTCTTTAATCTGAGTGCTGAATTTATGTCCCCCATCACAGAGAAATAAGCTTATTCCTCTCTAGTAAAGGACCATGATTATTTCTTTCTTCTCCCTGAGCTATTTTTAATTGCCTGAGGATTGCAACTCAATTATCTGTGTGTCAGATGATTATCTCCCGGTTTAATTTAATCTTCATTACGCCCAAGTCATATTTCAATTAAACAGGCTATCATAGCGTTAGCACGTACTGTACTTAAACCTGTTATTTCTTCAGTTAATATTGTGCTAAGAGCTACCGTGAAGGGTAACAGATGTCATGATTATGCACTTCCTCAACATATTTCACACTTGTCTGTGCTGGTGGTATGTCAAGACCTTAGTATGCAGTGATATTAATCTGATTGCAATATCCTTCAGATGCCATGTATAACAGTGCCACAATCTGCACAGGCCTCCAGTTAACGGCAAAACACAGAAAAGCACGAGTGAGCCGGGAGGAGGTTCAAGCACTGCTTGGCACAATTATAGCACCTCACCACTGTGATCTATTCTACTGTAAGAATCCAGCGTCATTTCTCTAAAATGCAAGGCAATTTCAAATAAATATAATGTTATATATATAATTTTTTAAGCAGAAGTGCACAAGCTGCTGTGCAGTGAGCATGATGCCTTTTTTTCATGTTTTGTTTTTTTCTTTTTTTTCCCTGTCACCTTGTTATTTACAGTGATTGATTGTGATGTTTAGTACAAAGGATTACTGGGCTTTGCGCTGGATTAACTCAAATGTTTAGACAAGGTCAAATGCTATTGTAACAAAGTACAGTTGTGTTTTGAGATATTTTAGGGGCTTTACTAAAAGCTCAGTCACACCTGTTGCCGAAGACATTAAGCACCACTATTTGACTTTCATGCAATCAGTCAGGAAAAAAAAAAGTTTAAATTCTGACTTCATCCACCACAGCACTGCCAACTGGAACCATGAACCACAAGTACATTTAATTTGAGCTGTAGACATGCGCCCTATTACTGTTACAATCTCATATTTCTAAAATTCACATTTTATAAAGCAATTCCTGTATTCTGGCTTCAAATAAAACATTAAAAATTTGTAAAATAAAGCTAAGGTCCAAGAGCTTGTTTTAGAGCATGTGGCTGTGTGTGTGATTTTTGTATTCCTCTCTATTTCAGTAAGTGTCTTTTTAAAGAAATAGCAAGGACATAGTATTGACTCATAAACATTTATCATCTTTAAAAGATACGATGCTGGAATGTAATTGATTGAATGTTTCATTTTTATTTATGTCAGAATTATTACATTATTGGTCCTTGAACTCTTTCCACATTTTGGTTTTTGTCCCTCTTTGCAAGGTCTTCTTATCTTAGGAAAACAGCTTTCATCAAAGATCCTCTGTATCATTATTTATAATAAACAATGTTATCACAGCAGTTGGATTTGTAGTGACTCTTATCTGCCTTTACAGTATAAATTCTAGTTTTTCATTGAAAAGAATGAGAGCAAGAATATAAATGTTAGACAAACATAATTAGTGTTGTTGACTTGGAGATCTGTTATTCAGAGATGGATTATGGACAGAATCTGCTTTTTGTACAGCCTGATCTCCTCACAGATAATCCATGTATTTTTCTTCCAAGGATAAGAAATCCTAATCTCACAATAACACTGCTGCTGCTGCAAAAAATATTATATGCAGCACAGTCATGCTGTATACTATATCACTTTATATGAGAAAACAACTGAACATACGATGTTTTTTCAGTTTTTTTAAAAATTTTGCCTTTGTTCCTCCGAATGTTTTACTTTTGTGTGTGTGTGCAAACTTCACATTTTATGGAAATGTACCACTCCAAACTACTCAGAAAAGTTGAGCTATCTGGTCTTTAAACGCAATCAAGGAAAGCCAGCCAAGTATGTCTCCACATCTAACCCAGCATGATAATGCACTAACCCTGTTGCCAGTTCAATGAATCCAGACACTGGCTGCCTGAGTTTCCTCCTGCTAAGAAGGGAGAATAGATTACCAATAGCTCAGGCAGGGAGGCAAACAAACATACAAATAAGCTGCACTCAGTCGGAGAACGCCTAGCAATTAAAGCAAAATGCCTGTGATGCCCACCCAATAGGAAATGTGTGGGACACGCACCAAATGTGCAGAGCAGACCTGCCAACCGGCCCACATTGAACGGAAGAGCTCCGGGGCAGATTGTCAGACATGTAGGAAACATGCAACCTAAAATCTTGAATTAGTTATATCAGAAACCAAGGATGTGGTAAAGAGCTTAATGAAATTATTTAAAAAATCATATTATCAGATAAATCTATCGATAATAGCTGGACAGAGTACTGGCCATGTTTTGAGGAACTATCTAAATCAAAAGAAAACTAAGAGACTCATGCTTGTCTTTGGCTAGTATAAAACAGCACCTGACCGATGCCCTGAAACAAAATTTACCAGCTAATGGATGCTGTGTGGTGTTCTAACTGAATCTGGGAAGTATTTGAAGTTGAGCTTGATAATCTCTGCAATCTCAAAGGGATATCCTGGCGACTAATTATTTTAGAATCAACAGTAATATGAATAATATGCGTGAGAGGCCTAGGGCACATTGGCTACACTGAACACTGTGTGCAGCACAACAGTGGGCGGGACACCCACACAGACACCTACACAAACACAGCGCGTGCACACACACACACACACACACATACACACACACACACTTTTCCACAAACACACATGCAGTGTGTGGTTAAAAAAAGAGTTATTTGCTTAGTCTGCTGATATTTACCAGAGCTCGGGGTGAGTAGATGACAGCTGAGAGTTAGCAGTGGAGGACAGGAAACACAATGAACTAATCTCATTTGCAGACAATAACGCTTGAATCCCAGAGTTCTGAAATCAGTGTTTACGTGTACATACGTGCTTCTTTGCATGAGTGGTGAAGCAGCGTGTCTGTTTGGTGTTTGTCGGTGTGGACAGACAGGACTGTATGTCTTCTCCCAAAGGAATGGACAAAGAGGTGGACGGGGGTGGGGGATTGGGGCTGGGGTGGGGTGGGGGGTGGGGGGGTGCTGCTGGTGAGTGGGCAGGGAGCAAAGGCAATCAGGGATTATTGCCACTGACAGGGCTGCACCTTGATGGGCTAGGTGCTGCATTGTTTGTCACCTAACCAACCTCAATCAATCAATCATCTCCCTCAGTCCGCATCACCAATCAATCAGCTTGGCGTTGCACCCACAGATGGTCCTTCTTTGCTTCACTGCCTGACTTGGGTTACAAGTGTCACAGCACCAAGTAAGACCCAAATCAGAGGATTTCAGACACTACTCAATATTAAGTTAGTAAGTGATGAATTTTAATGTGGTCCTGCTGGAATCTAATTGTAGGAAATGCTTTTTTATTCATGTAATTTTTCTTTCATGACAAATGAATAGTGCAAAACCAGGTGCACCACAGCAGGTAATTACCCCTAGTGATAAACAATAATGGGAACTGCACTTTTCTAACAACACTTGGGTTAAATGTAATGTTTTATGTTTGCATGCTGTTTGCAGAGTGTCTTGGGCTTCCTCTGTTTCATCTTACATGTATTTTTGGTGAATATTTGCTTGTTAACTCCTAACACATGTACTGTAGCTCTGAGGCATTATTCAAACAAGGTCTGTGGAAAATCTTAGGAAATGGCTACAAGTCAAAGATACGCGTGATGGTAAGTTTCACCTCAAATGTTATCAGTGAGGGACTGAAAAAAACAAATCCTTCCCACACCTTGCAAGAAAATTACTATCAATGTTACACATTTAATGAATAACACTTCTCTGAGGTAATTTTTACACAATGGTTGGCTTAGCAAACGAACTGTTGTATATTTAATTTGTTTGAAACAGACTGAGTCAGGATCTAAAAGCTGCACTATCTACTGCAGGCTGCAACTATCAAGTAACAAAACGTGCAAAGAAGTGTGATCGCTCAGAATAAAAATTACGCTGCATTCACTCATCTAACTTTATATGTAACTGTGGAATTAACAACTATATTTCTTCTTCTGACTTTGTCCAGAATGGGTGCAAACATATTGAATGACCACCTCCACATTCTTTTTTGCTATTGATCATCTGCATGTAAGGTGTGTTTCATCTGATGATGGCTGCCTCTCTCCCAGAGCCCCAACTAGGGCTGATGTTTCTTTTTTCAGCACATTAGGTTGCAGCCTTAGGGGTGCTGTGACCAGTGGATCAATGGCTCTCGCGCTCTTGTCACCATTCATTTGGAGTGAGCGAGCGCTGGCTCCAGTCTTCGTCTGCCGCTGGCCCTCCTTTCACCTGGCCTCCTCTCTCTCCCTGAGCTCCCCTGACAGCTGGCTGCCACAACCAGCAGCAGCCAGACAACAAGTCCTTGGGCTCCACGAACGCATACACGCCCTCCGCAAACACACACGACTTCACCGAGTGGCTGTGGTGCATCTGGATGCTGACGCCACACACACCCACTTTTTCTCTTGCTCACACTCCCCCTTCCCGACTGTTTCTCTACCCCCTTCTACTCGTCTGTCTCTGTTGCTCTCACTCTCTGTCTGGATTTTTCAGCCTCTTCCTCTGGTCTCTGGAGTCAGGAAGGAGCAGATCATCTAGTTGGAGGGGAACCAGCTGTGGGCCAGAGTGGCTCCGACATCAGCTTACACCCGTGATCCAACATGCAACCACTTCTCCTGCTGCTCCTCCTCTAGGTAGTTCTGACTCTATTCACATGACGAGATACAACCCAGTCCTCAAGTTAGAGCATTGAATAAGACAAAAAAATTTCAATGGAGATTTTATTATCATTTATAAATCTTTCAAATGATCAAATATGACGTAGAACAACAAAGTGCATTTAGAATACAAAATTAAGTTTTCAACTTCTGGTATGTGAAACCAAAGCAGATCAAGCTGCTTTTACTGCAACATTAAAACTGTTTACTATTCAGGAACAACAAGCACTCCTAAATATCCCCACTAGTTATTGTGCCCTTGTGCTACAGAACATATTGCACTGTATGTAAAAATGAACAAACATCGGCTGGGCGTCAGCCATCGACGAGGAGGCTTGTTTTATCGCCTGTACTTTATTACAGTTTGCCATCTGCACAGAGGTATGTTAATAGCTAGCTGCGACTATTTACACATATGAAAAAGTACATCCATCTGCCATGTTCCGCCATTCTCACATGAATCAGTCCTGCCTTTCCCGACGAACAACTGCTGTTTATTCACAAGGTGACAGGCAGCACCAAAGCCTGGCGACACCTGCACCTTACATCCTGCCGTCTGACATATGTGAACCTCTCACACACACGTGTACGCACACACACACACACACAGACGCTCACACACTGAAACATCTCACCTTGTCATGTCACACCCCCACTCCCGTAAGCAACCCACTCCATCACAATGATTTTCAAGGTTGCAATGCACAATATATTTTGGCCCCATCTACATTTGTGTTTGCCACTTTGTTTTGAGAGGATTCATATGCTGAGGTGCTCGTGCCAATGGAATCCATTAGTTCTAATCACTCAAAAAGAGATTATGAGGTTAATTTCTTATACAGTCATCTAGGGTAATGTCCTTTGCGAGGACCTGGCTTAACAATCTACCTGGTGACAAAGGCTGGCTGGGGACACCAGGTCATCTAAGGTAATTGCAAGATCCATAGAAATTACTGTCTTACACAAATACAGTATACAGATTTGTTAAAATGTGACAGAGAAATGCCTTGAGGAGAAACTAAGATGCTTTTAACAGCAGCTATAATCAAATAATATATGGTTATGCATTACTAGCTGTACTCTGCATCAAATTACAGCTTCCTTTTTGCTGTGCATATGACCAGATTATATTGGATAAATAATAACAATCCATATAAACTAAATATCAGCATGGAAGCCAAAAAATAAATCTTGATTATGCACACAGAAACATTCCTGGCTGCAGTGTGCGCAACATTATGCCATAAGTGTGGGCTAAATCACCCACTGTCAGAATGCATGGCCCTGCATCAGTCAACAATAGCAATAATAGCAATAATCGCACTAATCGGTGGTTTCTGCAACACTAGCCACACAAGAAGAAAAATGATCTCAGACAGGCTGTTAAAAAAGAAAAAGACGAGAAAGGAAGGTTTTCTTGGCCCAAAAGATTTAATAAAAACATTATTAACGTATAATAGCAAGCGTAATGACAAGTATAGCAAAGATCAGATACTTTTGGGCTTTAAAAAAAAAAAAAAGCTATCTGACATCAACAAAACTCCTCATTTTTCTCTTACTACTACCTAGACCAAGAAATACATCATGTACTGCAGTAACCAAAGCCAGGTAGAGTACAGTGTGCTATGTCGGAGGTGAGGGAACATTAAGCATTAATCCCCACCTGACACTAATACTTGATGTATGATTGACCCTGAAGCAGGACACTGCACATTACAATCTGGGCCATATGGCAAGACATTAGCCCTTCAACCCTCCAGCAGGATAATCTCTCCATTCTGGCAATGCTTTTTCTTCACAGATTTCTTTGCACAATAATTGCATGACAGTATTAACGTACTGGGACAGATTTAGAATGCTCTGCGTCACTGGACAGAGGAGGGGCTTTTGCCAGAGGAAGTAAGAAAACATAATCTGTGATCAAGGAAGCTACACACACACCCTCAACAGGATTTACGCGTTAATGTTTTTATTTTTACATGTAAGTAATGAATTGGATTTGGTCATACAACAATTAAATACATTTTGTATTGCTTCTACAGCACAAATCATATTTCTGGAGTCCATTTCAATTCAGCTTTTCATTTCTTTTATCCTTTTCATTACATTTATGTGCACCTACAATACATATCTGTGGAAATGGCAAAAATGTGACAGGCCGCAGTGGTCCAAGAATTCCAAATAAAACCACATGACTTTTTTCTAAAAGCTTTCAACCTTCTTAACGCTCCCAAACCATTCACCAAAAACAATACATGCATATCATGTATCGTGGCTATCATTCAAACACAACAAAAATGCATGTATACACTCACCATCACCATCAAACTCCCCCCTAACCCTCCAACCATGAAACACTAGTCCTTCTCTACTGGAAAGAGGGTGAAACCTCAGCCCTCTTCTCTCCAAGCCCAGCTAGTAATGAACAAATTCACTGCACATTACTCTGGACTTGATCTCTAGCAAAATAGTGCTGGAACAAACAATTTGGTTTGTCAACACCTTTCTCTGGACTCCTCCATCAATGTCAGGGGTCCAAATTTAAACGGCAAAGTGCATTTGACTGCAGGACCCTGAGCTGATTAGACTTCCCAGCTCAGCGAATTGCTCCAGACAGCACGGCAGCTCTGATTGCTAACCCGGCTTGAAAATAGTCTCCGCTGCCCCGGATTAGCATGAATATTTTGATATAGATCGATAAGCAATCTCCACTCCATAAGAAATGCCAGCAGCCTTCATTTGGCTGATCAAAAGCACATCAGCCAGCGGGCGACAGCTGGCTATTGTTTTTCAGCCTCGGCAGTGCGGAGGGAGTGAATCCATGGGCGGGATCCACCAGCACGGCTCCACCACTCTGCCCACCTAATCGTGGAAACAATCACTGCTTCACAGGATCCCATCTCCCAGGGATGGACCCTTTAAATGAGGGAGGCAGAGGGTCCGACCGCAGGGGGACAGACTTCATTATGGTGGTGCTCTCAAACTGCTTGGCCACCAGGTGCTGCTGACCCGGAAGTAAAAGGCAAGGTCAGCAATCTATCTGTTTACCTTTTCTCCACCTAAAAACACATTTCATTGTATTAAACACTAGACTGGTATCAAGTTTGAGTGATCAACCTCGACTCTTTGCCAGCAGCAACAGCAAGGTTGCTGTTTTGTTTATTTATGTGTGTGTAAAAAAGAGTGGTGTATTTCCATAAAGTTGGTTTTAATTTTGTCAATGCAACACAGTCACAGCTGTACAAGACACGGAAACTTCATAGCTGTGCAGTTGGAATGAAAATGAAGGTTGAGCTCAATGATGGGTGTACTCCAACCAATTAGTGGTCTCTAATGGACACCAGAAGTTCTCTGGTTTCCCATTTTACACCAATTTCCAATGTATCCGTAATCTCTCATACATATTATGTTTGCTTGGTGCATTTTGTATATCACCCCAGAACATATGAACAGTCCTACTGGTGTGAGCCCATTATATGTTAGGAGCCACTTTCAGCTGCTTCCTGATTCACAAGAGGTCACACCGTGGGCAGCTCTACATGATTTATTTGGCAGACTTTTACACCAGTTTTCCGATCCTGGGATCAAACACGGAATCTTGCACTTGTTAGGCGAATGTGCAAATCACTACACTGTGGAGATGTTATGATATCAGAAGTGATCAGGAGATTTGGTGGAAAATAAAGCTTTAGATGAGTACAAGGTAAAAATACTTCTATCCTAATAACCATGTGCAAATAAAACAGCCACTCTTGAATATAAAGGTCTGTGTCTTGCATGTATTTAACAGCAGGGGCGGCTGGACTGATCATTCCCTTCACAACAGTAACCCCACTGATTTGCCAGACCTCATAAAAGGGCGCAGGTGTGACCCAAGCATTTAGCAGTTAACTAGTGTGGAGTGAGACCACACGCCACTGACAGACTGGAGGCTCCCACACGGGACCAATACGGGAGGCTGAAAAAACCAACGGAGGGAATAGTGCACCAATTGTAAATTGCAGATTTAATTCATTAGGAAGTGTCACTTTATTCTGGGGCAGCCTGAGCAGTCCGATTAAAAAGTGGTAATCAGGATTAATTAGGAGAATATATATGTGAGGATTAGCAGGCCTATCCCCAGCAGCTCTCTCTTCTGCCATGCATCTCTCTCTGCTCTTTATTCTTCTAACGCCCTCTCTCTCGCTCCCTCTCGCTCTGCCTGGTGAGAATTCAGCTGTACTTTCCTCTTTCTCACAGTCTTCTCTAACTGGCTCAACTATTCATCATTCATCAGTCTCTTGAACTACCTTTTTCTTTCTCTCTCATGACACGCTTGGCTTCTGTTTCAACCTACCAAACACAACTGTTAGGGAAAATTAGGGGGTGACACTTAAACTCATAGGCTATCCACAGTTTCAGATTACTTGTGCTTTTAAATTATTCTGTCAAAAGAATATAAAATTTAAAAAAGCTCACAAAGTCAGTAAATGAAAAAAATAAATGATTATCTTATATTTTGTCACTGCAAAAGACTGCAAAAGTAAATCTGTGATTTCAGAATGCACAGCAAAGGCTGAAATTACATTAATGATGCTTTGATATTGTTTTGGGGCTATTAAAAAAATTACACTTTTTTCATGTTATTTATTTATTTATTATTAATTTCTTTTAACAATACTTGAGTTTTGGAAAATTGAAGACCTTTAAGTCTGGCTTACAATTTATAACTATTTAATAACCTATTTGCTGTATTAATGACCTATTTATTTATTTATTTATTTGCAACACTCAGTAAAAATAAAACCTTTAATGCTGCTGCAGGATGAACGCTGAATAGATGCAGAACAGATGCATAATGGGAGACTTTTACACTAACAACCACTTGATGTCATCACAAATTTCAGTAAGGCCCCCTCTGGCCAGATTTATTACTGAAATCTTCCAACTGCTGGTTTATCACAGTGTTTATATTATTACTTCAACATGTTTCAGTTAACATAACCTTGAATCACTGCAGTTCAAGTGCGAGGATGGGCTGTTTTGCAGCCCCATCATTGATGTTAGCAGATGACGCATGCCCTGTTCCTTGGCACAGGCTCAGACCAAATCTTTCACCGTGCATGCCTCTCAAGTGCAGTCGGGGTGGCCCTTAACTTTTGAACATGAATTTAAATTCAACAAGCAGTCTTTATTTTTTATTTTAGTTCAATGAGAAAAGAATACGGCTGGCACCACACCTCACTGTTATAGCTATAATTTGGTGACACCAATTTGATTTTGATGCATATAATATGCATCACATGCTGTCCTATGGACTGGTTCACATTTAAATCCAGTAAGTACAATGGAAAAAAAATAAAGTGATCAGACCACACAAGATGACCAAACAAAGCACTTACAAAAACAGTAAAAGTTTAAATGCATGAAAAAAAGTTGCCCATGTGATGTATAAGATTTGTAAATTCAATAAAAGTAATTTAAGATGTAAACAGTTGCTAATTTTAGCTGAAGACAGCAGAGCAAAAAGACTTAGACAGGCATTAAACAAGTCAGGAAGTGTCTAGTGGATGCAATCAACAGGGATACATTATAAGCAGTTTAGATATTTCCTCCTCATCCAATACTTACAAACACAGTTTACTTCACTGTGCAATTTAATGATTTCTGTAGATCTGAAAACAGGTTTGGGTGAAGCTGAGGACTTAAATAATAGCAGGAGAGGTATTGAACCTCTTCGAAGAAGATCAAATGCAGCTTTCATTAGTTTAGTACAGCGCCGGGGCGCATTGATGACTTGTCAGACAGTCTCCCCTTCAATACGCAGCGAGAGGCTCTAAAAATCATCCTTTTACTGAGCCCTCTCGGCTGTAAATTCAGCCCAGCTCAATAGTACCCTCCACCCCCCTCTAAACCTCCCTTATTTCTTACCATGGATTAACCCTATGCTGCTGATCAAACGGATGCTTCTCTGTGTATCTGCTCAGACCCAGACCTGTCCATCCATTAGCCACTCATAATGAAATCTTCAACTTATTATTATGGAAAAATCCATTGTTTGTCCACAGGTACCATATTTAGTGGGAGAGCATGATCTTCCGGAGGATTAAGGAAATGCTTCAGGGGGTTGTGCTGCTCTTCAGAGGGAAGGAGGAGGTGGGAGGGGGATATGGGGGTGGGAAAGGGGAGGGATGAGATTGCCTCACAAAATCAGGGGTCTTATGCACCTTTTGTGGGGTGAGACTGTTTCCAATTAAGACAGCATGAGCCACACAATATCACATTGTCACGCAGTAAACAGAGCTCCGCTTCCCACAGAAATAGGATTGCATCCCCCTTTAGGGGCTAATGACTGTGTCACTGTCCTATTTTCCTGCACTGTTTGAACAGTTTAATACAGACATAACCTGAACAAGCATCAAAGTGTGCTGAACTAGCATGCGATAGTGATCATATTTAGGCGCCGCGTTCAAGCGTTGACCTGTGCATGACTACAATCTTTACTCATTCTCATTGCATTAGCCTGCCTCTTTGTTTGAAGTGTACTTACAGTAAATATGATACATACACCAGGGCTAAAAGCTTTACATAAAACTGTCTTCAAAGAGCATATTAACCCATCTTTGTTTACAAGAGACGAGTCTGAGAAAAAAGACAATTTGGCACAATGGTCGTAAAATTCAGTTCTCTCCGTCTCACTGGCATGCACACGTACACACACTAGCACACACTCTGCAGACACAATGCAGACACGAGGCTAAATCACTTTGGATGGGAGTATTTAAGATGGAGTGTCACATTTCTGTGTAATAAATAGCAGAGATTGATTTGACCTCCCAGCCAGGTCCTGCAGTTTACTTATACACAAGTTGAGAAAAATGGAAGCTTTCACCCTCTGGGGATCTCTTAGAAGGATATCAGATAGCCTGTTGTGGGTTTAAGGCCACAACGATCTGGCCGTGTCAATATGGCTCTGCTATCAAGCGGCCTACCTCTCTACCTTCTCCTACAGCAACATGAGAGAAGAAAGCAGGCCTCAACCATCTCCAGCTGTTAACTCAGTTGTGGGTCCAGGATGAAGGAGGTGAGAAAGGTCAAAAGGTTTCTCTTACTGTTTCTTTTCAGACAACAGACCTTTTTGCATTACTTAGAGTTTCCCATCATTCTTTTGCCATAGAGGGCAAGAGAGCATACATTCATATAAGCAAGCAGGCCAAGTCAAAGCAACTATAATGAAAGGTACATAGAGTGAGCTCTTCGGTGAATTTTCCAAAGAATAATCTTAAACAAATCTCAGGAGCTGCCCTAAGGCTGGGAAATGAGAGAAGATACCAGCAGGTGTAAAGTAAGATCCTAATTTGGAGCACATCACCAGAAGGCAAATCGCTTCTCCCCCTTCTACTGCACATATCTGCAACCTTAAACAGGGGGCGGTGTCTCTGTGAGTATTTACAGTGACATAAGGGGAGGAAATTGTCTGAGACACAGGGCAAAAATGAATGTACGTCTGGAACCCAGGTGTAGGACACAGCTCGTGAAAGACACTGTCGAAAATATTGCATACACTATACTATATATACCTACAGTCTTTAATCAGTTATACACATATGAAGGCCTTGCCCCAAAATATTGTTGGTATTTGATTTGACCTAACAGAAAGCAAGACAGAGAAAGCGTTCCACCTCAACATAATCAAAACTACACAGAAGCTGTTCCCAGACAGCAACATGTGGTGCCCATAAACCCCACATCCTATTTGCAGTAATTATATTGCAAGAGCCACATGAATTATCATTGACGCAACATGTAATGACAACATCTTCAAAATGTCTTCCGCACGAAGGAGGAGCTACCGACTCAGATGACTTGCGTTTCCTTTACAGTATTACTGTTTCATGAATGCTAAAGACATGGGATTACACCTATGATGTCTGTTCACACTCAACCTCCACAATCCCACTCCCAATAGAATACATACCTGGATGTGCACTTCAGCAGGATATATACAACAGAAAAATGCAGTCACACAAAATGCCAAAAGTATTAACTTTCTGCTCTGCAACTCAAGATGATTACAGCATCATTATCAGGGAACTAAGCAAGTGTCTTTCATTTTGAGTGCAGTTTACACACCGTTAGCACTGTCGGAAATGCTGGAATGCTGTGAATACGTTACTCGCTATTGACTTCCCAACTTGCTCTCCTCCCAGCCCTGCAGAAGGGAAACCAGCCAGTGATGAACGATGGCAGCACAGTCAATGAAAAATCAACTGGGAAGCACAAAGCTCTTAATGCCCAGCCATATTGGCTGCTGACGGGACCAAATAACATCAGCATAGCACTTACAGAGACCAATCATACATTTCCACCAGCAACGACACAGGATCTGGACCGCAATAAATTCTTTCCCCTGATTAAACAGTAAATTCTGCATGCCTATCAGGGTCCCATTAAGTGGGGGGGCCGCTTTCAAAAACATCATTAATCAAGCGCGAGATATGGCGCGAAATATCAGTCATCGATTGTAACTGCTTATGACAGTTTACACAGCTTTATATCTGCAGGCAGTGCTCGCTGATCTATCAATTACCGGCAGCCCTTACCGCATGCTAATTGTGCATTTTCCCCTCTAATGCATTTGCACTGTTATCTTATAGGCTAATGAAACCAAACAAATCAATAAATATAAATTATACATGCAAAGATGTACTGCTGTGAACATAAAGCCTCTAATTAATTGCAGTTGATTAATTTATATACTTTAATTATCTCTCCTGCCTGCAGATGGCATAAATATCTGGACAATCTGCTTATTGCTATGTCAGTCATAAAACGGCAGACGCAGTGAAACTGTTAGGCGAGGCTAGCTTTGTCACTGGAAAACACACAGTTGCTGACATAAAAAAGCCCTGCCTCTGAATAATTTAAAAAGAGCAAATTGCCAGACAATGCACAGCTCGAGACTTATAATTTCTTTGTTGGTTTGTTATGGTAAGTAGTATGTCCATTTTGTATGAGCACAGGAAAACTTACCACTATATTTTCAGTTACCATTCTTTATGTCCAACCCCCAAATGGTTTGCAATTTAAGCAATTTCTCTGTACAAATTTCAGCAAAGCCTTTTTGGGCAAAGCGAAACCCTGTTGGTACTGATATTTACGGTGCACTGCTCTACAGAACTTCAAGCAATTAAGTTTTAATTAAGTCACATTATTGAAAACAGCTCTGACGTGCTTGTGTGTAAGCTTTGGAAGCATTCTTCATTTAAACCAATTGCTACACAGCCACAACAACCTTGTGAGAAAACCAGGCTGTCCATGCCTTTTAGACCAGTTTAATGAACACCATAGGACAGTATTACTTGCAGCTAGTGAAGAAACACGATTCATGGCCATGGTGCAGTTTCAATACAACATATGCAGTGCAACCAGGGTGAAAAGCAGCGATATGATCCTGCTATGTACTGCAACAAGCAGAAAGTTAAGAATGAAGTGGAGTTGGACCAATAACTTGCCTTCCAAGGGTGCACAAGGGGAAAGATAGTGAGGCTTCTGGGGGTTTACATCTTGATGCTGCTAATGAGGGTGTTTTTAGTATAATTACCCCAACAGGGTGCTTGGCAGCATAATTACCAGAAAGACATTACAGAGGAACATTAGTGTGTCCAGGTACAGTAAATATGTCACGATAGAAGGTGACAAGGTCTGCTTTTTTATCTTAAGGAGGCTTTTTCCAAAAAAGCTGTTATTTTCACACATGTGCCAAACAAAAATCCGAGTTTCATTATACTTACGACAATAACAGGTTCCCTGTAAATGTATCAAATGTAAAAATTACAAAATGTAAAAGTGCAGAATGCGTGTGAACATTTCAATTCTCAGTGTGGTCTCTCCTGTTGCTGAATGTGTGGGGCCCTTTTTTCTACAAAATGCCAGAGTCAAGTGGGAGTCCAAACAGTCAAGATTTTATGGCTGAGACCCAAACTCCAGCAAATCAGCTGCCCACAGTTGAATGTTCTTTATGAAGTAAGTGAATACCTGGCAGGGATGTCTAGCACTTTTGTGTAGGCGACTCCAGACATATAGTTTAGATCACATAAATGCCACAATGCCTGTAAAAACACCTGGACTTTTTGGCCCCGACTTCAAACATTGCCTTTGCACTCTTTTTACCTTCGCAGATCTTTTATGTGGTCAGGTTGCAGAAAAAAATAATATCATCCCATTAAAGCTAAATGTGTGACATCTGAAATGAGAAGAAGGTTGTTACATGAACACTTCTTGCAGATGTGGGTCAGTCCTTTCTTATGGTCCAGTCAAGTCTGTACTGTATTATTATCATTGTTATACGGAGTGATCGAGGTACTAAACTGCAGCTGGTGTGGATTGTCTGACTTAATATAAATAGTCATGTCATAATAAATAATTCCCACTGACATTTATCAAGGCCCTCTCTTATGACAGTTTGAGCTACAACTGTTTAAATATCAGTAGTGTAGTGTCCCACAAAAACAATATCTGTCAAATTTCCTTCCTCTACTTTTTAAATCCTTTGACTTTATTTCAGTTGCATGCTCCTTTCTGACAATACAACCAGAACTTTAGCAGAAATAACCACAACTATATAAACAGAATTCGGGGATGAAAGCGCAATTTCTCAGACATTGTGCCTTTACTTTATCTCCCCTCCCCTCTGAGCAGAGACTTTTAATCATCCCGATATGATTTAGTCACTTTTAAACAATAATGATCATGGAAGCAGCGTCATTTGGGACGAGGTGATCAATCAGGGGCTCATTCAGCTTTAATTCATGTAGATGCACACCTAATACTCATTACAAAGATGCAATTTCCACCCAGTCAACATAGATTAATGGGGGACCATCTCTCCTAGTGTTTCTTTGTGCAGTGCCATGCCTCCAGCAGGATAGATGACTTTCATACAGACAGAACTGGTCCACGGGCTCATTCATTTAACAGACACATTTATGACAATTCGGTTGGTTGACAGAATATTCAGGAAACAGCAATCAAAATGACACAGAGCAGAGTTCTGCTTTGGTATTTTTTATTGGTTTTGCTTAAAACGAGAACAGGATTTGAGTCACAAATGTCTTCCATCAAAAAGGTTATTATCTTTACACATTCAGCAAAACCTCAGAAATACCACCAAAGAAATATATTCTGTAAATACTTTGAAAGTTGTTGTGATCATTTTATGAGGTATTCATTTTGAACCAAAAATAAATGCAGGGAGTTTTATAAAAACGACATGTTGTAAAACATTTAACAAAGTTGCATCAATTCCTTTACAAACTACTTTTCATTCACCTTCAAGTAGTAGGTTCCATATACGTATTATTCAAAAATATGTTGTATGGTTAACATAGTCATCAAAATTGTTTTTGTTTTTTTACTCTTTAATTTATTGTTTTTACTTAAATTACAAAAAAATCCTTCATATATTTACATGAATATCAATGTAGTTGCTTCCATCAGTGTTGCATAAACCACATATCTCAGAAAAGTTACTGGAAATCTGGTCACATTGTTCTTAATGTATTTTGATAGATAATCCAAATAAAAGAGCAATATCTATGAATGTTACTGTATATCTACATCTTCCTATCACATATGTTTCTGTATAAACTTTCAGTAATTCAGCATAAACTTATACGGGTAACTGAATGAGCCTCTTGGGTCCTAATAAGCAGACGGGTACTGGTATTTCCTCAAATGCAAACTAAAGCCTATATTCCCCTGGTTTATTATACACACTTTCAGCATTAATATTAATATGACTTCTGTTTGTGGAAAAAAAAATACTATGAAGTTTGAGAACTCTGTCGGCACAGAAAATCTTTGAGTTTTGCAACTGAATAGACACTTGTAGACTGAAATTGCCATTTTCCTGGTGCATCTCTAATTTCCCTCGTATCAGCAGGCGCTGGTGGCAATGCTGAGGGCAGATTACAGCATGGGGAGAGCCTGTCCTGAAGAGCTCCAGGTGGCTGGAGTTAACTGTGCTGCCCTGGGCTATGTCACTGTGAGTTGGACCAGCATCCCTGCCCATGGCCCTCCCCTTCCTCTTCTCTATATCCTCCATCTCCCTCGGCATGCCCATCCATCCATCCTGCACTAATTGGGTTTGGTACTGGAATCCCCCTCTCACAGCATACGCTCACGTCCAACCGCTAGCCGTAAAGACAAGCATGTTTAGCGCAACAATTATGATAATTGCTGCAGAGCACTCAGCTAAGGGAATAAGCAAATCTGATTAAGGGCCCTTCTGCATGATCAAATATTAATCTGATGTGTCTTCACTCTGACCTGGCTTGGAACATAAGAAGCTCTTATGGTCTTATGCATTAACAGATTTGCGCAGGCTGAACTCATAGCAACTAATAATATTGGACATGCAAGTCAGAGCGCTGAGAAAACCTTGTGGGAGTAGAATCCACTTACATGTACAATAAAACTAAATAACAATATCATGGACTATAATCAGACTAAGCGTTATAAGAACTCGATTACTTCAAAAGGCTGCTGACAGTAAGCACCTATTATTTGAAATTCTCCGAACCACCTGTTGGACTGAAGTCAACAAGCTACGTTATACCGTGTAATAAGCTTTATATTCACATTATGTTTAATGCCACAAAAACAAAATACACATGAAAGTTCCACCTGTTAACCTTCATGCTTTAAAAACATTTTATGTAAGTAAAATGATAATAATAATTTATATATTTTTTACATTATCCAGTTAAATTAAAATAATGTGAATGTCAAATTTTAGAAAGTATTTTTCCCATACATATTTATATTTTTAATTTAATTAAGCTTTTCTAAGGAATTCTAATTATTAAATACAGTGTTGTGACGGGGAAATGAAAATGAAGTTGCTGCTCTTTTAAAAACATTAGGGTTTGAAAGAAACAAGAGGAAAATTTTCAAGCAGGAGAAATTACTGTCACTAAATATATATAGAAGGTGTTCACACAAGACTTTCTGAAAGAAACAAAAATAAATATTATTTGAAAATGTTTTTATTTTTGAAAATGGTCAAAATCCTCATCAGCAAACACATCGGTTATTCAGCACCATCCCCGAAGTCCACTGGCCTCATCCGATTTGACTTTCCAGCCTACAGTCAAGTCTAGAGAGCAAGCAATAAACAAGATGGCGATGAACCAGACAGCAACTGGCAGTTTAAAGAAGATTAGAATGATATTAAATCAACACAAATACCCAGTATTTAACAACACAAAACAGCTTGTAAGAATCATTGGATTATGAATCTGGATTACATCTCTAGGCCCTCATTGCTGAGACACTCTGTCTATGGGGAAGAGGGAGGGGGACTCCAGATGAACTAATCTACTTACAAAGCATATTGAACTTACTATGATTTATACATAAGATAAGGCTTATTCTAAGGTCAATTCTTACAGTAATTCAAAACATATTGTTTATTCTGTTGGACATTAATGCAACAGATGTCCCTGCTACCCGCTGCTCCTCCTCAAATAAATGCATGTCTGTATGAAAGTAAAACAGTGGAACTACAAGATGCGCCGTATGTGATCGGGGGAGGAATGTCTAGCTGAATAATACGAACCACAGGACACACCAAATAACATCAGCACTCTATATATAGAAAGTAAATAGCAGGAGACAAGACGAGCCATGGTAAACTTTTAGAGCACAAAGTGAGGGTTGTAAAATCTAAATGTTAAGTTTAATAGCATAAACTCTCCAGTGAAAATTTGAAATTAAAAATTAAATAACACACAAACTGTATGACGATAAATTGTAAAAGCTGCCATAGTCATCAATCAAATGTTCTGCATGCAATCGTACAAGCTGTGAAATCTAGGAATTCAGTGCGCTTTGCAGTGCTTTTTTCAAGCATGTTAATATTTTTTCTAAAAGAAAGAAAACAAAACAGCAATTAATTTTTAGCTTCTTCTTATTACTGGATTTCTAAAGCGATACACACTAATCCACTGACGCCGTGCATTTAATTTAGAGCATAGTTCTGTGAAACAAGTCTAAGACTGTTTGTGAGAATGATCCTTCTTGACTAATATGAGATTAACCCAGATGCTTTGCACAGGAATAAAAACATGCTCACTGCTAGCTTTATGGTAAATGCATATAAATACAATATATTACTAAAATAGCGAGGCTATGCATAACCAAAAGAAAACAAAGTATATATTTTTAAAAATCGCAAACACGTTGAAAACCACTGTAAGAGTATTCTTAAACCAACATCATATGAATGTCTGGCTGTGGAGGACAGTGATCTAAGGAAAGTCACGCATACACAAGGAGCTCTAACACACAGAAGAGAAAGCTTAAATCTGGTAGAACACTATTTACTGATGAGTCAGTGTGCTGGAAGAGTCGTAACAATCCCGGGACACAGAAAAGCTTTAAAGTTAGCAAAGACGCTTAAAAATATATTGAAATTATAAAGAAAAAATCCACACAGCCTCATTTTTTAAACAAAAAACACTGCAGCATTTTGCGGTAGCACCTTGATGTTAAAGGGAAGGAAGCTGAAATGAAAAATAAATAATCACAACCATGTTTTTCTTCTACCTCTTACACAAGGAAGGTATATTTACTGAAGCTGATGAATTGTGCTCTTCCTGTTCTGTGCTGCGGCTGTTGGAAATACTGACAGACATAACTTAATGTACTCATATTAAAACACTGACCAAGAAGCTGACCAAACAATTTCCAAAACACACTGAGAAGGTTACTATCAAGAGCTGCATTAACTCATTAAGTTATTACTGTTTTTATATATTGTTATAACATTTCAATAATGGCGATTGTTGAAAAAGAACTTTAGTTACTTTCAGTTAAAAATACAGTAGAAAACGGTTCAGTCATTGGGCCACATCATCTGTGGTCATTCGATTTTAGCCTGTTATTTGCCTACAAGTAACCATAGTAACAAAACTGATGCTTTACAGTACGTTAATGGTTAAGCTCACTTACAATTTACATAGCTTAGCCAGTGATCGCATTAACTAAAACAAGTGAAAACGCATGACAATATTCTGCTGTAGTTCACTGTTCATTTGCAACGGTTTGTGTGTGATAAGTGTAGTTTGAAATAGAAAACAGTTGTTCTAGGGAGAGCTCTTTCACTTCACATCCGTCTTTGCCCCAAATGTTTAAAGAAAAATTTTATAATGTTTTCTCTTTTTTTGGCAGATGGGATATTTTTAAACTTATCAAATGATTCATGTTTGGTTGGAGAAAAAAAGAGAAAGAAATAAAATTATTATCCTCCTCCCCGAGTCCTACTCCTGTCAGCCTGCAGTCATTTCACAGCCCAATCTAAACACTGAAGTGGGAGACAAGATTGAGTATTTTCATAGCATGCTGCATTGCACCCTGACGCTGTAGACTGACTGCTGTTGGAGTGACCACAGCTCATCTCTCTGCATAGGGAATGGTCAGTAATCCTTCCTGGACGCTCTAGGAAAAGTAGCAGCTCTGAGGCAGACTACACTTTCTGTACCACTTCTAAACAGAAGACTGCTTCTGCGCTGTATAAGTATGCGTCTTGCTCTGTCCTCATACACAATTGGATTACAGCAGTATTCCTCTAATTCTGAACAGGTCTCAAAGATTTAATATTCCTCTGAAATTTGATATATGCCCTAATTTAGAACCTCATGACATGCAACTTGTGACATTCCTGTTGAAAAACTCATTAACTCCTTGAGACTATATTAATGCTTTTGGATGAGGATTTGGTTGATTTTGTGAGGTTTGACTTTTTTGGCTCATAATTTCAATCTAATATTTTTTTTAAACAATCTGTGGGCCCATATACTGAAATATATAAAAAATATATTCAAAAGTGTGTAACTATAACTAAACCGAAAACTTCAGTTTGCACATTCTGAAGTAAAAATTAACCTAACAAACTACTAGACTAGACGTCTTCATATTGCTTCATAATTATTGTTTTTATGTACTCAATGTTGTATCAATACAGATAGTCCGAAACTGTGGAAACATCAGAAGAACACGGTGGCATAAATAAACCACGTTTCCACTGTGAAATAGATCGTTGATGATGATGTGAAGAGTATTTCAGACATTTTTTGTCTTATTATCAAAATGTACAACTAATTTGATGAGTAAATTTTTTTTGTTTGTTAATAATTTTAGTACAGTTCATTTCAAATGCAATAGATATTTTAAATTAATTTGAAAAAAGGACTTTATGAAACACTTTATGATAATTTTGGCTTATTGTGAAATGTATTTTTAGTTCATCACATGCTGTCTATAATATTATTCCTATTATTATTCACAACGGCATGAATAGTAATTCATGTAACTAACTATACAGAATAAATAATAAAAATCACAGCCTTAAACTGAAATCATATCTGATTTGCATGAATTGTTTATATAAATTATATTATTCTCAGTATAACTTTTATTATTATCTAATTCTGTAAACAGTGGAGGTGTGCTGCTACAAGTGGCTGAGCTTTATTTCCACTTTGGTGCACATGGAGCCCAGGCAGGTGCACAGAGCCCACCGTGGGGTATCAGGTATCCCCTTGGCCTAGGCCTCTCCCATTTGTCATGGTGAATGAGTGGTTTGCCTGACTGCACTTTCTCATTCCATTTCCTCCCAGGCTGCACTGAGGCCCTACCACCCACTGTACGCTGTCATTTCTTTAACCCCTTTTCCATTCACATGAAGTGCGGGCAATAATGCTCTCTCACATTCCTCCTTTCAATAGCTTACACTTTACAGTCCCCCACCTCTGCCCCCCAAACTCACTGCACACACACGCATGCACACACACACACACACACACACACACACACACTCGCGTATACACACCTCTCTTCTCCTGGTCAGTCTACACCTCTCCTAATGGTGTGAAAAGCAAATGTTGTCCGTGTGACAAGTCACAGGTGTTCTACAAAAAATAGTGGTTGAATAATAATCATAGAAATAACTAAAACAAGCACAGGTTTAAAAAAAGGAAGAATAAATTAAATACTTTAAATATATTCAGCTATGATATTGACATAACGAATTCTTCAATGAAAAAAAAACAAAAAAAACAACAACATCACGGGCCTGGCAGATGCTCAGAAGGTTAATTATTAACCTATTTAGAAGAAATCTCTCACCACCCTCTCAGTCCACGTATAAAGGCAAATGTTAGTGCTGCTCTTACTTACGTCCATAATGCCTTCCACCATCCATTCTAGCTGTGATATTTGGCTCACCAGTAAAAGCCACAACACTGCGCCCATCGGCACCCACTCTGCAACTGTAAGAAGAAACTGGAATGGAAAACATTGTCTGTTCCTACTCAACAAGGGGAAAAAAGAGCTCAAGCACAAGTAAGGGTAATTGCAAAACACCCTGAGCTCATCCTATAAAGAAACTTTGTTTCTTTCCTTTTTTTTCCTCCAAAAAGAAAACCAGGAAATCTCCACTTATTTCAACAAACATTTGCCTAAACTCAGGAACTAGGCTGGACTCCCCCCATACACCACCCCCTTGCCTTTTTAAAAGTGTGGTGCGGGTCTGTGGAAGATCGGGAGAGCGTCAGTGTGTGTAGATGCAGTGCGAAGAGATTGCAGCACCATCTGCTGGTAAAAAAAGAGCCAAGAAAATAAGAGAAGGAATAAGGATAAAGTTATGGCAGAAGCCGACAGAAAGATGAGTCCTCGGCGAGGGATTTTTTTCCCAATTTTAATTTAGAGTCCATATGTATTACTGCTAGTGGTTTGTACTTTAAATGAAAAAAAAAAATATGACGGGAAAACGCAAGACCCTAATAGAGGGAAGAAACACCATGACTGAGAGACATAATTCAACTTCCCATCACTAACTAGAAGAGGTAAAAGTTCATGGAGGCCTCTTCCTCACATCACATCCATAGCTCTGACTACGAGACATATAAACAACCTATTTCATTCTTGCCCTCATTTCCTTCAGTGGATCCTTTGGACAACTAATAATGAGTTAATCAGCCTGATTGCACATTCATCACTGTGATATGTTTCTCTCTCTCTTTTTTTCACCTGACAAGGGCAAGCATGTTTTACTTGGGAAATGAAATATTTAGTGACTTGCTCCTTTTGCCCTTACACTGGAGACAGAGGCCCTACAGCTGAGTAAACAGCTGGGCTGCACAGTGGGCAGGTAACATCTAGCGCCCACTCTGCTCAGCACTGACTAATAAAAGCCACGTTACCCTGGACACTGGACTCAGAGCACTATTCTTCCCTCAAATAAAACTGACAAACAACAAGTGCAATTTAGCCATTTTTTTTTTTACTTTATTATTAAAATATGCATTTATGTGTTATCCATGTTAAATGTTAAAAAACAAAAGCAAAACAAAAAAACTGGCAGAAAATGGACAAGAGTGACAACTTTCACTGCTAAAGGGCCTCACCAATGGAATATATGCGGTACTGCACAATATATATTTCTATCCATCCATTAGACGAATCAAAGTTGAAATGTATAAAAGTAGTCTTGCCTGCCTTAAAAGTGGCCTTCCGCACTGAAACATTCTATTGTAGTCCTCCTCGGTAAACCAACTCACACAACACAGCCAAAGAACTACACTACAGCCAAAGAACAAGGAAAATTATAGCCTTTCCTCTGAGTCTATTCCGCCAACTTCAAAGATTGATATGTAAACCAACGAGACAGATGGACTGGAGAGATGTTAGGAAAATGAAGAGGATGAATATTATTGAGAAGAAAAAGGAAAATTATATAAATGTATTAATCAAATGCATTTTTCTCCTGGTGCAGTGTCCAGCAAGTCACAAAATGAAATCAGTGCTGAGATTTGGGTTGACCTGTTGTTGTTCAAGCAATGTTTGTATTAGTGACACACTGAGAGAGAGAATTTATGAGACAATAAATAGACAAAAGCTGTCAGAGGCATTGACGCAGGAGGTGGCTGGATCTTAATATACAGTGGTTCAACATAACACTCCCACACAAGCAGGAAAGCAAAACAGAGTATTTTAGGTAACAAAGCTTCAGTCTTGCAATCCAATATTTATCACAAACTGTACAGGTAAGACCTTACAGAGTCATTAAACATGGAAGCACAAATCTTAGAACCGCTGTTTACCGCATATGGAATGAGACTGCAAATTTCTTCAACCATATGTTCTCAGTTTCTGTTTTAGCATACATAACCTAACCCAGTCATTTATGAACAAATTCATTTTCAGCAAACACCTGAGCACAAACGACATCATTTATAACAAGGTGTAAAACATGGTGAACTAAATATTTAATATTAATAATCAGGGCACCTGATTATAAGTACTCTTCCTGTGTGTGTTTCGTTGTTGTTGTTGTTGTTATGGTTTTTACAAATTAACCAAGCAATAAAATAAAATGAAAATCTCTGAAAATACAATTCTTTATGATTGCCATCTTAAGCATCTGTGTACAATTAGAAACTGAGGACTGATGAGGATAGATTGGTTGTGCCTGATCAAGGTCTATTGAATTTTTACCTCTCAGCCATTCTCAAATCACTAGTCAGCACTAATGCACCCATATTGTGTCTATAAGTGTGAATTGATTTATATTGCTGCAAAGCATCCCTAAGACATTGAAAGAGCACCATTGGAACCCAATACCTATTATATATGTTTGTTTCTGAGGAAACGGCCACTCAGTACATTGGATCAATGTGGACATCAAAGGTCAAGGCAATACATTCCTGCTGAAAAGTTAGTGTGCCATCAAGCAGCCCATTTGCCAGCCACCAACAGCCTAAAGACTGGAAATGAGGTGCAATAAAGATGAAGGAAGGTATTTACAAAGTTGATGTTTTATGTAGTTTCTGCATTTTCTTTTCATTTACAGTCATGTGAATTCATTTCTTCTAACCTGACCCCATCTTTATAAGGAGAATTTGTACATGAAATTGGTAACTGGATCAACCATTTAGTTATTGTGATACCTAAAACAGCGGTCCCCAACCTTTTTTGCGCCACGGACCGGTTTATGCCCGACAATATTTTCACGGACCGGCCTTTAAGGTGTCTCGGATAAATACAACAAAATAAAACTAGTACCGGTATCGAAAAAAAGAAGATTTATTCATAACACACGTGAAAAAACCCAGGAAAACCGAGTTAACGATTAAAAACGATAACAAAATAACCCTGAAAACCATACATTTCACACCTGAGCCTCAACTCTCGCGGCCCGGTACCAAACGACTCACGGACCGGTACCGGTCCGAGGCCCAGGGGTTGGGGACCGCTGACCTAAAACATGCCCATCGCTACAAATAATTATAATTGGTCATTACAAAATGCTGATTGATCCAAACCAACTTTACTACTAACTAGAAGATCAGTTACTGGCAGGTATCTTTAAGCCTGTCAAGATGGATTCCCTGTTGAGAGAGACTTGGTCCCATACTCCCGAAACATTCAACCACACAAACCACTGGTGCTGGTATGTACAAATAATACTGTAAGAAATGGAAGTATTGCAGACCATATCTGAGACTTCCTTCAATAGGTCTTTGATATTAAGACTATAATCATGGGCAGTCTCAGTAGTCTTACCCACAGAGCTCTAAACTGACCCTTCTTGTGCGATCAGGGACTATTGATGTTGATATGCAAATTAAAGATCATATTAATTACTTAGGCCTGAATGCCTCAGTTGAAACTAACACCTGGCAAGCGTGCAGAGAGGATATCCTTATGCAAGCATGGCTATAAGCATCCCTTATAGATTGTTGCTTTTTTCCCTTTTACTGCTTACGTCTCTGAGGACCTTTTGAATCCATATTAATTTCCTCTCTGGCAGTTATGTGGGCAGGGTATGAACTGTGCTATTTCACTTTTAATCTGTCAGTAATTTAGTAATGTGTAAACTAATTATGCAGCAATATTAATGTAATTGGTTCTGGGAGCTGTTCAAAAAAAATCAATGTGTTTGCAGAGAATGCAGTAAATTGCATTGGGTTATTATAATCATGTGTCAAGAGCTGATTATGTTATGAAACTAAAAGGTAGATGTCAGCCACAGGTCAATACAACCTAGCTCCATAAAATCTATGCCGGCTCATTCATTGAATGTGAAAGGATTCAGCGAGAACAACCTCCGCTTCCTCCCCTACTCCGACTTGAATGACTCATCTTCACATACAAATAGAATACATTAAAATAGTTTCTTTACATCAGACAAAACATTCAGGCTGATTTGCAGAATATTCCTACTGTGTAAATGTCTACAAGCAGATGATCATTGTGTGATATTTAAAAGTAACATGACAAATTAAAGTCTGTTTACATACATATGGAAGTATTTACAGTGCTTCACTTGTTCCACATTTTCATGTTTCATGTTAAATTAATATTTAATCCATTAATACTCATAATTCTATGCACAATACCACTTATTCTTGCAAATTTATTACAAGTAAAAACAAACAAACAAAAATATAACATGTACATAAGTATTTTTCAGATCTATCCAGAGATATTCAATCAAGTTTAAGTCTGGGCTCAGGCTGGGCCACTCAAGGACATTCACGGAGTTGTCCCAAAGCTCCTTTGTTATCTTGGCTGTGCTTGTCCTGTTGTAAGATGAACCTTCGCCCTATTCCAAGGTGTAGAGTGCTCTGGAGCAGCTTATCATGAAGGATGTCTCTGTACATTGCTGCATTCATCTCTACCTCAATCTTGACTAGTCTCCTAATTCCTCCTTCCACAAATCATCCTCACATCATGACGTGGCCACTACCATGAGTCAGTGTAGGAATGGTATTGGGTGGGTGATGATTGGGGCATGGTTTCCTCCAGAAATGATGCCTGGCATTCAGGTCAAAGAGTTCAACTTTTGTTTCATCAGACCAGATGGTTCCAACCGTCTTCCATTTGTGGATGATGGAGTCCACTGTGCTCACTGCCTTCACTGTTGAAGAAATTTTTTCGTACACTTCCTCAGACCCTCAATGCAATCAAGTCTCAAAGGTTTACAGACAATTCCTTGGACTTCATGGCTTGGTTTGTGCTTTGATATGCACTGTCAACTATGGAACCTTATATACAAAGGTGTGTCTTTAGAAATCATGCTCATTCAATTGAATTTACCACAGGTGGACTCCAATCAAGTTGTGGAAACATCTGAAAGATGACCAGTGGAAACAGGATGCAACTGACCTCAGGTCAGTGTGAATACTTGTGTAGGCATCATATTTTTGTTTTTTTATTTGAAATACATTTGCAAAAATTTCAAACAATAGTTTTTCATGTTATGGGGTACTGTGTGTACAATTTTGAGGCAAAAAATGAATTTAATCCATTTTGGAATGAGGCTGTAAAGCAAAGCACTGTGAATACCTTCCGGACGCACTGTATATCTTTGTACTGCCAAATCATACAGTCGTGACTTATAAGTTGTCCATGATAGAAGAAAGGGTAGGTAACTGGAAAACCAACAGAACAGAACAGAACAGACCCTCCCCCAATATGATTAAAAATGGCTAACACTTTTACTACACAATAAACACTTGATTAGAGTTGCAGAGAACACTGTGAGACTCAGTGATATCTTAATGCAGTACTGAGAGTAAGCTAACCCCCTCGGGTAGCAATTAAGGCTGTCACAGGTTATGATTTATAGCCTTTGTTTACAGTGTTTAAAAGGAGAGACAGATTTCAAAACATCATTTTAGGGTATAAATAAATAATTGGGTTTAACCTTAATGCTAATTCAGAGTAAAGACTTTTGCAGTTGTCTGAAAAGGTTCAATAATTGAACAGCAAAAACATTTCTCATCTTTACCATGAAATTATGTCCGTTTTATATACCCACTCATACATCTTCACTTGACAGATTTAAGCCAACTGTGACAATTACTGGATACAAATACAGAAGTGGTTTGGAATTTCCTCTTCTGAAAATGATGGAAATACAACATCTCGAGTGTATGCATTTTTAACTGCACGCAATACATAATCGTAGGAAAGCATAATTTCCAAACTATCAAAGATTTCAAATAGGGAGACAGAAGGAGAATTTAAGTTACTATAAAAACAAAATCTGTGGAAATCTACTTTTCTTCAGATTCATTTTAATATGCCAGATGTTACTTTGAGAAAAGTCTGCAGGCAACATTTTTTCTTGGCTTTTCCCTGTATGAAAACAAACCAACTGTTTGTAAAATGTCCGCCTCCCTGTCTGATACTTCTCAGACATGTTTGGCTGACACTGGAGTCAATGAGTCGATTGAAGCTTGTATTCCACAGTGAAGGCATTTAGATGAGACTCAGACTCATACTATACTGTGAACAAGGAGTACATCCATCTCTAGTAATGGACTTGTGCTGTTCTACAGCTGTAAAGGGGACTTCAAGATAACCCCATTTGTCCCATTTGTGAGCCACTGAGATTAAATAAACTGTTTGATTATTTTAAAATTCTACAATCAATGGAACCTGTTATTACTTTTCTGGGTATACACGACATCAACACCTAAAACTTTTCTTCATCAGGACACAGACAAATATAGCAAACACAGTTTGTCTTTTGTAACATTCATAAAAGCTTTGATTAACAGATAATGCACTTTTTCTTTCTTGGGAAAAAGCACCACCTGTTTTTTCTGATCCAAGCAGCATTAGAGACTTTTTTACAGGATCCCCAGTGCTTCTTACATGTCCGGAGTGGCTTGGCTGTGGGTTAGCCAGGACTACTGAAACATCCTTTCACTCCCAAATCACACTAAACCTCTCCCCCTGTTTAACAAATTGCTTGAAGCACAGAATCTCTTGTCTTGGGAAGGCTTGATCAAGCTTTGAAGTCTGCAGGTCAGTGTAAGGCCAGCATTTGAAGTCACTGACGAGGTTGGACTGAGCTGATTTTCTCTGGAGAAGGCACAAAAATACAACGTGAGCAAAGACATGCACACTTCTATTTCCAGTAGGTTATTCCCTTAAATTGTTAAACCATATTCACCAAAATCTTTCATGTTTAATCAAAGTAAATGATCTGACACAAGCAAAGGTCAAAAATAAAGAGTTAAATCCATGCCATCACCGTGAGTGACAATAAAGGCCATTAGGAAACAGTTATCTGGTACACAGTTGAACATACTGGGTAAGTATTTGAATAGTTATTCATATTTAAATTTTTTTCCTTTTTTCCTTCCTTCCTCGTGATTTTTCTTTGGCAACATTATTAATTAGTCTCAAATGCTAAAAACATGCAAGAAAGTGAAGAGTAGAATGACATAGCTCTAAATCTTATCCAGACAAATCATCTAAAACATCTTTTATTTACATCTTAAGTAGGGATGGGTACCGGTATCTGGTGCCAATATGGCTAGGTGAACTAGCAAACACCGTCGTAGTTACATGCGGCTGTCTTCTTGTTTGATGGCAGATACTCCCTTCACCCTGGCCAAAAAGGCTAAAATGACCAAAGAAGAAGTGGAAAACAGCTAAACATGAGAGGTTTTTGGACAAAGTTAGTGTTTTTTCCATTGATTAAGCAATGCTTCCAGCCAAGAGTGATGCCATAAATCCCCTATAGCTGCAGAAAAGGCTAACATTGTTATCTTTTTACAAAAAAAAAACAAAACAGCTGAACATGAGAGGTTTTTGGACCAATTTTGTGTTCTCCATTCTTTAAGCACCGGTTCGAGCACCGTTTAAGTACCAGCACCGTTTCAAAAGTACCGGTTTGGTACTGGTATCGGATAAAACCTAAACGATACCCATCCCTAATCTTAAGCACATCTGCTCTATGCTATGTGGCTGATATTTTTTCAGGTTAGTTATTTAAAAATCCAGAGGCTTGTCGCTAACATTCTCTCTCTCTCGCTCCTCCCCAGCACCCAGGAGTGGAGTTAGTTAGGGTTTTGTTCACTTTCTTTCAGATACTTCCATCCAGCCATTCATTCATCCATCCATCCATCATCTAACATTCAACCAAGTTACAGTGGGCCGGGAGCCTATCCTCACTGAGTTGAATTTAATTAAATACAGTACGTTTTGGTTATTTAAACCCCATCATCTGTGTGGTCTCCCTGTTTAGCATGATAGCACATGCATATAAATATTACATAACTACACAATTACAGATGAATTACAGATGTAGCCAAAGTGCTGATAAATGTGGTGTAGCCACCAAAATAACTGTCACAAGTCAAAGGTTGTCGAAGCCACTTATGGTCTCTCACTGGTTGCTGGGCACGGAGTGCCTGGGTGAATGATTCTCTTATGGCAGCGAGCAGGGAATGATTCGTGAGAGCTAAGGTCACAGGCACATGATGAGGCTAATTAGTCTTGCTTTGCACTCTACTCGCTAATTATTTGCTTCCGTAATTATGCTCTTAATACCACCCCACCCTTCTGAACTGATGTTGCCCATCCTGGTATCCTGCCTGTAGCTACAAAAACACTCCATAAATTTGTAGTTAAGGTGGTGAAAAAAATGGAATCACATAGTTTGATCTGTGACAGCTGTTTCAGAGCTGTTGAAGTGTTGCTTCGCACCACCCTGACCCTGCACCATCCTGCTTTCACTGGCTATAAGTTTTTAAGCACTTAAAATGCTCTTCTTCGCAACACATCCCTTACTGCAGGAAATCACACAGAAAAGTGGAAGGAGGTGGAGACTGGAGGGAGTGGAATCATTAAGTGACTCGTTAATTCTACATAATCAGTCTTTCAGACACTTTTCTGACACTTCCTCTGAGTATGTTTCATACTGTTAACAAGCCAGCTTGCTAGAGCTTGGCAGAAACTGCAGCACTGGCAATGTTTAGCAGCAGCCTCAGATTTTGTGATGGTTGGGTACCCAACATGAGGGGAGTGAGACAGAGATAGACCCAGAAGGGAAAAAATGCTGTAGTAGCAGGAGAAGGCAGGCTGAAGACCCCTGGGCTCAAATAGAGCTAGATTTACCCTCATGTGCTAGTCTGTAGGAGCCACGGTCATTGATTGAGGCTGGAGAGCCATGGAAGCCGCCATTTAGGCTGGAGCAATACAACTGTGATGGTATTGATTGATGAGGCTGGCCCTGTTAATATTATTTATGGTGGGGGGGTACATAGCTCTCTGGCAGAGTAAGCCTCTCTATAATAAGTAGTAATTGATGGCATGGGAGGCCAAGGCTCGCTCACCCGGCCTTCCCCCTACTCACTGACCCCAGTCCCGTGAAAGTCAGATGGATTGCCTCTAACACAGTTATGATTGATATTATCAGATTACATAACGCACTACAGAAGCCTTGTGGGCCTACTCAAGTGGGCACATTGATTTTTGATTAGGATGCCACTCAACACATCTTGGAAGAAGCTGGGAAAATATATCGTGCAGATCAGGCAGCTTTTTGAGATTCCTTGAGGGATTTTGCTTATTGTATAGAGGGTATAATCTCCCATGGGTATAACAATTATGCTGTTACTCTGATTACAATGCAGAAAACAGAAAAAGCTGTTTCAAAAAGCAGGAGGCTGGCAATACAGGGAATTATGATAGAAATCATATTTAATTATGTGCTTGTTACTGGTGTGAAATTTACAGTTGAGTTAACCTTGTAATGGAAAATGATCTCTTTGCAATGGGAGACTACAAAGTGGACAACAGAAGTTGTAAAAGTTCCTACAATTTCATTTGTAATTTTCATTAGATGTACACTAAAATTAAAGCACAAGGTCTTCTTCCATGTGGCTCGTTTGTCAAAATAGATTTGAAACAGTAAAATCACAAAAATTAAAAATAAGTTTTTATCTTTCATTAATAAATGATAAATAATGAAAGTCAAGAATCCTTCAAAAATACGCTTCTGAATTTAAAACAGAGGTGGCTTTCTAAAAGTACCTGCAGAGTAAATGGCTCCACTGTTGCGTGACCACGTTTGGAGTTATCCCCCTCCCTCTCAAAAAAGTTGCTCAATTATTGCAGACAGATGGACAACATCCAGCAGATCTCAAAAGGTTTCAGTGAGTGAGACACAATTTTCTTTTGCAGCTCGAAGTAAGATGAAATCAAAATTTGTATGAAAAAACATATTAGTGTTTCCCTTGTGGCCCATCACAGCTTGTACTTGCACATGGTGTTAAGGTGCTGGTTAAGAGAGAAACATATGTGTACCTGAGAAAGTGTGATGAAGACTGTGATTAATGTCTCCTCATGACTTTTTTGACACCTTTGGCATAATGACTCCTTATTTTAGAAATGGATAATTATCACTTAATTGCACTTCAGAATTTTGTCACTGACATTTTTTCTTACTGACAGGGTCATATTTAGCTTGCATGACAGCTGTGTCGTATGTGGAATCTTTAATTTTCAGTCTGATGGCACCTAAATACAGGCAGCAAAGAAATATCAGTGAGGCAGCTGTGTGACCCCTGGCTGACCAGAAGGACCAGGAACAAGGCAGGAGTTATGTAGCTAGGAAATACATCTTAACGTAGAGGCCAGGGTACAACAGTACTGCTTATTCAAAACCACAATATTTCCAGATTCTACCAGGGCTGACGTGAAAGGAAAACAACACAAAGCTAAAGAAAACCTGGGGTGGTATTTTCATTAAATTCTTGAACTTGGTTATGAACACACTTTTACTTTTACCTTTATGAAATACTATAAATTTCTGTTGGCTTTTTAAAACTTAAAATGTACAAAAAAAAACCCTTACTTTTCTTGTGTTAAAATTCAAAAAAACAATATTAAATATCTTTGTTTTACATTTTTCTTCCTTTTTTTCCCTTCTACCTCTATTTCATCAACAGACAGGCATGATAAGAACCTCTTCCTTTTTAAACTTGGTCAGTAAATTAAAAGATGAATTAGAAACAGACTTGTAAATATGATAATAACAAATTGTTTCCCCCTGTGCTCTTCTGTCTTTTTTATTGCATGTGTGGGCAATCTTCCAGATAGAACTGAATTGATTTGTTTAATGATCTTCAATCCCTCCAACGCTTTTCCCTCATTCTCAAACAGCCTGCCTCTAACCCCTCAGCATCTAACACCCTAACCCCCTGCCTCTTTATCCCACCCTCACTCTCATCAGAACAGAGTAAAGCTGTGAATATGAACATTATGAGCTTTGGGTTCAAAACTTAATGGTTCACAAATCAGCCGCTATGGATTTTATGCTACTCCAATCAATAGTTGGTGGAAGGGGGGTTCATGATTTCTAGCTTTCAAATATACTCCTGCTTCTAATTCATATCAACGAGTTTAAACTGGCACTGGTGATCCGGAATAATTGGATGTAATAGGAAATAAAACATATTATTCAAGTGGGAGTGCAGTGTTGTGAGGTTCTTACTTCTATGCTCTCTGATTCTAATGCACTATCAGATCCAGCAAAGCACTTAACACATATGCAACTTTAAACTTGATGTATTTTTTTTATATTGCACTTTTACAGCAATTAAACAGATTGCTGTAAAAGCTTTCTACACATAAATAAATTGAGAGGAAATTATTAGCCATCTCTGCATTTTTGCACTGCTTTATGGGGCAAATCACTATATTATAGTCACTATATAGTATATTTGACTTGCAAATGAACTCATCAAAGCTTATTTTCAACAAACCACCCCTCAAAGCTCTCCTTTTGCAAGAAAAATATAAAGGAACCATCCTGTAACACACACACACACACACCCCTGCATCCATGTGATATACGTTTCCCCTTTTCTTTAGCTATAAATTTAAGGAATACTTGTTTATTGTATTTGTCTTAAAGTTGCCAATGATTTCTTCATAATGCATTCTTATGCTTTGTATGTCAGGTATTGTAACAAAAATATTTTATCCCTTCAGATACTGTGTCAACAGCTAATATTTCATTTGCTTTTTAGGTATAATGAAGCAGCTAATAAAAAACAAATTAAAAAAAAACAAAACACGAGTGCGAGAAACAAAAAATCCTGCACAACCGAACATGTACAGTTATAACAATTTTCTGAGATTAAGATGACCCTGACCAGTATTATTAATACAAGTGTTCCATCTTGTGAAACTCTAACAGTTGTGTTAAAGTCTGTGCACAGCAGCTGCTGCCAAAAGTGTAAAGAGTATGACCAAACTGTTCCCAGTTTGACTTCCTCGTCTATGCAGGAGACTTCTTGATGATGGCCAAACGGCAAAAAGAAACACAGGGCTGTTCACTACAGGACGGCCTCACATGATTAATGACCTTCAATTAGGGCCTGGATGGCAGATTTCATGGGTTCCTACTGCCCACGCCGCCCCCGACCAATGATAATCTTTCTGAGGCATGCATCAACAGCTTAACTCTCTTACATCAACAACATCCCAAACTTGAACAAGACAGCGTGCTGTCCACGCAGGACAGGTTTACTAAGGACAAGTTTAATCTCCACTCCTTAGCATCTGTAGGATGATATAATTTTGCTTCAATGGGTAACAAAGCTAAGGATGTTGCAGAATTGTTAGATCTTTCAGGGGAAGGCTGATTTCTTCCTTTCATTCAATTCAATTCAATTCAATTCAATTCAATTTTATTTATATAGCGCCAAATCACAACAAAAGTCGCCTCAAGGCGCTTCATAGATACAGAGAAAAACCCAACAATCATATGACCCCCTATGAGCAAGCACTTTGGCGACAGTGGGAAGGAAAAACTCCCTTTTAACAGGAAGAAACCTCCGGCAGAACCAGGCTCAGGGAGGGGCGGCCATCTGCTGCGACCGGTTGGGGTGAGAGAAGGAAGACAGGATAAAAGACATGCTGTGGAAGAGAGACAGAGGTTAATAACAGATATGATTCAATGCAGAGAGGTCTATTAATACATAGTGAGTGAGAAAGGTGACTGGAAAGGAAAAACTCAATGCATCTTGGGAATCCCCCGGCAGCCTACGTCTATTGCAGCATAACTAAGGGAGGATTCAGGGTCACCTGGTCCAGCCCTAACTATATGCTTTAGCAAAAAGGAAAGTTTTAAGCCTAATCTTAAAAGTAGAGATAGTTTCTGTCTCCCGAATCCAAACTGGAAGCTGGTTCCACAGAAGAGGGGCCTGAAAACTGAAGGCTCTGCCTCCCATTCTACTTTTAAATACTCTAGGAACAACAAGTAGGCCTGCAGAGCGAGAGCGAAGTGCTCTAATAGGGTGATATGGTACTACAAGGTCATTAAGATAAGATGGGGCCTGATTATTTAAGACCTTGTATGTGAGGAGCAGGATTTTGAATTCAATTCTGGATTTAACAGGAAGCCAATGAAGGGAAGCCAAAACAGGAGAAATATGCTCTCTCCTTCTAGTCCCTGTCAGTACTCTTGCTGCAGCATTTTGGATTAGCTGAAGGCTTTTCAGTGAGTTTTTTGGACATCCTAATAATAATGAATTACAGTAGTCCAGCCTGGAAGTAATAAATGCATGAACTAGTTTTTCAGCGTCACTCTGAGACAGGATATTTCTAATTTTAGAGATGTTGCGCAAATGGAAGAAAGCAGTCTTACATATTTGTTTAATATGTGCGTTGAAGGACATTCAATTCGTTCATGTAGGAATAACTATTCTAGTGCTTTAAAAATAGATGTGTCTTAAAAACAAGGTTTCTAAGTAAATACCATTCTGCATAGCCTTTCTAGGCTCGGTAAAAGTCACATAAAACCTAAAATGTAATTTAAAATAAACGTGCAAATATTTAAGTTAGATCCTCAAGAGCTGTGACTGGTCAACTTGAGCTGTTTGTATTTCACCTATCATCAGCTGCCAGTAAAATTATTTCCACTGCAAACCTTCCATCTACATGTAGTACCAGATGGTAAAAACATCAACATTTTTCAGTGTATATGAGCTATACAGTAGTTCCAGTTTATAGCTGGAGGAAGTTGCAACAGAGTGTCTAGAATAACATAACAGGCAAAAATAGATCCTACTACAAATTAATTTATTGAAAAGTTAAGTATTATTAGTTAAGATGAACCAAGATTAAAATTCTTATATGGTGCTCTTTATAAATTTAAATGTGCATCTACACATCTGCAATTATTTGTAGTACTGTCATTGTTATGCTACAAGCCCATATAATATGTACCTACCTACAGTATATCATAAGTAGTATTATTACACCACTACTATTATATTTTTTTCTTTCTGCTGTTAGGTTTTAACACTTGCTTTTATTTGTTAATGTAACTGATAATTATTTATGTGTATTATAATGATCTAATAAATACGTGAATGTCTGAATGTACTATATAAGCCATCTGAAAAATAGCATCTGAATATCTTATTAAGGTTTTAGTCTTGCTTAGATTTTAGTGTACCAATCAGTTAATGAGTATTCTCTTTCACAAGGTACTTCCATTTGGGCCATACTCTGCCTGCTGGAATTTGTTCAAGGCTGGCAGACCCACTTTTGTTCATGGAGTTTTGACTTTGACTCAGCCCGCCAAAACCACTCAGTTATTAAGACCTGGAAAAGGCTTCAATGGGTGGGGGGAAAGGAAAAAAAATCTGAAAACAATTAAACACAAACCGCGTTTGTACTTGGAAAGGGGTGGTTGTTGTATCCAATCCCGGAGAATTTATGGGATGCCATGGAAGTGCCATTAAAAAGAGAAAGGATGCGAGAACAGCTGTTTTCTGTGATGGCTCACACTGTTTACCATGATTTTTTTCTACAAGACTGTGTCAGACTTACCACAACCCTCCCCAGGATAAGCTTTCCTCACATGGTGCACATATGAAAGAGTTAAATTACAGTACTATATATAATAGTGTGCAAAAGTTTTAGATACTTTAAATATTTGGATTCTTATCCAAGCAGAGCGACTAAGGATGTATCTGATCGATCTGAAATTCATTTACAGAATTACACAACTGACCTACACCTGCTAAGTATCATGTATAACTGAAGTGCATGTAGAGAAATTGGTTTGTTTTTTGGGGATAGAACTGATAGAAAGCATTCACGACATCATTTGTAAAAGCATTCCAAATTTAGTGTCTAAAAGCTTTTGCAAAATATTGTAACTGTATAAGACAGATATAAGCCACAATGTCTTCTCTTACATTGATTCATTTGTGTGTATGCTACTGTACAAATGTTTGCCACAAAATGGACAGTAAGGTTGCAGAAAATGGACAACTGTATGTACAGATTTGTAGGCTTTAAAGAAGCTACCTAGCGTCCAGGCAAAGTGGAGTAAGATGATATGAGTGGCCAAGCACGAGATAAAAAAGGCAGAAAGACAGAGGCAGAGAGAGACAGTGTGCCAGAGGAACGTGATTAAGTCTGTTTATGGAGTCCTATCACTGCCACACAAGAGCAGGACCACCTGCAGTCTGGAAGTCATTACGCCAGGGTCACGGGATATCCTACATGTAAACTCTGAGTCACTTCACCTCAAATTGGGTGTAAAGATCCCATTTCCTCCCATCGACAAACTGAACCACCTGCAGGGTGATAGGATATGATGCTGTTGGGGTCTATGGCCTTTACCATTGTTCTGTCCTACTGCTACATTTAAAAAAGCTGTTGATTGGTCTATTAGTCAACTCCTAGTGTAAAATTCCTGAGCACCATGCAACACCCAAATATGAAAAGACTCAAAATTATCTCTAATTTTGATCTGTATGCTTGTATGTAGAGGTAATCAATGTAAGTTACTTATTACAATATTTGTCTTTGACCTTGTAGTCAACTCAAATTCATTTTTGTCTAATCTGTGTCTAATTAAAGAAGGTTTGTTATTCTACGGAAGCAAGTGAATTAAATATGGCATATCTGCAGGTTCCAGATGTATTTTTCCTCTAAAAAGTTTTTTTAACAATACATTTACAATTTATTTTCTGATATTCAAAATTCTCCCTATATAGCTTTTTGGCTATATAGGGAGTGGTAGTCATAATTCCTGTTTTAGAAGCAGATACAATGTCTAAATTATATTGCAATTTTGTAAAGAATTAATTTCTAGGGGATGAACATCAGCCACTGTTTTTCCTCTGAATAAAAATGAGTGAAATATCATACCCAACCAGAGCTCTGACAATAAACAAAGGAGTGCTAACGCAAAACAGTCTCATATTTGCTGTGTACACTTCTCACCTATCCTGTGACTTGAAGGCAGATGAGTTAACGGGGTGTTGAGTTAGATTGATGCATCCCCTCTCACTGACAGTTCTGAATCATGGCTCTAAGCACACACACCAGCAGCAGCTCTGGAATGTCTGATAAAATGATATTAATTCCACACATTAATGAGATTAATGAATCAGAGCAACTCAAAGCAGAGAAACCAGCTTTTCCTTTTTGTCTGGCCCTGAAATAATAACACAAAGGTAATTATAGTGCATCCATCAATCTGCTGCCGGACAGTCTAATTATCTGAGCATTTCTGAAGTGCTCTCACTTCTTTGCACCCATTTGTAATGTGTGATATGTTATTTTTTCATTAATGGAGAGCTCATCTGCAGCTCTTCCTGCATGTTACAGTGACTACCTGTCCCAGGCTGAGAGGGCTATGATTGAGAGCTGAGGGCCTGAAGATTGAGAGATCCAAAATTTCCATGATGGATGAAGATGTCATACTGCTAAGAGGTACACATCATCGACTCATCGTGCATCTTGACAAAGCACTCTTATCCTCCGAAGGGAATAATGAGCATGCTGACAGCACATCCCCTATAATCAATGGCTTTCAAATGAGGAATCAACTCAACTAATTAAACAAATAATTTCTTCAAACTACCATAGAGTTGTGAGTTTGTCTTTTGCCTCCAAATATAGAGGTAATAACATATCATTCAGGGCTCCACACTAAACAACACTACGTTTTTTGGAGGGTTGAAACATTTTCCATAATCTAAATAAAGATTTGCCCTGCAGATTTAGCTCAATTCAAAACCACCTAATTAGCTATGCTTATGGTTTTCTTGATATTTCAATGATACAAGGTTGAAAACCCCAATTTACACATTGTCTGTTTTCAAATAGTCTTCCAACAAATCTGACCTTTCCTTAGTACAAGATGCGTGGATGGGAAAACATTGTTTTTAAGTATTTTAATTAAGAATTGAATCACTGTTAACATGATAACCCTGGGACATTCTGTGTTATTGTGATTTCCTAATAAATAGGACCTCTGTCTATCATTCAGCCGCCTCTCCAGTGTGTCACTCATCCTACAGCTGAACAACAACTCCACTTTTCTGGACTGCTGCTGGTCAGAGTAACCGTTGTTTTACTATCTGAAAGATCAACTGTGAGCTTGAAGGCCACTTACCTGAAGCAGGCTGTGAAATGATTCATAGGCACCCAATGCAAACTCTCCAGGGCTACAAAGCAAAATAACAAATACTTTCTCCAGCCATAGGCCATCTGTGAGAGAAAAGAGTCAGTTGCATGGTGACCTGTCCAGCATACACAAGATGGGACAGGCTGGTGCTAGATGATTAGAGCTAACTGAACTTAACTAACTGAAATATTCATATACATAACCTTTTTTAACATGGAATCCTCAAGATTAGTCATAACAGCAGATCAAATGCAAAATTAAGACCATTCGAGATGCAAGGCTGTCAGATCACTTGGACATATTTTGACAAGATCATATTCAATATAGTTCATAAGTGCAAATCTCAGCTAGGTAAAAAACAACAACAACAACAACACACATGTGCACATGCTGATATGATGGCCATTAGTAAACTTCCATGAGATTCCCAAAGACATGAACTGATTGAACTGCCCAGGTGTGTTAACTAGTGAAATATCTTTTTTCTCTTATTTTGAAAGTTCATCCACGGATGGGTCCAAGTCACTCTGCCCAGAGGTTTTGTATGTAATTTGGCTGCCTCTCCAGAGGTCTTTCCTTAGAGTAAAAACAGACTCTGTCGCAGGTTGGAGGACCACTCTAACCACAACCTGCATCAGGTGGAGAACTGCTTCATGCACCAATACACAAAGCCCACTGAGGCCACAGAGCACAATCAGGGCTACCATCACGGCCCAAGACGGTGAAGCTAGAGTCTATTATAAGGACAGAATCATAGAATAGCAGTCACTATTGCACTAATAATTATTTTCACATAGTATATATTGTTTTTTTTTTTTTTTTTGGGGGGGGGGGGGGGGGTTGTTTTGTTTTTTTTTTTGGGGGGGGGGGGGGGGGGGGGGGGTTATAGCATGGGTGTGTCACGCACCCCATAGTACCAGCACAATGCAGTACCCCATCAGTCAAAAACAGTATATATCATTTAAACTTGCTGCTCAAGTTTTAAAGGTATGAAAAGTATATGACCAGTCCAGTGACCAATTTGTTTGTTGACAATATTAGACATTTCAATTAATTATTCATCTTTGTTGAAATATAACTAGGAAATGTTTGCATTCAAAGAATAAAAGTAATACAACCTACAACACCAAACACCTGAATTTCTCTAAGACCAATTGCTTAAACCACAACCAGAACTCAACCTCTCTCAAACAAATTCTTCAACTCCATCATCTGGACTTTAATGGATTTCCAAAACAATAATAATTACATGAGATGACTGAGGCATAACAAGGTTTGGCTCAGCCTGCCCTCCGTCCTAACTAATTGTGCAGTGTACAGAGAGCCACTTCCTGGAGCTTCCTCACTAATGGCTCCACACGATTGATATTTCAGAGAGAAAAAAATGTCCCCAGCTGTCCAAATAACCGAGTTTAAATCCTTTTCCCCCTTTATTTTAAATTTCTACACTGAGACAGCCAGAAACTCATCCTACCTTATGTGTCACACAGAGACTCCATAGTTAACCTACATTTACATCTGTTTCTCTGAGTAACTATGTTCCTTTACACCTGAACAAACTATTTCACAAACTACATCTGTTACATTTCTTTGACCCATTGTTTAAGGAGGATGGAGCTGTCTGAGTTTCCATTAGCTCAAAAAATGAATAGAGAAATGCCTTTAAAAGCTCTTATACACGGAGCACACCACAAATCATTTGACAGACAATGTTATGATGTGTCTCCTGTCTCACTGCAGGGCCTTGCTTGAGGGCAGAGTCCCCCGTCTGATAAACACTCCTTTAGTTCTCTATAGCTGCCTAGCTGTAGCCTAGGGGGGAGTAAAGAGGAAAATGTACAATTTGTGCTTGGCTTAGAGCTGTAGAATAAGCAATAGACAGGTTAATGGTAATATCATGGAGTGGTCTCCACTTTAATTTCAATAAACTCATTAAAATTTGAGACAAGTCGCTCTGTTTGATTCAAACATCTTGTAAAAAGCTCATAAATGTCCTTTTCTTTTTATAAACAGTGGGGTCAGTTACTTATTGGGCATGGCAGAGGGATGCTATTGAAAAGTGGTTCTCATCTTTGTTTTTACATAGAGGCAGAACAGCTGACAATAAAGTCAACAAATTAAGTTGAATATAAATCAAGACCTAGAAATTTTCCTCTCAGTGCCACACAGGGTCTTACTTGTACATGCACACACACAACATAATGGCATTTAGACACATCATGTTTATTCATGTTTCTGGCATTTATATGTGCAAGAAATCTGAAAGATAAAGGCCTTTTTGCACAACTTCTTAGTATGACAGTCAAAGGAATAAAATTGAGAGCCTACCATCTCTTGTTAATCAGTTGTAGGCCACTAGAGAGTGGAAAAACTTCCTACATTAAGATTACACTCAAATATAGCAGTTTTTTTATTTGACAAACAAAATATCACCAGGTTGCAAAATCCTTAATAAGTCTAAATGTACAACAACCTGATTTTCTTCTTTGTTTGTACGCACAAATATTTTTATGCTATATGAAGGAGCATTTTGCCATAGGATGCCAATATACATGCATATGCCAATGTCTCTTTTAGACTTTCCAACAAACACAAAACCATTTAACTCTGAATTTACCACTAAAGGTGATATTGGGACTTAATCTATTATCTATAATCAATCTGCCATAAAACATCACCCACACTGATGACACAGGTAATCATCTTTTCTGTCTATCTGATTTGAAACCATGGATAAAAAGAATGATTTCTTTTTCTAATATTAATGAACTGATGAATGTGAATAAATGAATTAATAGTATTTTTAATTATTATTTATAAAATATTTTATTTCAATGTATTTAGTCATTATTTCTTTATTTATGTGCCATCTTAATATTTTATACCAATTCTTCACTAATCCACTTATGGCCATGTTCCCAAATAACATTTATTTGCTTTTTATATGATCAAAAACAAAAGTCTTTGAATAATATAGACATTGTGACACACTATAACAGTAGTTACATTTATGTAGATGCCATATGGATATGAGACACAACAACAACACAACTTGTTGTATCTCACAAAGTGAATGTGACAGATCCAAATATCCCATGGGAACACCTAATACTGTGGTAAGGGACCCGCTTTCTTTACTATACTATGAACAATTCACCTCATCCAAGACTATAGCATCTCTAAGTTGGGTTATTCTTTCCAGGGTCTGATAGATCACCTCCCTAGCTTGAATTGTGTGGTTTGAGGCAATTTCATTTTCCAGCCTCGCTCAGAAGTTATCTAAATGGATTGTACAATAATCTGTTATGCCCTGAAACCACACAGAAAATAATTATTCTGTGTTCAAATGTTTGACAGGAAAAATTAGTAACAATCACCAAGAGAGCAGGTGTTTTTCTTTTTCCTTCTCTTTTCCCCCCTCCCTGAGTGCCCGCAGCAGAAAAGGTTGTGTACAAGGCTAGTATTGATTTTAAAACCATTTGACAAAGGATAAATAAGACGGGAGAGGAGGGAGGCCTTAGCCATGAGCTTTTTGATCAATCAACATGTCACAGCTGGAACTAAATTCAATTCTTATTTATCAAAATCCCCTGCTTGGTTAGAATGCTATGCAACAATGCTTTTCAGACACCCTGAAAAGTCCTTAGAGCCACAAGCATCACTGTCACCTGCATAGATTTCATGACGGAAATACTTTGCTGTGAAATCTTTATCATGTGAAGACAATAAATTCATTTGAATTGCATGAGGTCACCTATATACAGAGATGTCAGACACCCTACATTTTGTTCTTACATACACGATTTCAGATGTCAGAACATGTAAACTGCTGGTGAATGAAATAATATGCCAAAACATGTAGTTGCCGCTGTGTAGGTTGAACATACAATTGCATTTATGTCCACAGATGAGCATCTATTACCTTTCATCCGTATGAATTAGCCGACAGCCCTATAATTCCTGACAACCTTTCTGTATGTTTATAAAACAGAGGTCAAAGGTCAGGATCTAACCAGTTATTTCACAACAATAGACTCTGATTAACGCTGAACACCCAGGGTACCTTCAATCAAACACATGTGATTAAGAAATGCATTTTCTATCATCTACGCATGAAATCAGATAAAAACCTTTCTTGACTTTTATCGCAAAAAGAACAGAACAGAAGAGGTCATATTTTTAGAACAATACACCTACTCACCCACCTTTGATCCAACACTAACCCTACAAACACCTCATCCAACCTATAATAATAATCTCTTTAATAATGGCAACATAGTATCTTGTGCAGTATAAAAAGGTATGTGATGGGGTTAGGGAAGGAGTGGAACCACATTTGATAAGTCAGGCATTTATCACAAGGTCAACACAAACAAACGCTAATCTTTGAGTAATTTAAACTGTAAGAACAAAGTGAAGAAACAGGTGGAAAGTCACACAACTATGGGTGTAATAGAGATGGCGATAAGATTCACACTCACCTTCTTGCTGCTGGAACAACGCTAACCGCTAAGCCATTGTGTTAAAATCAGAATCCATTACTGAGCCTCTGAAATAAAACATCATTAAACTTATTTACATACAAAACCCACACACAAATTGCTTTTTTAAAAGACATCATAATAATGGGGGATTTAGTCAAAAGCTCTTCTAGTTGGAACAGCAACTTATTACAGTGGAGTCTTGTAGATAATTCCTACCCCTACAAACCCATGAGTAGTATTAGGTAGCATTAAGACAATGACAAAGCTGAACAGCTGATTCAATCCAGGATTGCCCAATGAGTAACATATTTCATATTTATTATGTATCAACTTTTTTTGGGAAAATATGCATCTGTTTTATGCAAAAAATATTTAAAATGGTTTGCAGAAATAAATCAAACTGACCAGTAATACCAGTGCAAAACACAAAATTAGCACAAATCACATTAGGCTCCCCTCTACCAAGTGTAACGGATTAAATTATATGTGGCAGACATTCACAGGTCACACTGCTCCTTTGTAAACTCAACACCCATTTCCTGTTCCCATGCAGATGTGGCTTTGATGATAAATTGATTATCAAACAACATAAAAGTGGTGCAGATCTTCAAGATTAATGCCCACTGGTGACAGCTTGAAGTAGACAAGTTTTCCCATGGTTGACTAATGAGATACAAGTAGTTGTTTGTTTGTTTAGAGAGTGAAGAGCAGGACAAGCAATCTTATTTTTATTTTTACCACCACTGAAACCTATATTTGAAAGCCTTGAAAATAGTAAATATGGAAATATTATAAAGCAGTCTAATGTTGAGCAACTCAATGGCCAAGTATAAAACTATATTCATGAGATACTATGCTGTGTACAACACTATAATATTAAACTGTTAGTCACTGACTGTATCATGGCACTGTTTTAAGGGGTCTGAGAATACCGGCAACTCAATCGGCATCATTCTAGCTGGAGAGAGAGCAAAGAAGAATAAGAAATCAAGGTGATATTTCAAATAAATTACTCGGTATGAAAATATTTATCTTGAAAATTTAATTTGCTTCTATGGCCCTTTAGCTACAAAAAAAAAATCATTTTAAGGAACATACCTATTTTGCATCAGTGAAAATCATGAATGAAAGCTCCACCTCTGTCCAACACACAAGGAATCAATCTGAAATGCTTATGACAATTAACAGTGCGAGATGCAATAAGAGCTGGGTGTTGTGACAGCTTAGATTTGGATTAAACCTGGCTTAATAGGATAATTTTTCTCACAAAAGGTACTCTGTCAAACCAGAGCAATCAATTATTATGAATTATACATGCATTGAATTAAGTGTCTAATGTCATTAATATGTCTCATTAGTTTGCACTGAGTGCAGGAGATTTTCTCCTCTGTGACTCTTCCATCAAAAGGAGAAATGGGGGGGGAGAATAACAGTATTTGCATTGAGCAGAGGCGCCATTGTGTCAATGTCAAATGGAGTGTTTGTAATGTCTCTCTCTCTTCTCCTGGAAAGCATGAGCTTTATTCATTTCAAATATTTTCAGTGATGCATTAGTGTCAGGATGTGTCGGTTCCACTTCTCAGAGACGAGCACAACTCTGACAGCATGGGCGGATGTGTAAATACAACAGAAAACACTTAACTATGAGATCATCTGTGCTGGGTTATTAATCTCGCTTTTTAAGGGCCTGTGTGGCCTGACTCCATGATCCTCCTTTCCCTTGTGTTGCTATATTTTGAACCATGTTATCTTCCTGGAAAAAAAAATCCATTAAGGAGATGGATGTATTTTGGGGATGGTTGGAAAACAAAAGGAACACACAAGTGCTGATTGGGTGGGTTATGGGTTAAGGACACATTTACAATTGCCTTCTTTGTTTGGATGGGTTACAAGATACCATACAGAGTCCAATGCTCCCACTGCTGCTGTAAATCCACACATCTCCCAAGTTGATGAGTGAGTCCCTGCCCAGCAAAAAACACAGAAATGTACTTTAAGACGTTTAGTGCTAAAATATAAATCATTTTGTGTTCTTGGGTGTCTTTTTCTAATACACATTTTCTACAGAAACACCATACTTCACATCAGCAGCACGGCTTGGGATTGGTATTCCAGGTCATGTCCCTCACACAGAATGGGTCTCAGTCTACTGGCTCTACTTATTCAAGGCACATCTCAAAACTCAAAATAGTCTATAAGCATGTATTGCAATGCATTAAATACTGATACTTCGTGTGAAAACTGAATCACAACACTGACATTGTAGACTGCTTGAAAAATATAATCTCCAATTATTTAACCTAAGTATATTCATGACAACTCACTGAGGTCATTCTCTGCTGTTCCAGCACAAGTCAGACCATACAATATATTGCCCATGCTTATTCACAACACTGACTTCTACACATGCAATGACCCCATGTGTCATCTCTTGTGGTGTTGAATCAAGGGGTGATGACATGTCCCTGCTGCAAGCTGGTAAGCACTAAACCACAGGCCAATGGTGCATTGTCACCCTTCAAATACATTAGAAAACACATCCATAGCTTCAAAATCTTTACGTAAAGATGATGAATGCCCAATTGTCAAACCTAACAAAGAAGAAGACAGAAGCAAAAATAAATAGATACAAAATGTGCCTTTATCCAATACAAGGCTATAAAATCGCAAATTAAGGGCAATCATGCACGCCTTACATAGAGCTTCTTCTAAGGAGACACAACAACCTTAGCCTTGTTGAATTCAATCCAGGTATACTTCAATTAATTAGAACTAAATAAATAATGTGCAAGAAGCCTATTTAGAGGTTTTATTCTCAAGACATAAAAGCCATTAATTATCAGGGTCAGTGTAAGAAAGCGAGATAAGAGGGAGCAAGGGTACATCGCAATAAGTGAAACAGGTAGAATTCTAAATGTCAATTAAACCAGTGAACTTTAAATCACAACATGAGATAAACAATATCAACTAAAGATCAAGTTTTGAGCTTGATATTTTCTTACACATACCAGAGATGAGAGACTCCAAACTAAGAGGAAAACACTGTTAAAACATTCTCCTGAAATTATTCTTCTTTGTTTTTGAGTGTCCATGGAGGCAGGTGAAGTCTGCCCTTATTACCAATGTCAGAGATTCGATTAAGCACGAAGAAAGCAAATGATCCCAATGAACTAATGATTAATCCGGCAGGTCTATTTACTAATGTACCAGAATGCATTAGAGGCATAAGTTAATGGGGACAGGACATCAATTCAAATACAAATGAACCACATTTGCATTGGACGCTTATTGACTGGTGTAACAAAACGAATTACAAAAGGTAATCTACTTATAAACCTTAGAGACGGATGAAACATGATTCCCAACATATCTGCAATTTAACTTGGAACCTTTCTTGCCTCCAGAAATGACAGCATCAATACAAACAGATTGACCAGTGTGTCATCAAAATAAAACATCAGTTCCAATTAAAAGACAAACTAGAAATAATTAACCTGATTTCTTGGCACAGCATGAGGAAAACTATTTATTCTGATAGAGCAAGACAACTTGAACCTTACTCTGTAAACTCTAACATGCATGAATGCTATTATGCATACCTGCCTGTATAACTGAAGGCAAAAACGATAATTTTTTTGTGTACTGCAGTGTAATGAACTCCCATTACGGCTATTAGCAGCAGAAATTTTCCCACACCTGCTTTGCCAGGCAAAGGACAGTGTGGGGGATAGTGAGACGTGCCAGAGGCGACAGTGCTATGGCATGCCTGAAAATGTTCCAGCCGTGTGCAGGGCTTTCCCTAGGGACAAGGAAAAAAAATAAAAAATAAAAATACTCCTCCTGCTTTGTGGATCAAAGGCCCAGACTTAATCCTCGCTTTGTTCTTGTACATAGATGAACATGAAAGCCCACTTCAGTGGATTGCTTCCCTCTGGGCCCTTGGGCACAGCACTGGACCCAGAGCACAGTCTTATCAATAATGCTGCACTCTTAACTATAGGCTTAAATTAGTGGAAAATATTCTACAATTTGACGGAAATCTATCCATTCCCTCTTCCCAGCGGTAATGACACTTTTGCTAGCTTGTCTAATACCATCTAGTAAGTGATTTTTGTAAGGGGAGGAGGGGGGTTTAAAAAGAGAAAAGCAGCAGTTCTATTTGATGTTTCGATCTGGGATTGATCTCAGAGGAAAGACTCAAATTCTGAAAGTAGGATTATTGGCTTCACTGGCTCTCCTCAGATGTCAGAGATCTTTGAACAGCCTTGTAAAGTGCACTACTTCCAGGCTGCTGCTGAACTGCTTATGAACTCATCAAAAGAGCACCTGTCTCCATATTAATGAGGCACCATGCACTTGACAAGGGTCCTCTTCCCACACATACCTGTCCCCTTGAGAACCTCACCACTTTTCCTGGAAACAGTAGAACAAAGGTGCTTCTCATTCTTGAGCTGGTGTCTCCTTATATCCACTTTTTGGAGCAAGCTCACCAGAACATCTGTATTGCAAAGTGCCCCACCGAAAGTAGAAAGAATCTGCAATAGATCAGAAATGGAATTAATTAAATTATGTCGATTTGTTTATTTTAGACAAATACGTCTTGTGTCTGCTAGTGTCACTGGAGGTCCCAAGACAGCTTGTGATGTGATCTGCCATACTGAATTTAAGCAAAATTTTCAATTTTTTTCCATATGCTTTATTTTTTAAAATATTCACTCAAAAATGTTACCAAATGGACTTGGACACCAAACTTGGTGTGTAAACTTGGAAACACTCTCATGAGTCTACCAAAAAACTGCAGTTCTTCTAAGTATCATTTGATACATGTAAACGCCTAGGTGTTCCTACAGAGGCAACTGCAGCTAATCAGCATGTCTTAGGCTTCACCCACTACTTTAAGCCATTGAACTCTGTGTGTGTGTGTGTGTGTGTTTGCACACGTGCGTACACTGCTCGTGCCTTCTGAACCACATTTAATGAATTTTTTGACTATTATTATAGCTTTTTGTGTGACACGGACCCTCCCAAAGGTTTGTGCTTCTGTTTTAGGGAGTGAATCTGTGATTTTTTCAGTCTGTTACTTAGTACTAATTAGCAGATATGCATTTGTTCTGGCTCCTAAAAGTGCTAACCTTGAAGTTTCAAAGTCCAAAGAGTCAAAACAGTCCAAAACCAGTCAGGAATGTCACAGTGTCTGTGTCCTTTTCTTATAACAATGCTTTTGACGTGGTCAGGTCAAGCTGACATAGCAACCTAGTATCCTGCTGAACTGCTTGGCCCCTTGTTTTACATGCAGTTACATCTAAAATAAACAAACACACCTTATACTATGAATGCCCAGAACACAACCTGGATTTTGTGCAATTAAACACTTATGATAATTAAGGATGAAAACAGATAAATAAGATAAATGTTTCATTTTGATGCAGCAGTGATAGCAGTTGTTCTCTGTATATGTGGGTTGATGGATGAGGATTGGAGGGTCTGGCAGTGTCGGCGTGGGGGTAGGGGTTGGGGTATAGCTGAACTGTAATTGATAATGTAAAGGCAGATGGGGGTCTCCGGGGAGATGGAAAGAATCCAAGCAGATGGCCAAATTGCCGCTTATTTATGTGGAGCAGAGGACTCAGCCCTCTCGTCCACATGGTATGATGGATCATTATAGCTCTTTGTGCATAAGCACCAATATGCTTTTAAATCTGGACAGCAAAGCTGAAGAAAGCCAACAAGCAAATGTGCCATATTTCAAGGGTCCTGTCAGGAACATTGGTGTGGGGGTGGGGGGGTTATGGCAAACAACCTATGCCACAATGAATCTAATTAAGACTCTACAAGAGAGCCTCAACAAAAATGGAAAACGGAGGTTTGCTAAGTGTTGTTTCTTCAGCAGCAGAAATGTATAGTAGGAGGATTTTAAGTTTATGAAGGCTGCCATGCTCAATGCTCACACACTTGTGTTAGTGGTCAGTTTGTTTTGATGACATACACTGTCATTACCTTCGATCAGCTGTTTTGTTCGCAGACACAGACAGATTGGTTAATATGGTTGAGGCCCCTTTGATCCCACCCTGTCCCTGGGTTAACTCTATTAATGTCACCCCGGACCACCTATTTCATATTTACTAAGACTCTTTCATCTCCCCATGTAGTAATTGGGCTTCTAATGTGAAAGCACTGACGTGAAGGCCATCCATCGGACTGAAATTACAGAGCATTCTCTCATGGCTTCTCATAAAGACACTTCAATACTAACCAGCTTTCCAGTGTTGGGGATTGTAGCTTTAAGCAACTCTTCCATATCATTTGTACAAAGTTGTCCATCTTTAGTGGAAAAAATTGCATTAAATGAACAAAAACATCACTGAAAACTCATAGGTAGTACCAAGGATATATGACTGTGTCTCTGTGTTCAATGAAAGACTGCAGATAAACTACTTATACACAGATCCTGAGTTAATGAAGATTGGATCAAAATCACATCAAGATGTGATTGAATATACTTTTAAAATACTTTTTTTGAGACTTATATTTTGTTGCGGTTCACTTCCACCTTCCTGTAGCAACAAACAGTATGAAGTTTGTGACTACAGCTGAAATTAAGTGAACATTTTTGTATTTCTAAAACAAGCAAAAGCCCTGAAAGCTTCCACTTTTTACACGTATGTATATCTTGTGTGATACAGTTATTTGGAAAAAATAACTCCCCACAGAAAAGCAAAGTAAATGTGTCATTAGATGTGGAATGTATAACACTTCCCTGGGCCTCCCACATTTTACATTCCAGAGTAACACCAGCGAATATTAATATTTGCTTTTCATTTCAACCAGCAGTGGTGCTCTGTTCAGGAGGAGTGTGGCAAATGTGACCTTCAGACAGGATATTAGAGTGACTGAGGGAGTATGATTCGGCCAGCGAAACAGAAGTTGGACATAATTGCGGATATTGTTTTTCCAAATATAAAATGAATGCAACGGTACATCTGCATTAAATGACTAACACTCGAGGTGACTCACTGGACTTTGAGGTAAAGGCTTTCTTTTTGGGCAACCAACACTGACTAACATAAGATGAGAAAATGACCCCATCACAGTAACTGCAACTGTGCTTCTGTTTGACACTAGCATAAAGCAGTGGCTATTGTTAGGGAGGGATTACTCAGCACCCAACATTACACTTCTAGTCACAAAGAGAATAATCAGAACGTGAAAGAGCTATCATGCAGCCAAGGAACTTTGGGTCCTAAACAGAGAAGTTAAGCTCTAGAAATACACCCTGTTTTGAGAGCTGATACCCACATTAACAAACACTTTGAAACATAACAAGGACACTAATCAGTCAATGATTTACAGCAGAGGGGGCTCCTCGACTCTATCAAAGGGTTCTTTTTACTACAGTGTGGGTCTTATTGTTGTAATCTTCCCAAAAGTTTATCATAACATGGCACTATGATTGTGGACAGATTAGAGTTTAGTAGAAGCAGCTTTGCCATGGAAGAAAATAAAACAAGAAAATACACAGCTCAGATTATGTGCAGATCCATTTAGATCCAAACTAGTATATTTAAAGATTAAAAATTAGGTTATTTCTAAAAAAAAAAGTTCATTTCAGATTTATATACATTAGCCAAACTGAATGTTCTAAACAAGACTTTATAAAAATGTACCAAAAAGTAAGTATTGTGCTATCCCACATATTGGTCATGACAATGACACTAAGATCTAGGTTGAAAAAAAAATATGGGAATGATTTAGCTAACATCCAACTTTCCAGAAATCTGCAAGACGATTATGACTCATAGCATATGTACTCTAATGCCATGGAAACCACTGCAACACAGCTAATTTTGAATACAATAATGAACATTCACAACTGATGTTGATGAATCACCAGAATGGTAATCTGAGGAACTGGATTGGCTTCTGCCGTCTGCCAAAAACATGATTCCTCCAGGCAACACATGCAGGAACTACAGACAAGTACAGGAGGAAGGCTATTTGTTTGAATTATTGGGCAATTTTCCATCAATCAAAAAAAAAAAAAAAACATTCCTTAACCTCATGTGAAATAAAATCCCAAAGGAATACTGATTCCAAACACAAAGAAAATAGGAAGACAGTGACTTGACTAGAAAGTGGGCCGTGTTTTTGATGTAGCAGAGTGACCACTCATTCTACACTTTCAAGAGCAATGCATGATTCTGCTAAAATGGTGACAGTGTCTGCACCCAATTTTGGTAATAATTTGCTTGGACAGAAAGAAACAGTCTGGAAGCAATTTGTGATAATACAACCAAGTTTTCTTTTTCCTCTAACTAAAGTTATTCTAACTATTGACCTTTCCAGTGCTTGAATGGCATTTCCAAGTGTTCTGGGATGCCAATGGTGCTCTCAAACGGAACTTTTTAATTCTGTGCATCAGTGTTGTTTTAGGCCTCATCTCTGGGGTAAAGCATTTAAACTATTACTGTATGCACACTCTTCTAACACACTAACTCAATAGTGGACCTATTGCTGTACACTTGGCAACATCTATTTAAAGGACCGAAGGATATAAAGATTTTGATTTACGTTACGTGAGGACTGAAAAATACATAAAAGTCTGACTTTTCTCACTGAATTTTCCTCGTGTTCTGCTATTGCTTTGTGACACATCCGCTGCACGTGGAAAATTACCACTTCAAATATCTAAAGAGACTCAGTTGTGCTTTAGGATTATGAGATAATCTAACAACCTGCTGAGCTCTCTTCCTTTTACACTGCTGCTCCCTTGTGGTGTATCAAGATATGATAGGATGCTGTGACAAAGTGTAAATCCAGTGGTCTCGGGTGATTAATTAGCAACAAGAAAATAGATAGATTGTGTTTATTCCTGTTGTTGAGGATTCATAAAATGAAAACCAACTACCTTTCAAAACAGAGATTACACAAAGACAGCTGATGCTATTGTTTTATCTTAACAGAATAAGTAAGGGTTTCATATTAGAAATGTAAAATTTAAGTTTTCATTTCTCTGACGTCATATATCATCCTTAGGTAACTTAAAAATATGCAAATATACATGGCTGGTGGCTATATTTTCCAAATCTAGCTGAAAGGTCTATCCAAACATCCGCATCACTCACACAATTCAAACTTGTCCCTCAATCATATGCTTGTCCTGACGCCCCAACACCTTCATCCCAGCCCCCATCTCTCAGCAACGCAATCAGGTAAATCCCACATTAACTCCTGGGAAACAGCCCATTAATATTTCACTTGTTTTCAAGCCTGTTTGTGCCATACATCAATGCCCAGCTACTCCTTTCAAAGCCATACATTAGAACTATTTTCAAAATACTTCATTGTCAGCCTGTGGCAGCCTCATTACTTATTAAGATAAGAGAAAAGATGTTCAGAAGCAGTTGGCGGCTCAGCTTGCTTTAAAAGATCCTTTCTACTGTTCCACCTCCTCCGCCTGCCTCCTACAATACCTCCTTCTCTGTACTCGTTTGTGTTAACACTGTCAGAGAATCTTTAGGTAGTAGCTTTGTTGAAAATATGTGGGATGTTACTTTAGAAAAAGTAAAGAGTACCAAAATAATTGCTAGAACAGACTCCTACGAGTGCTACAATGCATAAAGCATCCACAGCTTGCAACATTAAAGCACATTACTATCAAAACACCTGTAACTGAGTCATTGGAATACACAATAAGAAAATACACAACATGTATTTTCATATTACACACATGAAAAACTTGAACCCTTGAACCTCTAAAATAATGGGACTTGGTGGCTTGCTTATAAACTTCTAAGGCTAAAAATCTTCACTGCCTTTTTCATTCAGATTCAGTTATTGACCTTTACAGGCAACATAAGCAATATCATATCGGGTATATAAGGAATATTTGGAGAGCACCTAAAAATCAGGAAGAATAAACTGCCATGCTGAGGGAGTGATAACCAAAGGAAGATTGCAGTGCAGTTGCCTCATCTTCTCTGACAAAAACTGAATAAAAAAAATTTAATTGCTATGATGGGTTTTAAAAAATATACTACAAAAGAAAGAAAAGATCAGAGAGGAAGATTTGGGGATGTTATAATCCTTCTTTACTGTCACTCTTTCAGGATGATGGCATACCTTTGTAACTATTGAAAACTGTTTTTGAATGCTTCTTAGCGGGTCTTCATTACCTGCACATCGAAACTGACAGCAGATGGAATTACTTTCAAAAGTATTTTCAAGTGTTGATATTAAGGCGTAAAATTTCTTTTTGTCTTCAAAAACTGCACCGCCAATTACTCACAAGTGTCCAATTTGGTGAAGACAACTTTCCTTTATCTCCAGAACCCATAACGGAAACCACAAAAGCAAGAGAAATTACCCAGCTGATACTCAAAATAATAGAACTCCAAGAGAAGCACTGGGTTGGAAGGAAACAGTGACGCGGATTAAGTGTCACAAAATACAAGAGCCAGGATGAGAGACGCGTGTGAAGAACACAGTTAAAAGTTTTTTAACTTAGACAAAAACGGTCCGTTTAGAAAGGAGAGACGGCAACATTTATTGCATACCAAATGCAAGACTTCAGTTGCATTCCTAATCACTTTAAGATGACCTTGATGGAAAACATCATGAGATCAAAGAAAGGTGTGCAGGAGAACTTATAAGACACTCAGAATACAGCATTTATACAAGGGTCTTAATAATGTAATGGTGGATACTGTTGACGTGTCTGCTTAATAAAACAAAAATGTTCTGAAGATGGAGTACAGAAAGATCATCTTACACACTTTTTTCCTATCATGTTGTTTCATATACCTTATGTAAAAGCAGTGAAAATATCACTTCATACAATGGCTGTAATCTTAAAGCAATAGGAATAAACAGTCTATATAGTGAAATGACATTCCTGACACATTGTGATTAGCTGCTTAGACCTGTCCACTTGTATTTTTCTTAGTGTTGGACCGATTATCCAGCACAAGTCCTGCTCCTATTAAGGCTTTCTGTGACTGAAGTCAAATCAATAATCTCAAAGGTTGGCAATACAGCAACATACACAACTAATCCAAATTGACTGTCTGGATCATCCTTTACAGAGGAAGAGGAGATGATGCCATTTTGCATATCATGATACACTAACAACCTAACTATTCATGAAAATGATCAAAATCCACCCTTAAAACTGTTCATTTTAAGGGGTTTTCCATGTCAACCACAGCTGACAATGAGTCAGTGATGTGGAACTGGTTTGGTGTTTGTCCATCAGATACCCACCAAAGCACATTGTTTTGTACAACATGCAAGCGGGCAGTTGTCATTGCCGTATTTTTCGGACTAAGGCGCTTGTAAATCTGGGAGTAATCTGGGTCCAAACTTCCGTCACTTCATGTCCTAAAGTTAAACGAACACTGCAGCATCACTGAGAGTTAAAAACTGTCTAAATTCTTTCATCTTTGATAAAATGATCAGTATTGCTGCTTTACCAGGTGTAACAATTAAATTTAACATCCGGGTATCCATGAAAACAGAATTTATTACATTTAACGGAGTTAGAAGTTAGCAGGAAGTTAGCGGAAGTTAGCTCGCTAGTTTCGCTAGTTAAATAAGCATGATATACCATGTTCTGACTGAGAGATTTCTGAAAAAATCAAAACGTACAGCTCTGCTATCACTTCCAACATAAATGAAGACAGAAAACTAAACAGCAGTGACGTTTGTAGGGTTACTGAATTTGGGCTAGCTGGTAGATAATAATGTGCTACGTGATCGCTAGCGACACAGCTATGTTAGCATAACATAAACAGTGAAGCTGGAGGATGAACGCTAAGTTTTTTCCACTCGATAGAAGTTAACGTGAGGGTTCCTGATGGTTAGAGACAAATACAATCTCACGGCAGGATGCTGTAAACAGACCAAGCTTCAGTCAGGAGAACAACGGAGTCATTAATATACTGCAACAACATGGGAATAGAGCAGCTGTGATAGAATACAGCATTATTGAATCAATATTCTATAATATTGAAGTGGAGGAAGCAAGAAGAATAAGTTGAATAAAGTTTGATTTATCTGACTGCTTTGTTTCTTGTGCCTTATAATCCCGTGCACCTTATGGTCCGAAAAATAGGTATTTGACGTTTTTTATTTGACACACTGCAGTTTCATGTTGCAAAGCACCTCTTTTTAACTGTAGTGGATATGATACATGGTTATTGTCCGAAAGTCTTCTTATATTTCAATCGCATCGCTATAAGTGGAACGTTAATTTCTGCCGATAAGTTCCACTTTGTTCTTACTGTTTGCTGCGGTGATGACGTCACATGCTTTTACGACGGTCCTGCCGTGTCACGAGTCGGAGGAGCACTAGGCATGTTTTTCTTCATGAGTGTGGGGGAATAGCGATCTCCAGCCGTGTGCGTTCCTGTGAAAATAACCACACGTCTGTCCACCCCTCCCACATTTGTTAACTATGCCCACTGCTGTACTGTTGAGCTGCTGTTGACTTCCATTAAAGTATATCCGGACATCACTCTCTGTGCCCCACTCTCTGACCGGAGTTTAAGTCCTGAGGGAGCTATCATCCCAGCATCCCAGAGATAACTCTCTAACAAGTGGTCCTTCGAGCCGGATGATAGCTACACTGAGGACGACATGGAGTTTAAGCACCAGGATATCCCTGACATATCCGTGCGACGGAAAACTCAGCGGGAGAGACATCACCCGGCTTACTTTGATGATTATGAAGTTGAATACCAACCCAAATCAGGTACATCCACTGATAAACCAACAGCAGGTGCAGAGGCAGGGATGGCTATAGATCAGCGCTCTGCCAAGCAGCGCTCGACCTCCTCACGATCACATGCCTCAGGTTCTCAATGCAGCAAACCTACATCACAGGCTAGTGGTCACTCACCTTCGGGAGGCTCTATCATCGCAGGGCTAACTGATTTGCAGACAGCGATGTTGGAAGAGAAGATGAAGGGCATGGAGCTAGCAGAATTGCAGCGACAGATGATGGAAGAGAGCCTAGCTGAGGAACAGTGTTTAATCTTGGATGCTCAGGCCCGGGAAGCCCTCAGTAAGAAGGAAGAACTATACATGCAGCAAGAAAGGCAAAGACGTCAATTAGACGAAGAGGCACGTACTGCTCACAACACCAGAGAATCTATTACCAGACGTCTATCAATGCATCGTCGACTCAAAGAGAAGGAGATGGAGCTAAAGAAAGCTTCCCTCATTGCTGCTTTTCTTCGTGATCAGGAAGATGGGCTGCCACCACCTAGACCTTTAAATAACTGTGAGTATGACTCGGGGCTTCAGGCTTACAGCAGTGGTGTAAACTCCCAAGTGAATCTGTCAGAGCAGCCAGCACATAACGGACAGCGACGTAATATGACCAGCTATGCGAATGCTTTCCCACCTTCGATCTTGCCAGTGGATGCATCAGTACCAGATACGCAGCCCTTACATCCCACCAGCTCCTCGGCTGACCTGGAGCCAGTATCTGAACCTCTCCATGGGTGTCCAACGCAACATACCAGTCCCACTATGGATACTCCCTCAGCTGGTCATCAGTATGGTCAGCAGCTAGGTGGAAATCACCCCCCTATTACCTACTCGACTCAGACTCTCCGACCTGCAGCAGAGGACAGCTCTAATATCCCTAACCGACAATCGCAGCCTCCTGGAAAGGTGAAACATCAGGGATGGCTTCCTCCAGTGCCATACTCAACACCTAATCAGTTTCTACCGCTTCCTGATTTACAGTCCCGCCTGCGGGATAAAGTCGGACCAGCTGGCTGTGGGCCCACGGCGCCGTCTTTACAGTCAGAGATACCGTTGCCACCTACTGACAGCAATGGCAACAACTTGATGGAACTGCTAATTGCCAGCTCGTATGGGATCCCCAAGCCAGCACTACCTTCTTTCGCCAGTGGTAAGGAAAGTGATTTTGCACTTCTTAAGATGGCTCTGGACAGTCTGCTTGGCAGCCATACTCATCTCACAGAGCAGTTCAAATATCAAATCCTTCTGGAGCAGTTAAAACTACCAAGTGCTTACAAACTAGCACAAGCATATATGCATGATCCCCTGCCATATACTACAGCACTCCAGGCTCTCCAAGACAAATATGGTCAACCTCGTCAGCTCGTACAGAGTGAACTTGGATCTATCCTGAACTCTCCCCAAATCCGGGTGGGGGACCCAGAAGCCTTCGACAATTTTGCTCTGGATGTGCAGGCTTTAGTAGGTATGCTTCGATCACTGGAAGGTGAAAACGGCTACGAACTGCGATGTGGCTCTCATGTCGGAAAAGCCAAAGATATCCTTCCACTGTGTATTACAACACAGACAACAGGAAGGGGGATGGAGCTCAGCTGGAACCAGGTCATCGGACACCTCCCATTAAAGGGAAGATTAAGCCAAAACCTTACTGTCCATACTGTGACAACCGTGAGCACTACCTTAATCTTTGCCCCAAATTTAAGACACTGTCCACCACCCAAATTGCAGAGTGGATCAAAGATAAAGGTTGTTGGCGTTGTGGACGGAATCACGCACCTGATGTGTGCACCCTGAAGGCACCCTGTAAAGTGTGCAAACAGCAACATCTTACAGTGCTGCATGAGGTTTGCCAACAGGAGCCCAGGAAAGTCCTGATGGTTGGCACTGCCCCAGATACGTCCACCATCTACATTGATCACCCAAACCATCCTCATAAGGTCCTGCTAAAGGTTGTGAAGGTGTATCTGTACAATGCTGAGTATTCATTAGAGACCTTTGCTGTACTAGATGATGGTTCTGAACGATCCATCATCCTACCACCAGCCGTGCAGCACCTCAATCTAGGGAAGGAAGCCGAGACACTTCCATTAAGAACTGTTCGTCAGGATGTGATTCACCTGCAAGGGGCCTCGGTCTCCTTTGAGATTTCCCCTGCCCATGATCCTAAGGTGAGATACCACATCCATCATGCCTTCACTGCTGACAAACTGGGCCTCTCTGAACACAGTTATCCGGTTAAGGCACTCATGCAAAAATATGCACACCTGCAGGGACTCCCACTTTCCCCTGTCGACAGGGTGCAGCCTTTAGTCCTTATTGGCTCAGACTTCCCTCATCTGCTTGTCCCAACGAAGCCTGTACGGTCTGGCCCTCCTGGGGGTCCATTGGCAGTCTGTACCCGCCTTGGATGGGCTCTGCAGGGTCCAGCTAACTTAGCCCAGTTCGCTGTGGAAGAGCAACAGTGTCTCTTTACTGGGACCACAAGCAATGATCTCCTTCAACATGTAGAGCGATTGTGGAAGGTGGATGTACTCCCATACACAAATGTGAAGACCGCGACACGTTCTAAGGAAGATCAGAAAGCACTTGAAGCTCTTGAGCTGCGCACAACCAGGGTGCAGGTGGAGGGAGCGACGAGATATGCAACGCCCCTCCTCCGTCGCAAAGACAGTCCTCGCCTCTGGGCACCCAGGCTGGCCTTGCTACCACAGCTACGGAGTACTGAACGTCGGATAGCGAGAGACCCAGGGCAGGCTGAAACCTATTGTCAAGAAGTGCATAAACTGGAGGTGGTAGGCTATGTTGAGAAACTATCACCTGAGAAGGTGGATTGTTCGGGCGAGTCATGGTATCTACCCAACCATGTAGTTCACCACAACAACAAGGCTAGACTTGTATTCAACTGCTCATACCAATACAACGGGCTAAGCCTCAACAGCCAGTTGCTTCCAGGTCCAATTCTGGGACCTTCACTGCTTGGGGTCCTCCTCCGCTTCAGGGAGCATACTGTGGCCATAAGTGGTGACATCAAGGCAATGTTCCACCAAATTCGGTTGCTGCCCGAGGACAAACCTCTGCTCCGCTTCCTATGGAGGTCTATGAGGAAGGATGAGGAGCCAAGCGTGTACGAGTGGCAGGTTCTGCCTTTTGGTACAACGTGCAGTCCTTGTTGTGCCACCTATGCCCTCCAAAGACATGTCAGGGACAACAGCCAGGGTAATGAAGATATCTTGGACATGGTGGAGAGGGCCTTCTACGTCGATAACTGTTTGCATAGTCTCCAATCTGCAGAGGAGGCTAAGACACTCATAGATCGGATGCGGGAGTTACTCGCCAAAGGGGGATTCGAGATTAGGCAATGGGCCAGTAACGTTCCATCGGTGGTGGAGCACCTGCCAGTGGAAGCCAAAGCAGCCAGCACAGAGCTTTGGCTCTCCCAGCACAACCAAGACCCAGAAGAACCAGCTCTGGGCCTTCATTGGAACTGTCTCACTGACCGCCTTGGATACAGGCATCGACTTGTGGAGTACTCTCTGCCCACACTGAGAAATGTTTACCGGGTGATGGCATCACAATATGATCCTCTGGGCTTCCTCATACCCTTCTCAACTCGAGCAAAGGTTCTAATTCAGGATCTTTGGAAGGCAGGAGTTGGATGGGATGAACAAATCCATCCTACAGCCCTACTAGACAGATGGACACAGTGGGAGAAGGAACTAGTGAACTTGCCACAGGTGGAACTACCAAGATGCTATGTCCCACCAAGAGCAGACGTCGGGAGACCAGATAGAGGGGCTCACATATTTTGTGATGCCTCCGAAAGAGCCTATGGAGCAGTAGCCTATCTGCGAACACAGGACTCCCAAGGCGACGTCCACGTGGCATTCATGATGGCGAGGTCAAGAGTAAGCCCCCGGAAACAGATTTCTATGCCACGTTTGGAGTTATGTGCCGCTCTTTTTTTTTTTTTTTTTTTTTTTGTGTCCCGTTTGGATCTTTAGCCATCAGAATTGTTGTCTTAAGGCCAAGAAAGATGCCAAGCGGATTTATTTTACCAAGTGGATCATCATGGCCTTGCCATATTGGTCCATTTGATTGACCTTTATTATAATTATGTATTTATTTTATTTTCGGTTGCTACAAACGGGACAGACGTGACTGGGGGATAGGACAGGGAGAAAGAATGAAAGAAAGAGAGGGAGAGAAAGAAAACCAAAGGGGAGAAGAGACAGTGAGAAGGGGGGGAAGAAAGGAAAAAACAAACAAACAAACAAACAAAACGCCTGGATCACCTGTATGGAGAAAAAAAACAGAAGAGAAAGCAAACAACAAAGAGCAACATAATAAAAACAGCACCATCACAATAAACTAGCTAGCAGTAGATAACAGTAGATACTAAATAATAAACGATATTGTGCAGCACGCAAGATAGACAGCGCACAATGTGCTTTGAGGCAGCAGCCAAGAAAGGTGTAGTCCGCGTCTGTGAACACCCGTGTGTACACCTGTGTGCATACCTGTGTGGATCAGCATGCTTGTATTCCAAAGGTTTCTCCATGTAACGATCTGCTAGGGAGTGTGGGGAGCCATAGCCCCGTCCACCAGGGTATGAAGCAGGTATGGAGGAGATCCAGGCCCCAGATATCCAGAGGCCCCAGAGTACAAGGACCCGAGGAGGACCACCAAAGGGAGGGGGAACCGTGCCACCCTCCTGGGAAGAGCTGAGTAGAGCCCCAAACGAGAGGTCACCCCGCAGCTACGGAGCAGAGGCCAGAGGGGGTTGCAGTGGCGTGCCCGCGGGCTCCGCCGGCAGCCAGCTGTGCCAGAGAGGACCGAGCTTCAGGCCCAGAGGCCAGAGGCCTGAGGGCATCCCACCCCCCGGAAGGAGCCCAGCCGGGCCACAGGCGCCCGGCCCCGCCAATCGGCCACCAGGAGTGAGCCGGTACATGCATGAGCGCCCAGCCCCAGATGACAAGGATCACCAACACACCAACGTCTAAGGGCATCAGCCACCGGCAGGGAGTGTGGTGAGGGGAGATAGGCCTCCGTACTTTAGAGGGCCTGAGATGTACCCAGAGAGGTTGAGTCTAAGACCCAACCTGACATATAGACACAGACAAACAGGCACACGCGGACACAGACGTGCATTCCCACCCCCATATGCACAACCAAATACTCGGCACTCACCCAACGTGTAGACAGACACAAATAGACACTGCACAGACAGTCGCACTCCCCAAACATACTCTATATCCCAGGTCCAGGTACCCCCGCCCCCAGAGGGGCAAGCCACACCTAGACCCAGGAGATGTAACCCTTCTCTCTGGGGTGGAGGCAAGCGGACCACCTCCTTATCTGCAGTAGCAGGGAGGCCCCGCATCCCAGACCCCAGTCTGACGGCCAGCACCTCCTCCCAGCCCCCCAGCCCTGACGGCTAACAGAACCGGGGTGAGTGAAGACCTCAAACCTCCCTACGCCCGCTCATATGTAATGTTGTTGTGTGCTGTTCTAAAGTGCATTTAAAACTCAGGAGAGCATGGTACTAGCTTCCTCTCAGAGAGCAGCACAGCTCCTCCCGAAAACCCTCAATGTCTAAATGCATTTAAAATTGAGGGTAGGGCACCAGCGCCAGAGGTGGGTTGGAGTACAACGACCATCCTCTGGATGCTGTAAAACGTGCCCACCCCCAAGGCCCTATATGTATGTGTTATGTGAGAGTGTGAGTAATGTGGATGTCTAGGTTGCAGAATAAAATTGAGGCACAGGCGGCCAGAAGGGGACAGAGGGGAGTGCCTCCCCTGCACCCTGGTGACATACCTGCACCCCAAGCCCTGCGTGTGTGGGTGGGTGTGGTAGAGCGGGAATAGGGAGGCAGCTGAGGATGGGGAGGGAAGAAAGAGAGGGGCAAGCGGCCCCTCCCTGGGGCCAGCTCCCCCGCTGACCCCAGTAGGCACCCCCACGCTCTGGAACCCACCAGGGCAAGGAGGCCCAGGCCCCACAGAGTCCGGGGCAGCCCACCCGACTCCACCCCAGAGAAAACTGCACCCACCCCATCATCCAATCATCTCCCAAACTACACAAGACAATAGACACCCAGGTTGAGTTCATTCTCCCCCTCTCCTATATCTCTCCCCCCACCTGCAGAGTGAGCTCCTGTAGTGAGGAGACCACCTGCAAAGATGTAACAACCTCCCCACCAGTTAGAGAGCCCCCTAGTTGGGCCGATGCACCAGAGGTCCCCTGCACTGGGGCTGAGCGAACACAGGACTCCCAAGGCGACGTCCACGTGGCATTCATGATGGCGAGGTCAAGAGTAAGCCCCCGGAAACAGATTTCTATGCCACGTTTGGAGTTATGTGCCGCTCTTGCCGGAGCCCAACTGGCTAGAGTACTGGAGACTGAGCTGGCATTTCAACCCAGTGACATCACTCTATGGAGTGACTCAACAACAGTTTTGACCCGGATCCAATCTGATTCATGCCGCTATAAGGTCTTTGTTGGTACCAGGATTGCCGAAATACAAGATCTTACTGAGGTGTCAAGTTGGAGATATGTCAACACCAAGGACAATCCGGCTGATGACCTCACGCGAGGGAAAACCCTTCTCGAGCTGAGTCAACCAAACCGTTGGACTCAGGGCCCACCTTTCCTTTTAACGAACCCTGATACCTGGCCAACTCTCCATGAAGGTGAAGGTCAAGAAGACGATGGGGAACTGAGAGGAACAGCATTCTGTGGAACCACCACCACATGCAGTCCACAGCAAACGGTGCCAATTTCCAATTTTGGCAAATGGAGTGAAGTGGTTAAGGCTACCCATCGGATCCTTCATGGGGCGGCTGCTGATCACGAAAACCATGTCATGACTGCTACAGATGCATCAGCTGCTGAGCTGCATCTCCTGAAACAAGCTCAAAATGATAGCTTCCCCGAGGAATTACAGGCCCTGGCTGCTGGTAAGGCAATTCATAAGCAGAGTCGCCTGCTAACACTTGCTCCAGAGTATGACCCGACTATTGGACTGATAAGAGTTGGGGGAAGACTCAGAAGAGCAGAAGGTCTGGACTTGGATGCCATGCACCCCATAGTCCTTGACCCACAGCATCCGGTGACTAAACTACTGATCAGACAATATGATGAGCAGCTGTTGCACCCTGGGCCAGAACGAGTGTTCGGGGAGATGAGGAGAAAATATTGGATTCTCCGAGGAAGGGAGGCAATCAAGCGGCACCAGCACAGCTGTGGTGAGTGTCGAAGGTGGCGAGCCAGTCCTGATATTCCTCGGATGGCAGATCTACCCCCCGCGAGGCTGCGCCTATACAAACCACCCTTTTGGTCCACTGGAGTCGACTGCTTCGGCCCTTACAACATCAAAGTGGGACGGCGCACCGAAAAGCGCTGGGGTATCATATTCAAATGCATGACTACGAGCTGCGTGCATCTTGATCTGTTGGACAGCATAGATACCGATGCCTTTCTCATGGCTCTGCGTCGGTTTATTGCACGCCGGGGCAAGCCATATGAGATCCTATCTGACTGTGGTACCAACTTCAGGGGAGGAGAGACCGAACTGCGGTCTAGTTTCTCAGCTCTTGAAGCCCCCATTAAAGAGCAGCTGGCGGAGCAGAGGATTGAGTTCCGGTTTAATCCACCAGTTTCTCCCCATTTTGGAGGTACTTGGGAACGGGAGATAAGATCTGTGAAGTCAGCTCTTCAAGTGGTGTTGGGAGGCAATACGGTCGAAGAGGCAGTTTTGCAAACTGTGCTGATCGAGGTGGAAGGGATCATTACGTTACGGGACGTTACGGATTTTAGCTAAAGTCAAGTCCTACCTGTGCAGGAACGATCTAGAAAGGGTGGTCCATGCTTTTATTACTTCACGGCTGGACTACTGTAACTCCCTTTATGCTGGTTTAGATCGTTCCTGTCTGCATCGCCTCCAACTGGTGCAGAACGCTGCTGCTCGCATGCTGACCGGCTCTAAAAAGAGAGACCACATCACTCCGGTCCTCTGCTCTCTCCACTGGCTCCCAGTTGCTTTTAGGATTGATTTTAAAATTTTACTGCTGGTTTTTAAGGTTCTTAACGGTACTGCACCTCCTTACCTGGCAGAGCTTCTTAGCATTTACCGCCCCAGGAGATCTTTGAGGTCAGCAGACCTGATGCTTTTAGATGTTCCCAGGTACAGACTAAAGACTAGGGGAGAGAGGGCTTTTGCTGTGGCTGCACCCAGACTGTGGAACAGTTTACCTCCTCACATCAGATTCTCCACAAGCCTAGGAACCTTTAAAACTGCTCTTAAAACTCACCTCTTCTCATTGGCCTTTAGTAAGGTTTAACTTATTGTTTTAATCTATTGTTTTATCAGTGAGGTGTTTTATGTATTTGTGTTTTATTGTATTTTATATTTGTATTTTATTGTACAGCACTTTGGTCAGCCTTGGTTGTTTTTAAATGTGCTTTATAAATAAACTTGACTTGACTTGACTTGACATTAATGCAAAGCCTCTCGGGTATGTCTCTTCGGATGTAGCGGATCCGGATCCAGTCACACCCAACTTATTGCTAATGGGGCGACGAGATGCATCACTCCCCCAGGTGATTTATGCTTCGAGTGAGATGCTGGGAAGACGGCGATGGCGCCATAGTCAGATTCTGGCGGACCATTTTTGGTCCAACTTCCTGCGTCACCATCTGCCGGATCTTCAGAGGAGACAAAGATGGCAGGGGGAAACTGACAACTTAACCACAGGACAAGTGGTTATGGTGGTTGACTCACAACTACCGCAAGCGCAGTGGCCTATCGGAAAGGTGGTCAAGGCCTGTCCAGGACCAGACGGTCGGGTGAGAACTGCTGAGGTGACAATCAAGGGACAGACATATCTTCGACCAGTTGCCAGATTAGTCAGACTCTCGGCCTGGGAGGACGATGAGAACTGTAAACCCAATGATGCTTAGACTTTCGGTTGAAGAGCAAATTTACTACTTAAATTTGGGGGCGGCTGTGTCCGAAAGTCTCCTTATATTTCAATCGCATCGCTATAAGTGGAACGTTAATTTCTGCCGATAAGTTCCACTTTGTTCTTACTGTTTGCTGCGGTGATGACGTCACATGCTTTTACGACGGTCCTGCCGTATCACGAGTCGGAGGAGCACTAGGCATGTTTTTCTTCATGAGTGTGGGGGAATAGCGATCTCCAGCCGTGTGCGTTCCTGTGCAAATAACCACACGTCTGTCCACCCCTCCCACATTTGTTAACTATGCCCACTGCTGTACTGTTGAGCTGCTGTTGACTTCCATTAAAGTATATCCGGACATCACTCTCTGTGCCCCACTCTCTGACCGGAGTTTAAGTCCTGAGGGAGCTATCATCCCAGCATCCCAGAGATAACTCTCTAACAGTTATGCTCAGGATATGTCAGCCCATTTCTACTGGAAATACCCTTTGGTTAAACTTTCAGCAAGGAATTTGCATTTGCACTGTTAAATTTTTATATAGCTTTAATGCACATAAAAAAACAGCTGCTTGTTTAAGTAAATCAATGGTTTTTTTGCGCTAGTAAAGTTGTGGAGTTGTATTTTGTCTTGCATCAATTATATCGTCAGTTATATCATTATCGCAAATTTTCAAATATATATCGTGATAAATATCTTTGGCCATATCGCCCTGCTCTACTAAGGAGTCAAGCCTAAGTGTAATTGGAGTCTCTGCACACTGCACTTCAACAGCAGTTTCTTTCATGCCACAGTCTGACTAATGGCAAAAATAAAATAATGACCAACTAAAATACACAAAAAAAATCTACCTTATCCAGAAATGGAATAAAGAGTTTAATAAAATCTGTAACATTTTGTTTTTCCGTACTATTTTATAGTAAATATGTACAATATGGAAATTACTGTCACTTATACTTGAAATATTGTCCCTTACCTAATCTTACTGCACACTTTGTTTTTAAATTTGTATTTACTTCTGACTCTAAAGTCTGCACAAGATTTCCTTAGCATCCAGACCCAGTGTATGTGTAAATTGTGTATAAAGATTTAATGTCATCTTTTTCTAAATCTTCATAAAATCCTTTTTTTTCTTATTTCTTTTTGCACTCTCCTTCCTTGCCCTCATGATGATTTCCATCAAGGTAACAAAAAAGTGGTTACAAAAAGGTAGTAGGAGGTACTTTTTGGACTATTACTATGGCAGCGATTTCCAGGTCACGTCACATATTTAGGACCCCTTTCTAGGTGAATTTATTCAACTATAGCCTGGGTCATTTCCATAGAAAACATTTTGATTTGTTAAAACAGAAAAGGCACAGGTGTGAGCAATAAATACAGTTATGAATGCTCTATTTAGCTGTCACTGGAAGGCTACACCAATCAACTACCATGCACATTAGTGTGACCATGAACCTGTAATTAACTGCACCTGTGATTTTCCTGCACCGAATTGCCTCCGTGGATTCTGTAAGCTAATGATTATACAAAGAAAGGGTCTGTGTTACTGCACACGGAGAAGGGTACATGGCATGGCAACCTCTACAGTAACATAAAAACTGAAAACACCAATTCCAGCAAAATCGCCATTATTATACATATTATACGGGCAATTCAGCATAACGTAACGCCAGGCAGACGAAGGGAAAACTTTAAAGTCTTTTCAATTTTTTAGCTCTTAAATTAAAACTTTAAATACTACAAACTGTAATAACAAGCTGCCGGTAGCTATCATTTAAACAGGTGGGGCTGTTAGCGGTTGTACCTCAGTACGGAAAACTTTAGGCTACTAGCATCATCATCGTCATCATCTTGACAATATCTTCACGGTCCTCTTCACGTTGCTCCGCTCCATTAAAGGTACGTCCGTGTGAATCCGTTAATTGTGGACATTTTTTTAAAAAGCTTCTGGTGGCTGTGTTGTTGTGTACACAGCGAACACAGTGGTACAGTTTCTCTGGACTAGGCGTGTCTTCCTTTCACCTGTCAACCTTTGACCTCTGCCTCGTGACTACTATGCGTATTTGCAGTGACACCTCCTTGAATGAAACAAATAATCTAAATTTACCCACTGTCTGGTTCTTCGCACTGACTATGAATTTTCTTCATGCAAGACGTGAAGACAAATTACACATGTTACTAGAGAAATAGTAAAAAGATGGATGACCGATAACTGTGGCTTTACACATTTATCAAACATCGCTTTACATTATAGGCACTGGATGTGTTGCATAGTTTGCATATAGGTAAACAATCTCAAAAGAGTGTGCTTTTTAAAACAAACTTTCATCGGGAGTCCAGAATGTGTTTGGAATAAAATTTAAACGTAATGTCCATATTATATAAATCAGCTACTTATTTCATGAGGTCACCAGTCGACAGTAAATATTCCAGTTATTTATTGTGATTTTCTCCTTATGCTATCATATTGCGAGACTGGGTTTTTTGGTGGAGCTCAAGGTAGCTGTGTATCTGTAAAAATGACATACCAGTGTCCTTATGTACATATTTAACTGGTGTTGGTGAGCTTTGCCAAATGCTTGTCAGTCATCTCAAGAACAGTTCTTTGAAAAGTTCACCTAACTAAAGGAGAAAAATGCACGCACAGCCAGCTCTAATAAGCCTGCTTTAATAAAGGCAACACTTTGCTGCAGGTAAGTTGATTAATGACTCAAGCGACGCTAAATTTTTCACACCACTCCCAAAGTGAGCACTTCCACACTCTATTCCTAATGGTTTACCAAAGCTGCTTGAGGCGCAATGCAGGTACAGTACAGGGAGTATCGTCTGTTCCCAAGCAGATTATTTATACTTTGCCTTTATCAGCCATCTAGAATCAGGCTATTAGTCATCACAGAGCAGATGAAAAGCCAGAGAAACTGAGCATTTACTGTAAAATGTTGATGGATGTAGCAGCATCTTAGTGGTCATACATCAACAGCCGGGCATCACTGACTCACTGATCACTCAATTCTCCAGAGCTGATAGATGTTTTTTATTTAGTACGCACATCATGAAATGTTTGGTTAGACTAGAGACGATGGCAAACTCAACATATGAAATCTACTGATTTGACACATTCCATCCTAAAACATAACAGCAATAAAAGGTGTATCTTGAGGCAAACAATCTGCAAACTCAATCAGATAGCAGTGTCAGACTTGCCTCGGTGCTGAGCCATGAAAAACATGTACCCATGGACATAGAGTGTGTCTCAATTAAAGAGCTGAAAACTCTGTGAGCAGACATGAGAATTTGGACTGTAAACACACTAATATTATTCATTACACGGCTTTAATGATGCATATGATTCATCAAGGAATCCTCACCAAGTGCTCAAGAAGAAACACACAAAAAAGCATTGATACACATTAATGAAAACAAGAAAAGGGGAAATGCTGGTGCCACTGAGAAGCACTGGTGACTGGCCTGGCACATGTGCTATTCTTCAGGCGCTGTATACAGTGTGTGCGTGCATATCTGTTCCTGCGTGTGGATATAAGGGTATTTGGAAGGGACGTCCCTGTACTTTAGAGAGTGGCTCCCACGACAGCCTGGGGTGCCACATCCATCTACGTCTTTTTGCCAAATTTGATTTTAAATATTTATCACACCATACATCTTGGCTGAAACAAATTGCTGGCAAAGTGCTATTGTCTGGGAAACATGTAGTAAGAAGGATGGAGGTTTTAAAGGAAACATCAATGTTTCATTTGGTAAAATATATGACTGGGAAGTGTATGTGCAACTACAGCAGTTTTCAAACAGGAGGATGATACAGAAGTACAACTTTCTGAAGTTTATTTTTCCTGTGGCGTAAAGGCGGATGGGGGGTATTTTGAGATGAAATCCTCTTTATATCTTTCTACAGCTGTATAATGTGTGTGGATCTTTCCATTCATAACATGTCTTAAAATTGCAAATGTAAATTTGTCATTTATTAATCTTACTTCTGTGTGGTCTTTTTTAATTGTTTCTTTTTTGATGGTGTTATATATCGAGCACAAATCCTAGATGAACAAAAATCCAAAGAATCATTATGCATAAATGATAAGGATAAAGTGATACATTTTCACGAAGAATAAATAAACAGGAAAATATTAATTGCATCTGGGCTGTGGATTCTGTTTTAGGTGAGGTGACACTATATAGGCTGTCATTCTTCAAGCAAGAGTCTACACGGTATGCCTCCAGATTCCCTGCTGTGTGTGTGATGTGCTTCCTGCATCACATTTCTCACATTTGACACATTTTTTTAACCAAGGAAACTTAGAAACTTTTTTTTAAAGAACACACTTGTATACTTTGTATTCTTTTCTATTTGACGTGAAAGTTACACTGACTCTGTGTAGCCACCATATTCTACCATTAACCAAGGAGATGCCTTGCTTGAAGGCATTTAGCCAGTGATTGTTGATGAGGAAGAATGCAATATATGTCCACGTTCACTGAGAAACCAATATATTGGTCATAGGGCAACTAACTGTTGCAGTAAGATTGCACACAATTCAGAGTAATGGCAGCTTTCTCTGCAAACAAAAGATGATTTACAGCTTACCTGGGGGACAGGAAAGCCACTCCAGCACAGCATCCCTCCGGTAGATGATGTCAAAACAGCAGAACAGCCAAGCAACTCAAATATTTCTCTACTTGTGTTACATTGCTGTGCTTAAGGGAAGGTGCTGTCACATATTTGATTTACTACATTGGTTTCACTCTGAACAACACATATTTCTGGAAAGAGTTTATTTGATACAAAACTATAATACCAGAGAAAGTTTTGTCCGTAGCGGCAAGCACAGTAAAAGTATTCTCCAGAGGGAAAATACTGCACCCGGGAATAAATGACAAACAAATAAATGATGGTTGGATATGTTTTAGGCGAAAATAATCCACATACTCTGTTCTCTTCATACAGTTTAAAGTGAATTACCCACCTGAATGCTTCCACTAAATCCATTCAGCCAACACTTTTTTTTTCAAAGCACCAAACAAACAAAGAAAAACATTATACAGCATCATGTGTTATATTGCTTCAGCAACATCTGGCTTTGTTTATCCCCTTAATTGACTGATGACTATATTTGTGTAAAACATACTGAATATAAATTTCAAATTGTCCCATTACTGTTACTTGCAAATTAAAATGAATTTCCACATGTTTGCTCACTAAATATTCAGTAAGTGATCTCAGTTTGTACGATAAATCATATCTTACGGCTCTCTTGTGTTTGTGCAAAACATCCAACTGACCACACGGTGGTGCTCTTGTCTTGTTGACAGTAAAGATATGAAAATAGGGAAGAAAAGAGATGGTGCTGGCAGTCTGCAAGATCTGTAGAACTAAGTATCATCATAATATATTCATGTTTTTTAAGCTGCTATTTGCGCATGTCTATCTTGAGTTGCATTTTAGTGTTTGCTATAATGATAATATATGATATTTAAAGTAATGTATTACAATATACGTAAACTAATATTAATACGTTCCATACTAACATGACACCTGAAGTGGCTTCATCAACTTTTTCACTTTACTTCAAGGGATTTGTGTTATTAGTGCTCTTTTTGTGTTAACATATTCCCAGTTCATTGTGACATTAACTAACTACAATGCATTAACACTAACTAACCGTAAGGCATAACGCCTGTTTGTCTTCCCTGGCAACAGTAACAGCTTCTAGGTGTTCCACTAGATGGCACTTGTGTAGCACCACAACTGAGGTAAATGGTCACTGTGCTGTTGCCATTGTTTAAGTAAACACTATTCCCTTTACCAAAGGACTGGCTAAATGCAGCAATGATTAATTACCAATTCAGTGTTAGTACACATTATTATCCAGTATTCAGAAAGAGGCACGTAAACAGCACATTGCACAAAAACAAAATGATTCAGGAGCTTTAAGGCCATTTGGAAATGCATCCCACAAAGCTTCTCAGCACATAAATATGTATTACATCTGCAACTCAATTAGGCATGGTGAAATCTGGCCTTTGGGGTAGAAACCTGTGAACCTGCATAGATTTACCCTAACCACTCCTCCGTAGACCTTCAGCTGTACAGCTTTTGCTCATACTGATAATCATCCCAGCTGACCTGTATATGGAGGCTGTAATCTAATATACACGTTTGATCTGTGTGCACTACAAGAATTAGGGTTCCTTGCATACACCGGGCACATACCATACAAGTGGAATAAGGTCTGTCGAATAGCTTCATCACAGTCAGCCATGTGGAGCTGGCATATGCAAATATCTCAGAAATCCAAATGGAGAACTGCAGCTTCATTAAATTTGGCAATAAAATATTTGCAATACCTCATTGGCTTCTAATGGCCATAATGAGGAGTATGACTGAATCCAATCGGCTTGCGTTAGATTTAATTTGTTTGGCATTTCACAGATGGGAATGCATTTAGAACTGTGAGTAGACATGAGAAGTCATTATAAAACCCAGGACATAAGCGGAGGCTGCCTTGTGGTTAGTTTGTGGCACCACAGGGCCACAAAGGCCTCCACTCTTTCAAATAGGGATGAGTCCCTGAATACTGTTATGGAATATACAGCAGCCAAAGTCTCAACCACATACTGGAAATACCAGTGGTTGATTTTACCAGATTGCATTTCATCATATTAGGTTACCGGAACTTAATTAATGCAATTCCATTCCTTACAACTATCTGCAGCTGGCATTTGTCCAAGTCTAGATAAGATTGGCTTGCAGCCTAAGCATGCCAACTAAAAAGATGCCACAGGAATAAACAAAGATGCTTCTTGTTAACTGAGAAATTAGTTAAAAGCAGACAGAGAATGCTGCTGTTGAGATTAATTTGCATTGTGTAATTGAAACAGCTCACTGCAAATAACAGGAAATAAAGTATAGATACAAAATAATCTATCTATCTATCTATCTATCTATCTATCTATCTATCTATCTATCTATCTATCTATCTATCTATCTATCTATCTATCTATCCATCCGTCTTTCCATCCGCCCGCCCGCCCGCCAGTAAAATGAGTAATGAAGAGTACTATGTTGGAACAATGCACAGAGCAAATAATTATATCCTGTCAGGACTCAATTTGGTCACATCCATCTCTTTTTAGAGCAATAGCACAACCTATTCTACAAATATACCAGCTAATCAATTAAAAATTCCAAATAAATGTAAAGATGCACAGCCCCCTTACTGTGCATTGCTGAAATAAATTGGCTATGACCCAAGCATGACCCTGCCTGTTGTTCATGAGACCATTAAATTCCCTGCAAAGGGTTCAGTGGGGCACTGTGTTTGTGTATATGTATGTGTATCAACATGAGGCAGTGTGTATATACTGTATGTGTGGGTGTGCTTGCATGTGTGAGAGAAGATAGTGGTTCACACATGTTATTCATCACAAGTTACTAGGTCATTCATTCATTTCCTTATAATGCACTTATTTGAATACCATTACCATACCATCATTTTTATGGGCACCAGTGTTTTCAGATTATGGTAGTTTGTATAGTGCACACATGAAACCTTGTAGTAGTCAGTTTTTCAGTCTGCTTGTTCCTTCCTGTTACTATGGAAGAGTGACAAATTAAATTTCAGACGACTTAATAAGGCTATCAGAAAAGCTTTATTGCATCTTGACAGTGGTTCTTTTCTTCTCAAGGAATGGAACACCATTCTTTCAAATCATTTGGGCATTTTACATTTATTTCATAATCACAGTGAGACAGATATGAATTCAGAGAGACGATGGAGGGATGACATGCAACAACCCAGACTGTGAATGGGACCTGATCTCTTAGTGGAACAATAAAAGTATTCTCTCATTTGGTGTTTTGATTATTGTGGTGGAAAGCTCAGTCTAATATATCCAGAGTCTCCCATAGGTTTTCAACTAGGGTAGTATTGGCTAACTGTTAATGGTTCACTTTTCATTTTAATAATCACCAAACCATTCAGTGACTTCTTGTTCCCTATGGTTGAAGTTGTCATCCTTGAAGAGATCACTCCCATCAGCATACAAATGCTTGGTGATAGGATAAAAGCAAACACTCAGAACAACTTTGTAATGATTTGCAATGACCCTTCTCTTTATGGGGAGAAAGAGGAGTCATATTTGGTATCAAGCTACATTAACCCTGATTACATCACTGGAAGCTAACCTCTTTCATTAGTGCAGCAAAATGACCTGACCTATAAATTAGCTTATGCTGCAGAATTGTCCAATCAATATTTCACGTAGATTTGTTTAATATGAAAGAGAGAAAATGATAGAATATTTCATTTTACAGTATTGTTTACTCTAGGGTCAAAGTTTCAGTCTGTTTGCTTTTGCATGCTGCTGGGTTGAGGCCCTTCTCTCCACACTTTTTATTGTGTCAGTAAAACTGTAAAACTAAGTTCATCTAAGACATTAGAGATGCTGAATTTAGTTATGTACACTAAATGTGTAAATTAGCATAAAGTAATGTAAACCCAAGATAATGTTTTACACAAATATATGTGTAATTACCAAAATCTTAGGTCAATTTAGTGTTAATGTTCTACATGCTGCCATTGACACTGGCATCAAATTGCTACACTTGTTCTCAATCTCGTTGTTTCTCAGATCAGAATTGAAATTCATCAAACAGCTTCTTCAGACTCTACATAATCAAGTCAGTTGTGCACATCATAACAGCAATTTGTCATTCTTGTGAACAAATTGCAAATGCTTTGGCACACTCATGCAAATGAATATAAAATGCTGTTCCCTGCATTATCAATTGCTTATGTCATGTAGTTCAAAATATATTATATTGGTTGTTTGTTGAAGTCCCCATAACAGCTAAGCACTACTGCACCGCATAAGTCATTATGTTCAATAAGGCTGTAATAATATGTCAAGCATATTTTCTTGACACTTCTATTAGGCCTTTTCTGTAAACATGTTGTGACATGATCATGTCATTGCTTTACAGCAAAGAAAAAGACAATCTTTTAAAGCACTGTATGAAACAAAGCAAAAAATAAATAAATAGAAAATTAGAAATCAAAATATTGCAAACTTCCTTCAGGTAGAACATGCAGAGCTGTGTGGTGATTTACATTGCAGTCTTTATACGTTTGCTGATGTTGCCGTCTGTTAGTCTAGAGAAGATATCTTTCCTTGCAAGGCATTGTGCAGAGAATCATTTTGCATCAACCCTCTACAGGCATCTACTATGATGTATTTTTTACTTTGTGCAATGCAGTGCTGTCAGAAATCTTTTTTCTTCTGTATTCCCACATCATTTTCTTTCAACAAATTACAGCCCAAACAATAAAGGTGAAACTGGGAATCCAGTCTTAATTTCTTGCAATCAGTCTACTACATAAGCAATGTTTAACTGTGCTGTTGGAACCATAGATGCCAGCATCATCCAAAAAACTATGGTATGAAAATTCTCACACTCTCTAACTACTGACAACAAAACAAAGAATTTTGACTATTTTGTTCATTAACTAATCACATTTAAGCAAGCATTGGTTGCAAGTAGGTGATCAACCAATTTACCTTTTCAAATATATATATATATATATATATATATATATATATATATATATCTCCACTGTGTGCAGTGTGGGGAGCAAGCTAGCGAGACAGAAGCTAAGCTCTTTGTAACATGGCAATTGCCCCAATGCTACCCGAAATTGAACCTCCCCCACCCTCATTCAGATCTGGCGTTTGGAACTATTTTGGTTTTCATGTGAAGCATGACCCTGAAGGTAAGCACGTCATAGTAAAAAGTAAAACAGTATGTCGGATGTGCCACGCAATGCTCAATTACATTGGTGGGAACTAGTGCGTTAGCGCAGTTAGCTCGTTAACGTGTTGACGCTGTCCAGCCCCACTCACGGGCGGTGGCTCGTTAAGGTGTTGGCCGTCCAGCCCCATGCACGGGTGATCCTCGATAGCTTATTAACGGAGATTTGCCGTGTTGTGGCGTTAACGTCATTTCAGATTAACGCTGACAGCACTAGTGGGAGCACAACGAATATGACTGCACATTTACGCCGACATCATCCTAGTGCAAAGACAAGTGGGAGCAGACAAAAACAACAAGCACGCATGCTCCAAACTTTACCCGAGTCATTTAGACAGCCGTTAGCACATGATTCTCCTTATGGGGACCTGATATGTTTAATATGCTGCTGAGAATATAGCCCAGAAGAAGCGTATAGTATAGCTTTTATTTTGGAAAGAGCCATTTCTCTGTAATAAACTCTCTTTTCCAAAGATGAGTGATTTCTCGATCAGATAGATTTTTTAAAATTATTTTCTTGTTTCAGCAACATTAAATTTAAAAACTGTACTTTTGAGTTAAAAAATATATTTATAATTTTAATAAATGACAAATTAAAAAGGCATGAACATTTTTTTGTATCGAAAAAATATCGAACTGTGACACCAAAGTAGCGAACCGAACCGTGAATTTTGTGTGTCGTTGCACCCCTAATATATATATATATATATATATATATATATATATATATATATATATATAACCTATTTACAGATTGGACACTAACCCTATAAAATGTAAAAGCAACAAAAGGTAAACTAACTCAATGAAAGATAATCACACATGGTACCTCACTTGTGTATTCAGTAACCATTTGGACCTAGCTGATTTACCTCACAGCTAAAGGCAGGAAGCCTATCAAACAGCATTTAAAGAAACCCTCACAACTAAATGCTGTTGAGTAAGCTACAGTAAATTTCACAAGACTACTATACATTTGATGAAAAGACAAATCAGAAATACCAGTTACCTCTTTTTAAATAGTCAACATGTTTACGTCTTTTACACGGAATGAATTTCATTTATAGTAAACATTACATCAAATGTAGGTTTCTTTGCATGGCATTGGAGGTAAAGTTAACTGGATTCTATGAATCTATTATATTTTTTGCTCTTTGACACACTTCTCTAAGCAATTTTGAAGTTGCCACCAAAACAGCACATACATATAGCAAACTGCCATAGTTAAACTGGAAATGGCTGTAATTCATCCAGAACCTCATCCAGGACCCAAATACAGGGCAGACGAATGCAAAACAAAAAGCAATGTGTATTATTTGGCTGTAAGAAATAGTCCTGAACAAGAAATTCAAAACAAGAACAAGGAGCAGGAACAACATCAGGGGACCACAAAAACAAAAAAACAAACCAGCTGAACAGGACAAATGGGAAGGCAGGTATATGGGCTTCTCTCCGCACTGATTTGTGCGTCCTCGCCTCCTCTGTCCCCTGTCCTACCAAAGACGCTGAGACTGCCAAAGATAACACAGACTGGGAAGCATAACGCAGCATTTTTGTGCTAACTTTGTGATTTCCAAATACCTATTAGCTGAAAACATTGGGTTCCTTAAAAACTGAAGAAACGGATGAAGTGGAGGATAAAAGAAGAACTTGCCTAAAATAAAAACTAACTGTTCATCAGCACATGGACAGTATCTGAAAGTCACTTCTTTATGTAGTTCCGTGAATGTTTGCACTTGTATCAAAGACTTGCACATATTGCACTTGGTTCCTGAAAATAAAAATTTTGAAAAATACTTTTTGAACAGCCGAAGACATTTCAAAAATACTATAAACTATGGAGGGAAGACTCCTCAAACAATTAGTCCTTTATAATCAAAGCTCATTCAGTTATTTAAATGATCAAACTTTCTGCCCTTAAACTATTGCTGTGTGTGGTTAAAAAATGTATATCTTGTATATCTGAATTAAAAACATGTCATGAGCACTGTTATAACTAAGATCATTAAATATAGTAAAGTAGTAATTCAGTACCTGAAATCCTTCTGATTTCCTCTGCTTGCACCTTACGTGGGAAAAGAGGAATCAAAAATGGGACATAAAAATATGGTGTATATACTTAACAAGGGTGGGAACGAGACACAGGTTAATGCAATCAAACACCTAACATGGGCTAGAGTTACAAACATGAATGAGGAAAAAGAACAGAAAATAAAACTAGACTAACACAAATGAGAAAACAAAACTTCAAAGTAAAAACAGGAAGTAATAAAAGACAACCAAAAGGATACCATGCATGATGACACAGACTATGGACACAGGAGGTAGGAGAAAGTGCAAACACAACAAAATCAGCCAATATAACAGCAACCAAAAAACACAATAAAAACCCAGGATATTTACATTTTTATGTCATTAGATAATCAATAGCCAATTTCAGGAGCACAGTGTTTTACACTTGGATTTCTAAAGCAAAACACCACAGAATTATGTTTAAGTCAATGTGAGGTGTCCCTGAAATGGTTATTCCATAAAGTACAAGTTTATAGTTTAGCTACAGTAAACAACAAAAAGGCAGAGCACAGTGCACAGAACGAGAACATGTAGGCTACTACATATATCTAAAACACATAAAACATGGAAACAAAGCAGAAATACTTGGCACAATATTATACAACAATGACAAAATGGTTCTCCTGCTCAGTGGACTTTGTATTTTTGGCTACAGATTTACATGGACGTCACAATAAATGCTCTTACTTGCCGTGTGACAGAGGATGAACTCCTTTATAGCCTCTATCATCTTCCGATGTGTTCTGCTGCTTTCCTATAATTTTATTTCTGCAATTTGCAATACTGCCATACTTCCTTACTTCTCATCAATTAGCAGGCTGTAGTCCCACTTATCTGTGCAGATTCCTCCATGTTTAGTTGTTGTACACATAAGTTTATAAATGTGTTCTACAATTCATAAATATGACTTTAACCCATGAGCTATTCTCTGTATGATGACTCATACAATAATTGATCTACCTACTTTAGACATAAAACCATTTGCTGAGATGTGCTAAAACATCTGCAAAAATGGCTTTTATTTTGTTCATAAATACATTTTTATTATGCTCAAAGAAATGCGTGTTTTACTGTATCATATGTTTTCATTCTTAGAACTGAAGCTGAACTGAACTGAAAACAGCATGACATGTCTCTCACTGGATAGATGTGGGATCTGCATTGTTGCAAATATCAAGTAAGTGACAGTATTGTGAGGTCACCTTGCACGTCAGAAATACGTGCACATAATCTACACCCATATGACTGATTTTCAGGTTTGTATTTTTGTTTTAAATCCAAGTCATGTCAGAAAATCAATCATTCTCTCTCAGTATTACATTACAAAAAAAAAAATTGGTAATGATTTAACTTAGTACACACTACTCATTAACAGCAAATCACACCCTAATACTGCAGTACATCCTACCAATTACTGTCATGCTACAGGCAGTGCGGAGATCAACTGTACAATCGTTAGCTTATATTAGGCAACAGACAGTGAGAAGAGGATGCCACAGGGGTAATGTGAATCTTCACACTTGTTGCAAGCAAAACGAAGACAATTATTTTAATTGCACTACACCCAGCTATGTGCAGTCTGCAGTAGTGAGTGTCCCTGATCCTTGTGATATATTACTGCAGTGTCCATGAATTCAATGTTGCCTCTTAGAGATCTGGGGTATGGCCTCAGTGTACTTTATGACGTTTTGCTGTGTAAAAAAAAAAACCCTTAAAAAACACGCCTTCAGTCTTGTTCCCAGTAAAGCATTCAGATATACAGTAGCTAAAGGCCCCACTGCAGCAGTTTTTCATGTTAACATAATCCAGAGTGATGGCTGGTTAATTTGTTTCGCTATTCTAATAACCTTGCATATAAATAGTTACTACCAGCATGTGTATTTCATGCATTTTCACCTCTTGAGCCTCGGAGGAAATTAGCATTTGAATTCGTAATCATGTCCCTTTTAAGTTGCATCACATGCAGCGGCTGAAACGAGGAGACAATTAACCTGCACAGCTAAGTGGACAAGAGACTCTGACAAAAATAGCTCAGAGGAAAATGAAGTCAAGTTGCATATTTCACATGCTGTCCTAATCGGGTTGGCTATGGATAAAGACTTCATCATCCAATCTTAGGTAACATGACTTGTAATATGATAAAATTTCAATACACAGCTGTAATGCACCTCTTTCAATAGAATGTAACATGCCTTACCCATGGGAATTGGCTTACTTACAACACCTATTTATGTATCTATCTGTGAAGGGAATGTTTATATGTGATATAAAGAACAAATTCCACCTATGTGGGAGAAAATAATACTGTTTGTGTCACAGGGACTGTCCTTACAATAACAAATAGATCATATGTAGCTGCTGACAGGTAAAAATCTTTCTTTTCTCCAATGTGTGAGCTAAGAAAAGCAGACTTATTTTTCCAGGATGACAACATATTTTCACCATCTTCCAAAGTGTTTTGAGTGGATTGTAGGGCCCTGAGGTGGTGAAAAATGGTATCAGCTCCCAGAGGAGCATGTAATCCTTCAACTTATTTGAAAGCATGAAAATCACCAAAGAAGGATTTAGGTTTTAATGTCCCCTCCTATACTGAACACATAAGACAATGCAGAAAAAGAGGCATTGCAGGTTTAAACAAAGAAGTTGTGAGGGTATGGTTTGAATTTTGGTTTCATGTTTCAGACTATTAAACTGGCAAAAAGAAGAGTTAATTTTGTGGATAACTGGTATGAAGGTGGGTCCTAAAAGGTACACTGCTATTGTGGGTTTAACACTGAATGGGGACCGTGATTTTATTTCAATCATTTAAGACAGTCTTCAGGCCATCATATGAACAGGATCATAATTTTTCATAGATTTCTGCACAATCAGATTTCTTTTTGAAACCTTGGTGGTCCAAGGTCCAAAGAAAGTGTGTTTAACAGCCCAGAACATCAGCTCATTTTTCCGAGTCCCGAAAGTTTCATAATCAGTGTATTCTCCATTGCTTCTTTTACCCAAATTCCATTCACTGCAAAAAGTTGTGCTACCACCATCAAATATCAAAAAGAGGCCAGTATTTTAAGATTAAAGGCAGGTCATTTGAAAGTGCTGCAAGACCTAGCAAGAAACTAATGATTTACGAGCTAAGGTAAGATAACTTTCCCCACAACTTGTTTTAAATGTTCATGCTCTTCTTTCTCCCATTCTTTGTGCTCTACATGTTTATCAATCCATTCATGTACAAAAGGATTTTATAACTGCAAATGCAGCAAAAGAACAGTAGTTAGTCAATTAGAACACCAGTGAAAAACCAACATATCCTAGACTAAATTAGTAACTCTACATATGCACAGATAATTTGTTAAGTTGGTTTAACCCTTAAATGCTATTCATATTTCATATCTCATATGGGCTGGGTCAATTTTGACTCAGGCCAAGAATTCCCACATAACAAGTGTCCATAGCAAATTTTGAACTACAGATCTAATTAGAATGCATGAATGGCCTAGCTTAAATTAATAAATGGATAATTAATCCTTAATAAATCTTTCAGAGAGCTGAGAGAATAATTTTTTTTCATCGCAAATGAAAACGGCAAGAGAATCCTCATTTCTATACCATCTATAATAATTCCATATTAATGAACACTATGTAATAAAATATAAATCTATCTATCTACCACGTCTAGCACGTCTACCATATGCACACAGAAAAAAAGAATGGTTTTACAATTGCTGTAGCATTGCGTCCATGACACACTGAAATAATTTAATATATTTATTTTCCATGTTGCTCTAAACAGACTGGGTTTGTGTAAGGAGTCTCTTGTGTTGTACAAAGTAAAATATCATGAGAGGTGGCTCATAGGGACAGAAAGTCAGGGTTATTATTAATAAGTGGAGGAGAAAGAACATTATGCTGGCAAGCTGGCTCATGAGCCAGCAAATTGAGCTTGCAAGTACTAAAGCACCATAGAGATAAGTCATTAAGATGCCCAGAATGAAACTAAGAAACTGGATTATCATAAAAAAAGGACTTTGTGTGATTGTGGAATTTCTTCTTCTTCTTTTTTTTTTGTTTTAGTTTGCAAAACAGTAGAAACCTTCTTGTGTTTGAACAAAAGCATTTAGTCAGGTTTGCTACTCTGTTAGTGGCTGTAAGTGGAACCATTAGAAAATGTATGAACCTTTAAACCAAGGTCTCTATTTCCAAAAGCAAATGGCTCAGCTACTTCATCTATCAGTCTGTGAAATGTATTTTTTTTTTCTCTTGAAGTCACAAAGGTAAAATGTCAGGCATGTTGAAGCACTTATGGTTTTGCCAACACCAGCAATGCGGTATTCAGAGCCTGAAGAAGCAACTTGGATAGGAAATGGTTTTTTTTAAAAGCTAAGTTAGTTGCTAGTGAAAGCCAGACACTGTCAGCTACTGCTCAAATAGTGCATATAATCGTCAGTGGTAGCCCCCGGATACCCTACTATCCAAATCATGTGATAAATTATGTGATGAAAGCATCAGCAGCTCCAACGTTTTGATATGCGGAGCCCTATGATAACGATTCATGGTTTCCTTCTTCAAGCAGTCGTTTGGGGTTGAACTGAAGTGATTACCAGAAAGTATTGTCTTGTCAAGGATGTCTCATATTACCTGTATTATCTGTCTGTTGTTCAAGGGCAAGCTTCTGTAAGTGTTCAAAAAACCATTTCTCTAAATATATATATTAGCCTTGAATTAGTCAAGGAAACAAAGGAAGAAAGAAGCATCTTCTTATAAGCCAGATCTGGTGTTGGGGTGTCCTTTTCATTTCACCCTTCATTCTCAGGGAAAGTGTCACAGAAGTCCTGAGCAGGAGGTCACTGACCTCACAGGTCACCTATTATTTCCTGCAGCACGTTCTGTCTCCACATTTGAAGCTTGGTTTGTGATTACAATGAAAATAAGATATATAGCTGAATGGTGTTTTTAAAAGCAAAAAGGACTAGCCAGCAAATGGGTGAGACCAGAAGATAAATGGTAAGACTTTAGCGTCTGTAATGCCATTTTGCACCTTGGCTTTGTCTGCGCATGAGTGTTTACAGTATATGATTCTGAGCATATTTTTACATTTGATAAACGATAGCATTATCACATCTGTTTATGGACCCATAGACAAAACCAAAAAAAGCCTACAAAGCATGCTTGAATACAAAACAAGTGTTTGAGATTCACCAGTGTTACTTTATTAATGCTGAAAAACTGCTAAAGTATGGCACCATTAGGGTTGCAACAGAGATAAGAATGTGAAAAAAAGCAATTTCCGAAAGCAAGATCTAACTAATCAACAACTCTCTTTTCCAGCCCATCTGATATACAAATTGTGCCTAATGAACCTTGCAAAATCAATTACCTAGGTAATACTTTGCATGCAAGGGAAACCAAACACAGAATGCACGATGCATACGTAAACAGACATTACTCACTGCAGATTATTTTGCTCCATTTACATTGCATTAGCACGAGAAACGGAAAACTGACTGGTGCATATTCCTCAATCATGTTCATTTCATTAAAATGCAACCAGGCCAGATAGAGAAACCATACACACCTAACAGCTAGTCGCTGCTGTCATTTGATTAATGTTACAATATAGAGTGGACAAACAAATATTAAGTGTGTATCTTGAACTAGCTAGTGCACAAAATAATGCAGCATAAAGTAGTTAAGCGCCTGATAAATGATGGTACTCCTTTCTGCTAATAAAATCTGTTTTACATGCCTGTTTAGCACTGACACGATGAAATGAAATAGTGCACCGTACACGGTGAAGATAACATTTTTAATGTATTCTATACCATAATGTATTTTGTATTCAGAGAGAAATTGTTCTTTGTAGTGCCTCGAGACCTTGATTAAACATATATCTAGACTTTATCAGGCTTCTGATAGCGAGTCATTTCCAGAATAAATAGACTTTTGTAAAATGTTCCGAGGCTAATAATGGGAAGAGGTATGGTACACAGTTTGGGTATAAATCATCCTTCAGAGCTTACTTTTGTGCTTTTACAACAAAGTAGTGTAGTATATGATCAACAATATGTCATTCCCAGTAAAAAAGTTGTTGAATTGTACCTCAGACTTAAAAAAAAAAAAATGCTGATCTACAGCTCTTTTTCAAAGTAACATAGTGGAGAAATTTCAGTTTCTGAGCAGTGGGGCACAAATCTAAATCTGGCGTCATGAATTATTAAAGCCCACTTTATGGAGCTTTCTTCAGAGAAGAATATCCAGCACAGAATAGTACAAGCTTGAGATCAAATGGAGCAGAGTAAAAGAGCCCAATGTGATGCCAAAAGTATTTCCACCATAAGTGTTCAGTGTTGTTTTGCACTTGAACAGAAAAAGAGCTTTATGGCAGAAAAAGAGGGAGTGGTCAGCCAGTCTGTCTCATCACTTAAATGCACACACAAAGGAAATGAGAAAACTTGGCATATATCCTTTGAGATGGCAAGATGATGACTAAAGAACAGATTTACCTCTCCTGAATATCACTAGACAATAAATAGCTTTCGTTTGGAGGTGAGTGTCAATTGTGGATGAATCTCTTCTATTGGTGTCATCCAACTCTGCATGCCTTTGTGAAATTGCTTTTTGAGTCTGAGCTGCATTTATAAAACATTTTATCTTATCCCTAAAAGTATTTCTAAATGGCATTTCAGTTGAGTCCCTGCAGGGAAGCTATATACAAAAGTCTTTTATGGGCTTTTTATCCATTTGATTTGGAATGTGGAGTGTTTGGATCGCACACTTGTTTCAAAGCACACACTACATCAAAGGGCATCTTTAGTTTCTCACAGTGTAAATTCAAGACATGTAAAACAATCTTAAAACAAAAATGGAAATTTACTGGATGAATGCAGTGGGGAATAAATGTTTATCAGTCACTTAGACAACTTCTGTGATTAATATCATGTATTTTCTTTTCATCCATTGTCACAAAGCTTACCCAACAAGGGCCTTAGTGGGGTGAGAGCGTACACCAGCTGACACATGGATGAGATGCTGGGTACACCCTGGACAGACCACCAGTCCATAACAGGGTTAAAACAAACAGACAGGCAACAATGAATACTCATCTGCAACAAGCCAGCCAATTGAGAAGTGCAAATTAGCATAACATGGATATCACTGGACTTCTGGAGAAAGCCGATACAGACACAGGGAGAACAAAGTCCACATAGAAAGGTCCCCTGTGGTAGGTTTGAGCCAATAATTTTCTTCCCTGCTGAAACAGTATACATATGAAAAATGGAAAGTAACAGTGCTAACCACTGCACCACTCATGGTTTCTTCCCATAAAATGGACTGTGAAAGCAAAGTAGTAAAAAAAGGTTGCAATATCTAAATAATGACATGAAAGATACTAAAACCTGCTTAGTACTTATCTTAAGCTTGATACTAAAAAACCTGTTGTTTACATGCTTTCCACTTTTGCAGTGTTTGCACTGGTAGCTGAACTACCATTCAAGTCAGTCACTAAATACCTAACAACACACTGCTAACACCCTTTAAAAATAGAATGAAAATGAGCTAAATTAAGGTAAAAGTGAGAACACATGCAAATCACTCTGCAGCCAATCTCAGCTGCTCACAACTTGGAAAATCAATGTCATATTAAGGTGCTAATGAAACACTTTTTTTCTTTTTTATAACCTCACAGTTTTGTTTTGTTTTTTAAAATCATTGCATTATATTAGTTTTATGTTGAAGTCATATTGCTCTTTCCACAGTTGTCTCTCTCTTTCTCTCTGTTTTCAGATTACCTAATTAATATATCTATGGTGAGTTCTTCTGACTGTGTAGTATTTAATCCATTCTCCCAAGATTTTCTACATTTACTACATGTTGGCATTGTTCATGACCATGAAGACCTACTAGTACCAGCAATTCATTAATTTAAATTGATTAAAAATGTGTTAAGAACTATTTTTTTAAACTTCCGTAGTAGCAACCCAGTTTCCAAGAACACAGGTCTCCCTGCGAGGTTTTAATTACATAAACGATGTGCTAGAATTAAATCAAAACAAGCCAACACAGTGTATATTTCACCTTTTTTTTCCTACATTTTAACACCACCCTCAACCCATCAACCAGAAATAAAAAGTAAGAAAAAACAAATCCACTCACACATGATTAGTGTGAAGCAGTCTCTTGAACTTTGAATAATCTACACACCTCACTGTTGGTAATAGTTTTCTGCATCTGTCAGTGAGGTGTATGGATATTCTAGGTAACTCAAGTGAAGGGAGATGTTATAATAAATGCTTTAAATGTAAATTCGTAATGCTGTGCACTTTATGTCATTCATTCATTCTCAACAATCACCATATGCTCACTTTGGTTACTGCTATAGTTTTAGGACACTGACATAGCATAGTCTCTGTTATAGTGCGTACACTGTTCACTATCATAGTCTGTTCAGAGCGCTATGCTTCCACCACTGTAGATATATTCATAGGACACTGTAGATCTGTTTACTACACATCCGTACATCTGTACATACGTAGCACATCTGTATATATTTAGCACATCTGTATATTTGTTCATAGTACATCTGTATAGCAATAAAAAACATCTGTATGCTATACAGATCATATGTATATCTGTACATATGTATGCAGCAGTACATCTGTACACTTGTCTGTAGTTCAACTGCATATTTGGTCTCTACTTAACTTATCTGTATATAATTGCAAACTATATTTTGTTACCCTGTATTTATACATGTGTAATGACAATAAAGTTGAATCCTAATCGTAATTATAGATAATGTATTATCGTTGTTATATAGAAGTTGGGGGCAGAAACTGCAGAGATTTTTTTCTGTATTGACAGATGTATGTAAAGACCTGACCTTATATTAAATAACTCATGTGTGTTTGACAGTATATAAATGAAACTGATTTAAATGTCTAGGGTAAGTGAACAATTTCTATGCAGCGGAGTACTGTAAACATGACTGAATAAATGAAATTTAGTAATGCGACATTCCTGTTATCCTTCACTGCAGTGTATCGGTCAGGGCAATGCTTGCAGCTCTTTAACTTATAATAAGAATCTGAACCAAAGCACTTGCCTCTTCAGATAGATAAATTCAACCCCATGCAGTTAACAGCTTTTTATGGAGAGAAACTGATTTTCCAATGTTTATACCGTTTGAAACCGCTATAAATTAGAAAAAGAGAAGCTGATATAATTTTGTTTGAGCAGAATCTCTTCACTTGACTGAATGTGTCTATAAAATTCTCAGAGAAAAGTAGGTTGCTAAAATGCACTTAATTTGGCATGATAGATTGAGTCCATGCTTCAGTGACTGTAATTGAATCTGTGACCTATTTCTTCAGAAGAAAATTGTCTCTTGGGTTATTTGTCACCATACATTTTAATGGAATTCAGTAGACTGGCACTGCATTTATACATTTTATCCAATTATTAGCATTCTTCTTGCAATCAGTAGGTTATTTTACATTTAGTGTTTGTTGAGTAACATCCTTCAACTAAACATGATGCAGATGTGTGTGAATTCAGTACCTCTACCAGTACTATTACAGGAGATTGAAAATCAACATAAACACAACAGTGAATGGCAGAATGCTGGGGTTGGCAAGATTCCTATTTATTATATGCTATTCCTCACTGGAAATCCCACCAGAGATCAGCTACTAAGAAAGAAATCACAACATAAGCCAACCATGTCCAGTTGTTCCTTCACTGAATGTCTCTATTAACAGGGATCATTGCTGGTTCTTCTGGCTTGCTATAAATAATGTATCACCCGAGTTACAGGAACAAACATCTCAAAAATAGCCTGACAATGCTGAAAGGCATAAATGGATTTCTGAAAACATATAAGATGAAAGAAGACTTGCATTAATCAATACGTCAGTCAAAACATAATGTAAATTTAAAGCTAATGTCAGTAATAACCACTGTTTTCTTTACTTTGTTTTACCTGCATATTATATTTAGCTTTTCCTCAATGTATAATGCATAGGAATCAAAATATCACTGTGCATTTATGTATCTTCTGTGTCTTCCCCAGCATAAAAAGCGCAGTACCTGATTGTGTAAATGGAATCACATGTAAGTTACTGTCCTCCCAAATATCATGGTTTAAGCTACTGTAAAAGAAATCACTATGAAAATGATAGCAGGAGGAGACAGGTCTGGTCAAACAATCAAAAAAGTGGAGGGAAAATTCTCACTCTTCAGAAAGACTTCTCCAAGAACAAAGCTAAACTCTTAACTCAGAGTCATCTTCAAATATACTTGCAAGGTAAACCAATTTGCTTTCATACACTCAGGTAAAAAGCATGAAAATTGTTGTTGTCTTCTTGACACACTTGTACAACTATACATTTGATCCTCTTTGAATACTGTCTATAGACAATGTCGAAATCCTCCAGAAATGCAAAAACATTTAGCTTTTTGAGTCTTGTTTTTTTCTAGAAATAAAAAATGTTAATAGTAATTTTTAATCAAGTAAATCTTAGTATCAGAGTCTCAAAGGTTTGTTTTTCACCCTAAAGCGGAAAGCATAGCCTTAACCTTAAACTAAATATAAAAGTGAACTTTGTTGGCACAAATGTTACCAGTCATTGATGTCATTGTCATAACACTTTTTAAAGTTACAGTGTTTAAAATCTCACTAGATGTCAGTAGATCGCATATTATAGCCACTGAATTCTTTTTTTTTTTACCTCTCCCAATTCAAGTGCATAATCCTAGCTATGTCGGCTGCTGTAGGACAAACAATTCTGGCCGCCGTTCATCTGCAATGAATGTATGCTGTCAGTCTGCTGTTTACCTTCTCCCAAATAAATCGCCTCAAAAAACAACTAGCTGTACATTAAACTGTTCTTCCTGCAAAATTCCTTTGCAGTTTTCCCTACATATATTGCCTGTTTCAAATTCCAAATGTTCTTGTCAGACGTCAGTAAAGATGGGAATTGAGAACCATTTCTTGTAGAGAACCAGTTCCCAGTAGGTAAATTCCTTGAAATTGTTTGTCCGCTTGCCTATCAATCAAGCTTATTGGTTCCACTTGTGCTACAATCAGCTGATTTTGGTTTGTGTGAGAGTGGCACACTCTACAGTCTACAGTGTGGATTTTGACATTACTTTTATTTTTATTTGACAAAAGGACAAGACCAAGATTGTGGGGTGCAAAAGGCATCCAGGACAGAGACAACTGAATTAAGCTACTAACACAATTTCAGCTGCACAGATAGCATGCTAGCACTAAGCTAGCCAAGAACCCAGAGTGTGAGCCGAGTGAATGCCGACCCCATCCCAGCCAGATACTGAACTTCAACAGGTAACAAACTGATGAGCAGTCAGACGGCTGCCTCTCTTTCTACCTGTTTGTGTTTCTAACGGAGAATCACTCTGGCAATCACTTTAAAGTCTCTTGGTGCCGGTTTTTATCTTGGCTTTGTGCTGTCGGCTTTGTGTTCATAACTAAATGCTAGGAGAAAGATCATTAGGTGCGTCCTCATTCGGATAGGGATTTGTGTTGATGCGCGGGGCTATAGCCTCTAGGTTTATGTTGTAAAATGATAATTATGAGACATTGCATTTTAGGTCATTTTACGGAGAAACAGTATCACACTACCTTACACAAAAGTGTCCAGTGTAATATATTACTTTTTTGAGTAACGACCTCAACACTGATCATAACAAAGAGGGGAAATACCTCCAGCATGCACAAACATTTGACTACACAGCATGCAATCAATTTGAACAAATGTAATGTCTTTGATATGCTACTTTTTGATGGTGATCACTCTCAAAGCAGAGCCAGTGAGAGCCCAATGAGAAACAATAAGAGAACTTATAAGGAATCAAATCATTAAGTGATGTTGATAAGGGATTCTGAATCACTAAATTTGATTCCCATCCCTAGATGTCAGAGAGACCGCCTTTGTATTGAAGTGAAGCTAGTTGTTGGTAAGTCTGTTGCTTGTTCCTCTTGACATATTTGTTTCTGTATTGTTCCCTTACCAGTTAATGCAATCAGTATTCAATTAGACCATCTAAGTGAATTATAATCCTTCTCCATATTTAAGAGCTATGACCACCATTGCAGCACCATTACTAGGTCTTCAGTAATTCTGTTTGCTAGCTTACAGCTAACATCTGTTCTGCTGAACGCCCTGCCTATTTGGTAATAAACAAAAAATACAGGTAAGACTATTAAGAATGTCTATTGCACAAGTGGGACATTCTTGGTTGTTTTCATAGACTACAATTTTATAAGTCACAAACATTGCCAGCTATTTTCCTGTTGATATACACTTCATTCAGAGATATTTTTTATCCTTTTACTCCCAGTTCTCAAGAGTAGAATACTAGTTGCAAATACAGATAATAATTATAAAAATGATCATGTACCCCATTCTTTATGTGAGGCTCATAATAGGCTGAAGTAATGAACTTGTAGTCATGGACTTCATAATTGCATGACTTAATGTAAGTGTGGCTTCTAATGATAAAGTACTTCTGGTGGTAAAATGCAATTAGTGGGGGTACCATCCAATCTAGCACAGCTGTCATACTAACATTTATGTGGGTTATAAAGTTCAAAAATATGAAGACCCAACTGGTAAAGACACTTTACTAATTATGAATTGTTTCAGTGTCCTCTGGTTGTTCAGTTAAGTCAAACTGAGAATGTTTTCTGCATTTTCTCATAGTAAACCTCTGTTTATCATTAAAAGTTCAATTGGCTGACTCTCGGTGGAAATGTTATCCATATCACACTAATGAGTTCCTAGACATTTTTGTTCTAATTAATGCTACTAATTCCTGTTAATTAATTGTTGGTGAGGCTCGCTCCATCTGCTGAGTTGAGGAAAGTAAAATTGGGTCATTATGAAAAACAACTTGGTGATATCGAAATATGGGTCTATTTTTCCTCACTAATTTGTTAAGCAAAATGCCTCAGCAGTCTGCTAAGTAGCAGATGAAAGCTAATGTTTGCAGTGGCATCTATTTTGCATGAAAAAGTCATTCTGTTAAATAGTTTATCATATTTATGGATGAGAAAATGTAAAGCAGTGAATAATGCCAGTGGCAGTCAAATGGATTCAGAGTATTATCCTAGTCCAACGCCGAAAAAACCTCACACACAAAAACCAGAATAAATATCATTGAAAGATCACATTGCAAAATATGATTCTAAAATGTGTTCCCCAATAATTACCTTAATCTCAGAGATTGTTAATTGGACAAATAAACAAACAATGACAATCTGCTAATATTTGATGCTGACAATGAGAAACAATGCTGCCTGATCGTGATCAATCTTGTGGGACACTGTGAGGCCAAGCTAAATTTTAAAGGGATGGCTTTGTATGCTATTTACTCACCATTCATTGTATTCAGTTTAATTCAAAGGGTTATATTCAAACAGCATGAAGTGACATTGGTCTTCATGCTGTTTGAGCTTTTTATCCTAGATTCAGCCATGGCCTTTTAGATGTGTACACTCTGGCTATGTGCAAATATTTGAGGCAGAGATGTGTTAGAAACTGCAAGTCAAACCATTAACCTTCAGTAGAGGTTCTGCAGCATATCATACTGCTTCAACTTGTGTTGTGGCTTGTGGTTAAAGAACAAAACACAGTGACCAAAAACTCATGTGTAATGCAAAGTACTTTTGTTACACTTGAATTTAATGTAACCCATTGCTGTTTTTGTTAAATGTGTCGTGAGCTGTTTACTGAACCCTGTGGTTGTTTCTGAGGCATTATTCTTTTGAGGATGTCAAACCTTTTCACGTGCATGAGTGACCAAAATATTAACTGGTTGGTATGTTCTAGCCAATTTGAGCCAGAAGTCCACAATCCATAAGATGACAGAATGACAGGCTGCTCATGACTTTTGATGATGATGCTGGAAATGACTTTGCTGTAATGTATGTTGTTACACAATACCAGAAAAAAATTGTACAATTCTGGAGGCAGGTTTGCATGAATTTTCTTTATGCAAAGTCCATGCTCCCTGGTGATGTAAGTCCTCTTTAGTGTTCTCTACAAAATGTATCATGGAAATGACAGAATGCACTTCGCTGTGTTTTTAAAACAACTTCCCAACATGCAACTGGCACAGCACATCGGGTCTCACATAATATGCAGGTAGACATGGTTTTTCTTAGTAAGATTTCATTGTCAGAATAAACTGAACACCATAGTATCCATGCAGTCTTCATGGAGCTTTATGTATGCCATACTCGACATCTGGGGTTTTCAGAATTTTAAGACCTCACTGGCAAGAAAATACAGAGAAATTCTGTTGCAGGCAGTCATTAAATTGTCTTAAATACCCTTTGAATTGCTCTGAGACCAATTAACAGTGTTTCATTGCTCAGAGATACAGTATGATCAAAACTGCATTTCCCTGTCTGATGGTATTGTTTAACAATTGCTGGAGCTATTAAAACTGGCACTGATGTGGAATATTAACTATAATCCTCTGAGATGTTACTGTGAGAGTAGTTTGTCAGACAGACAACAACAGCAGCTATCAGCCAAGATCAACATTATGTTTATAATGATATTGTTTTGAGATCTCCCTCTTCCTCTGCTTTTATCTCTTAACTGAGGCAACTGTGTAAATGAAATCTTTGGGAACTATTTATAATTGTGACAAAAAAAATCCCCATCTATAACTAAAAAAAACCACTTATGCATGCCAGAAAGTGGGTTTGTAATGAGACAGTAAAAAAGTATAATAGAATAAACGATGTTGCAACAAGGAATGAGGCGCTCATAACCACAGACTGTACATAATAGTTGTGACTTGCTGTTTCACTGAAAAGTTAAGCCAACGGGGAAATGTCTTAAATCTGCAATATTTCAAATGGTTATATAAAGGTCTGATTAAGTTTTGTTTCTAACAACAGGTATTCATTTTGGTAATTATGACTCCATGTAGAGTAAAAAAACAGGCTTTTGTTGCTTTGTTATATTGTAACTAACAATTTGTGTAAGATTGTTGATTCCTTGGTTTTCATGCTAGATCATGTCCAATGACATTCTGGCAGGTACGCACATCTAATATAGAGTCTATGCATATAACACAGTCAAACTTAAAATGATCATTTTATTCTCGGTTGAGCAAGTGAATCAAGTAAAGCCTAATGATTTTATTTATTTCAGTAAGTACTTTGTCACTACCTAGTAACCATACAAGCTGTGAACATGATGGAAAATAATTATTCATTCATCCCGACTGATCAGAGAATTTAAATCAAACACACTTGGACATTTGACCTTGTCTCAAGGCCTACTGCTGTGCAATAGCAGAGATGTTGGAAACCTATAATGCTGATGATTTGCTATAAAAATGTATATTGTGACTCAGTATTAAAGATCCTATTTGATGTATATGCTGTTTTTTTTGTTTTCTTTTATATAGTAGCATGGTCTAAAAACACTGTAGTATTTTAGTCCAGAAAGAAACTGGCATGTTGAGCATTGCAATGCTGTGAATTATGATGGACACATAATGCATTTATCATTGGAACGGTAGTGTTCCTACACATTGCACCAGGTTTGAAGAGGGTAATGATTTAAATGCCAACATGTGTCTGCTTCAAGGCGTTTTTATGACATTTCTTGCTCTACATTTGAATTAGTCTTTTTGATAAGAAGTCCATTTAGACAAGAATCTGAAACACTGAGTTAATCTATCAGCTAGAGCAAAAAAAAAAGGAAAAGTAATGTCTCTTTTGTCTGTACCGTAATGTCTCTTTTGTCCATATTGACATCTTGCTTGAATAAGACAAGTTGTAGAACAGTGATGAGTTATGTAAAAATGACATACATAAAGAAGAAGGTTGTCAGTTCTCTTGTGGGCTGCCTCAGGCTGAATTTCAAAGAGTAACTTAATACCAAGCTGAAAGACTATTTTAGTTATTTCTTCCTGCTTTAAAGAGTGCTAACCCTTCATCATACTCCATCCATCCATCCTTCCATCCATCCTCTTAACTGCTTATTTAGCTGGATCATCCGGAGCCTAGCCCATGTTCAATTCTGTGAGAGACAGGGTACTACTTATCGAGTGTATGAGTGGTCAGCGTGCTTGCAGAGCTGCACACTCTCATTATGAGAACTTCGACAACAAGAAGTTACAAAAAAAAACAATAGTTATTTAATAATTGTCATCATTTATTCTAATTTTATTTGCAAGGAAGATATCTGCTATTTTAAATAGTCACAGATAATCAGTACCAAAGCCTATCTGGAGATATGTTTATATATGACTGGTGTCTCATATAGTGCATATTCCACTTATTTGCAGGAATAGTATAAGCAGTTGTAAATAAATATTTAACATGTGGTGCAACTAATGATGTGACGAATTGAAGTTCCAAACAAGCAAACTGCTGCTGTGACTGTTTTACATATGACATCAGGCATCTCACTGCATGTTAAATAGACATAACATTTAAGGAGTAAAGTATTGTATGTGTGTCTGAAAGTGCTAAGCTGAGCAAAGTAAAAATGAAGCCGAGAGAAATCCTTCCTACGGATCAGCTTCACAAAATAAACACTTTCCTATCTATGTTCACAGACCAAATATTCAGTGGATATAATCTTATACTTGACTACTTTACAAAGAAATGATTGCCCTCCTTTTAGTACAAAGCTTAGAGCTACAGTATAAAATGTATCTATTAATCTCCCTCAAGTGAGCAGATTATCACTACCAGTAGCATCAGGGAAGGACAATAATGCAGTGTTGCTTGAGTCTAAAGTAGCAGCAAAGAAAGAAAGTCTACATAATTATTCAGCTGTTTCTGACACACCAATCCAATCTACAAGGGCTCTAGATTGTGTCTCAGTAAGGTGACCTCTCCTTTGCTGTGGCAGAGCTTTAAAAAACATCCACATATAGACCTGCCACAGCATACAAAGACTGCCTTTGTTCAATAAAACATTACATCAACCTGAGTAGTGTTTTAGAAAAGCGTAAAAGTGAATAAAACTACAGCAAACATAGAGTGGAAGCCTATTATTGAGTTCTGTGCAGGAGGCCTGCAAAGAGAGAGATTTGCAGCACACAACCTACAGTTTCCTGTGGCTTTTCAGGCTCAATGTAATCATTTGTGTTAAAGCATCAAAAGGAAAAACAGGAATAATGAGCATTCACGTAATGCTGTTTTTGTCAGGTGAGCATGTTGTGTGATTGCATGTTTCATAATTAAAAGAATCATCAGATGGCTTTCTGTCTATAATCTCCACATTTGTTGTAGCTTTAGCTGGCAATTTAAGCTTATAGAAATCACTGTGGCCCTATAATAACCACTGAATATTTCAAGGTGAGAATGTAGTCTCCAGTGAGAAATTTCCAGGGACCACTCTTTAAAAAAAAAGTCACCAGTTGTTATTGTGAATTGGAAACTCTTGTAATGATATAATCAGTGTGACATTGGCATATAGACTGGTTTATTAATAATTAGTGAGCTATGGGAAATCATTATTGGAGGATTTCAATTCAGCCATGACTAAAAAAATGGTTATGCAAAGAAGGATTTTATTGTCTTTACTCATAAAAACTGCACTTTACAGTCTGTTATGACAGAGGAAAAGACCAGTGAACCTAATTTGCACATATTCCAATAATAAAATTTAAAGTAATGTGAATTGTAATGTTTAGTTAGAACATATAAAGTCATGCTTAGAGGTGGAGGAACACGCACAGATTTGTCACAGGAAAGAAGTTAATTTTCACTGTGGGTCTACTTTGTCTTCTTTAAATAAGACAAACAGGCGACATGAAACATTATTTCATTTGCATAGGTTAATTAAAAACAGTGTCTGACTTCTTTTTTCCGTGTTGATCCAAATACTAATTAAAAACCACAAGTAAGGTACATAAACTGATAATACTGACAGCTTTTTGCATGGGCCTTAGAGGACAATTATTTTTAAATCTTTAACATTGGTATTTCTGGTATCAGTATTATAATATGTTTGTATTATTTACTAAACAAAGCCAGCGATACACTTTTTAACTTACATAGTGCTATAGTCTAGTTACCTTGATGCTGAATTTATACTTAAATGAACAGATCTGGGTTTGTGTTCCTTTTATTTGAAGGGTCACTATATAGTTCTTCTTGTGAAAAGAAGAATTATAGTAAATGGACTTTTAATTATATAGTGCTTTTCTCCTCTTACTGAGCACTCAAAGTGCCCACTAGAGGCCACTTTCACCCATTCACACAAACATTCATACAGCTCTTTATTTTACATCTTTAAATGCTTTATACCTATCACACACACACTCATGTTCTGATGCATGTACTGGGGGCAATTTAGCAACCAGTATCTTGCCCAAGTGCACTTCAGTATGCGGAATGGTAGAGCTAGGGATCGAACCACTGACCCTCTTTACCTGCCGAGCCACACTTGCTTCATCCTGTGACTTCTCTTAGTGTCCTTTGTCAGAGTAAAGCTTTTTTCTTCAACTGCATCTAAAAATTACATTTTTGAAAAGTTAACTTGCAAAATTACAGTTGACTGTGTGACACTTATTCACATTGGACTTTACACCAGTGAACCCATTTAAGGGTTGTTAAATGGCCACTTGTCATTTGGTTATTTAGATGGAAGTGCAGTGAAGGTTAAAAACAAAACCTTTCAAAGTCACAGAAAATACTGTAGCGTCCCTCCGACAGAAGACACAGACGATCAGCGTTCCGGTTACCGGTGTTTATTCAGAATAGTAACACGGGCTACTGTGGGCCGTAGCCAACGCCAAAACAACAGGGAAAAAGCGGGCTCTCCAGCAACAAAAACAACCCCCGACTCTCCTCTCTTCCGCCACACACACACCCCCATTCTCTAACCCCCACCCCCTGAACACTCTCAGCCAACCACACACATGCTCTCCTCCAGACTCTCTGTCATTGGTAGCTGATCTGATTGACAGGCCAACCGGCCTCTAGACTACTGCACATTCAAGGACACTCAGTAAATCACCATGCTGCGGGTATGGTGCCTCCTTGGGCAAAGGCGCCCGGAGGGAGGTGGGGGAGGGGCCACGTCCGAAGTGGCTGTGGGCCCAGGGCTCACAGGGCTCACAGTAGGGGCTGTCACAATGGTGGTGGCAGAGTCTGTAGGGGTGGAGTCCAGGTCCGTCTGCGGCCCACTCTGTTGTGCCAGTGAAGTGGCCGCACCCCGATAGGGGGCCAGTCTGTCCCGGTGCAGGGCGACCCTCCGTCCCCTTGGGGGCAGTTGTACCCTATACACCACTTGCCCCAGACGTTCCAGAGCCTCACAGGGTCCAACCCAGGCACTGTTCAGCTTAGGGCATCTGCCCTTTTTCCTCTGGGGGTTGTACACCCAGACCAGTTTCCCCGACGTTAAAATGTCGGCCTCTGGAATGGACGTCGTAGTTCCTCTTCTGCCGCGCCCCCGCACTTATTAGTTTACTCCTAGCAAAGTCATGAGCAGACTCCATGCGATCCTGGAGCTTCCTCGCATAGTCAGGACCTGGTTGGTCCCCATCAGCATCGGGGGGTCGGCCCATCATCATCTCCGCTGGAGTCCTGATCTCCCTGGCCAACATCAAGAGGGCAGGGGAGCACGAAGTGGAGTCTTGGACCGCCGAACGATATGCCATGAGGACCAGGGGAACATAACTGTCCCAGTCACGTTGGTGTTTAGCCGTCACTAGCGCCAGTTGCTCTGCCAGTGTACGGTTAAATCTCTCAACGAGTCCATCACTCTGTGGGTGGAGGGGTGTGACAAAGTGGGTGAGAAGACCATTTGTCTATCTTCTTAGTTAACATTCTTGTTTTGATTTAACCATATTTCACATGTAATCTGCAATAGGCAAACATCTACTATCCCGGGTTTGTTTATGTTTTGCACTTTTACAGATTATATAATATAATATCTTGGTTTAAATCAATCCCTACAAGTTTGTTAAGTTAACATGTTATTTATTTCAACTGTTAATTTGTATTGTTTAGAACTTACCTTACCTACCTGTCTTCCAGAAACAAAAGGAGGAAATGTGGTTTTACTTCCTGCTTTATACCTTTTGGGTTCATCTGAGGTCACAGGAAGAGACCAAGTGCAGAAGGGGAAGAACTCTTATAATTTAATAGAGCTGATTTTAGAGGGTTTATAAAGAAATAATTTATTGTTGTGATATGTATTGATTACACCAGAGTTTATGTTGCCAGTAAAGAGGAGTAGTAGAGATTTGACTATAATCATGTTCATCTTACCTACCTACTGAATGGAATAGTCCAGAGGAGAAATTGTTTGATTAAGTGGACTATTTAAGCAGATTAACTCGGGTGTTTCGAGAGAAAGGTTGAGGTCAGTGTAGCTGTGTGCAGTTTGACCTTAATTTCTGTTGATTTAAGTTCAGTTATGTTTATTTGAACTGAGTTAATTATGGAGTTGAGTTTCTTATTTGTTTCTTTGCAAATATTGTTTGGGTCACAAAATGGTGAATAAATCACTTGCTACACTGGACAGCATCAGTCTCCTGCACTTCTTTGACCGCTTAAGTCGAGTCATACCACATTTGGTGGCAGCGGTGGGATTCCAGGCCAATTAAGAAGGAGTGGGGAAGATGTCTACCCGAGCAAAGAGAGGGCTTGTTCCAGAATGTGAAGCAGATGATTTACAAGATGGCAGCGACCAACAAGGGGCAATAAGTGGCCATATTGCTGGACAAGAGAATGTGGCTGAATTGTCTAAACTTTTGCAAACTCTGATGCAACAGCAGGCTGAACGCGATGCTAAACTAGAGCAAGAGCACAAGCGCCAGGAGGATAGATGGAGGCAAATCCGGCATCAGTTTGCCCAGCTTCAACAGCAGGTGCAGCATGGCAATCTAGAGCATCAGTTACTTGAAGTACAAGCATCTACATCGGCTTCTTTGAGAGCACCTACTCCAGAACCATCTGCCAGCACACAAGAATCAAATAGGCTTGACTTGGAGCCGGTACATCAACGCAGTGAGGCACAGCTTTCATCACTGGTGAGACATTCAGGCTGGAAGGGGCCAAAAATGCAACCTTACAATGACGGTGAGGACATTGAACATTATTTAATCACCTTTGAAAGAATTGCTCATGCTTGCCAGTGGCCGCGAGATGAGTGGGCTCTTCACCTAGCACCACTGCTAGCTGGTAAAGCACGTTCCGCCTATGTAGCCATGGATATTAATGACACTATGGACTATGCAAAAGTAAAGGGTGCTGTCTTGCAGAAGTATGAAATAAGTGTTGACACCTATCGAATGAGGTTTCGTTCTAGTACCTTTGGAGCAGAGGAAACTCCAAGGGAGCTGCAGGTCCGCCTAAAGGAGTTGTACATCAAGTGGATGAATCCTGAAACAAAGACAAAGGATCAAATCGGAGACGCCATCATCATGGAACAGTTTCTCAAGGTTCTGAATCCTGATCTTCGGACGTGGGTTAAGGAACGTAACCCAAAGACTTCCAAGGAAGCAGCAGAACTGGCTGAAGCTTTCTTAGCAGCTCGTCGACCATCAAAAGACTTCACACCAGTTAAGTCAAATTCCAACATGCCATTGAACAAGTTAGGTGGTGACCCTGACTTGAAAGTTAAGCACACAAGACAGAACTGGTATAACTCAGATCCTGCCAGATCTGAGACAAAAAATAAAACCAATAAAGCATGTCATTTGTGTGGTCAAATAGGTCATCTTAAAGCTCAGTGTACAAAGATGTCTGTTAGTAAAAATTACATGTGTTCTGCTAGACAAACTAAAGTCAGTGAGAATCACAAAAATGAAATTGAATGTCAGCAACGTGAACCATCAATTGGGGTATTTGTTGAAGACAAACCCTGTGTAGCTCTGTTAGATTCAGGAAGTAATCGCTCTCTGGTTAGACAAGACAGTCTTCCTAGGGATGTGATCTTTTCAGGAGCAACAGTGGATGTGTGCTGTATTCATGGTGATAAGGTATTGTACCCAGTTGCCGAAGTTGCAATTGAAGTAGAAGGCCAGTGTTACACTCTTTCAGTGGGAGTGCTGCAAACTTTGCCTTATCAAGTGGTGTTGAGCCGTGATCTCCCAATACTCACAGAGCTAATAGCCAAGCATTCCTGTCAGGCTGAAGCCGTTGAAAGTTTGTTAGCAGTCACAAGGTCAAAAGCTAAGGAGCAACAGGTTAATGCTTCGGGTTGGGATGAATTACCTTTTGCAAATGAGGATGCACCATTGGACGAGTCTAGCACTCGTTCTAAACCAAAAAAGAGCAAGAGACAGAGAAGACATGAAAAGGTGAAGGGAACAAGAGTAGCTGAACACATTTTAGATCCTTTAAAGACTGAGTCTCTCCCCAGTGCTAGTCAGGTTGCTAGGCTTCAGAAAGAGGATCTAACACTTAAACCATTGTTCTCTAAATGTGTTCCAGAGTCAACTAGAGTTGAGGGAAGGCAGGAAGCGTTTGTGGTTAAGGGAGATTTGTTGTATCGCCGTAGCAAGATTGGTGACCAGTTGGTGATCCCCCAGAGTTTGAGATCTACCATTTTGAAAATGAGTCATTCCATTCCCTGGGCAGGACATTTGGGACAATCTAAAACATTTTCTAGAATGATTCCCAGATTTTACTGGCCCCAACAGTTCAGTGATACGGTACAATACTGTAAAGCTTGCCCACAGTGCCAGTTAACAGCTCCAGGCAGGAAAGCAGATAGAGCTCCGCTTATCAGTATGCCCATCATTGATACACCCTTTTCACGCATTGCCATGGACATTGTTGGCCCACTAGAACAGAGTAAAGCAGGTCACAAGTACATACTTGTAGTTTGTGACTATGCCACAAAATATCCTGAAGCCTTCCCCCTGAAGAAAATAAAGGCTCGTCAGATTGTTAACTGCCTGATTCAGTTGTTTTCCAGAGTAGGTATCCCAAAAGAAATCATCACAGATCAGGGGACCAATTTCACTTCTAAGATGCTTAAAGAAGTATACAGTTTGTTAGGGATCCAGGGTGTCAAGACCAGTCCCTATCACCCACAGACCGATGGCCTTGTGGAGCGATTTAACAAGACCTTAAAATCAATGCTCAGGAAGTTTGTGAATGAAACAGGGTCAGATTGGGACCAATGGCTCCCATTTTTGTTATTTGCCTACCGAGAGGTTCCACAAAGTTCTACTGGGTTTTCACCATTCCAGCTACTTTATGGGCATCCTGTCAGAGGTCCAATGGATGTTCTGAAAGAAGCTTGGGAGGGTTCGATGTCAGAGCAGAGGTTCAGTGAACTCTCACATGTCCTCAAAATGAGAGACAAGCTAGAATATTTCCAAGAACTTGCTAATAACAATCTGGCCCATGCGCAACAGCGGCAAAAACAAAGATATGATAAAGTGTCAAGAAGAAGAGTCTTCCGTGAGGGACAGAAAGTTCTTCTACTGTTGCCAACTTCTGAGAGCAGTCTTCTTGCAAAGTGGCAGGGGCCATATGAAATCACAAAGAAGACAGGCCCAGTCACATATGAGCTTCATTTGCCAGCTCGTCGAAAGAATCATCAAGTGTTCCACGTCAATCTTTTGAAAGAGTGGACTGACCAGCCACAGGACTCAACATCCATGTGGGCATGTACAGTTGTGGATGAGGAAGAGCCTCAGGAGCAGTACTTCCCTTCTTCAGCTGTCACAACTGTGTTTCCAGACTTAAACCATTTGCCTTTGGAAAGACGTCGGGAGGTGCAATCACTTATGACCAAAGAACTCTTCAGTCTAAAGCCAGGTCGTACACACCTCATTGAACACAAAATCACTTTGCATTCTCCAGACCAACGGCCAATTAGAGATACCAGTTGCCGTATCCCAGCTAAGCTATTGCCTGAGCTGAAAAGTGAGCTGGAGGAGATGCTGGCTGCAGGAATCATTGAGCCATCGCACAGTGAGTGGTGTAGCCCTGTTGTGCTTGTACCAAAGAAAGATGATCCTAAGCTTAGATTTTGTGTAAACTTTTCTAAGTTAAATTCTGTGTCTGCTTTTGATCCTTATCCAATGCCGAGGGTGGATGAACTAATTGATCGTTTGGGAAATGCTAAATTTCTGACTACCCTTGACCTCTGTAAAGGTTATTGGCAGGTTCCCTTGACAGACTCATCTAAGGACTTAACAACATTCAGAGTTCCAAGTGGACTGTTTAGATTCACAGTGATGCCCTTTGGTTTGCATGGAGCACCAGCTACATTCCAAAGGTTGGTGGATCGAGTGTTGAAGGGTGCAGAACAATATGCAGCGGCCTACATTGATGACATTGTTGTTTACAGTGGTACATGAGAAGACCATTTGTCTATCTTCTTAGTTAACATTCTTGTTTTGATTTAACCATATTTCACATGTAATCTGCAATAGGCAAACATCTACTATCCCGGGTTTGTTTATGTTTTGCACTTTTACAGATTATATAATATAATATCTTGGTTTAAATCAATCCCTACAAGTTTGTTAAGTTAACATGTTATTTATTTCAACTGTTAATTTGTATTGTTTAGAACTTACCTTACCTACCTGTCTTCCAGAAACAAAAGGAGGAAATGTGGTTTTACTTCCTGCTTTATACCTTTTGGGTTCATCTGAGGTCACAGGAAGAGACCAAGTGCAGAAGGGGAAGAACTCTTATAATTTAATAGAGCTGATTTTAGAGGGTTTATAAAGAAATAATTTATTGTTGTGATATGTATTGATTACACCAGAGTTTATGTTGCCAGTAAAGAGGAGTAGTAGAGATTTGACTATAATCATGTTCATCTTACCTACCTACTGAATGGAATAGTCCAGAGGAGAAATTGTTTGATTAAGTGGACTATTTAAGCAGATTAACTCGGGTGTTTCGAGAGAAAGGTTGAGGTCAGTGTAGCTGTGTGCAGTTTGACCTTAATTTCTGTTGATTTAAGTTCAGTTATGTTTATTTGAACTGAGTTAATTATGGAGTTGAGTTTCTTATTTGTTTCTTTGCAAATATTGTTTGGGTCACAAAATGGTGAATAAATCACTTGCTACACTGGACAGCATCAGTCTCCTGCACTTCTTTGACCGCTTAAGTCGAGTCTTACCACAAGGGGTGTTGTACGGGTCTCATGGGAGCCTAGTTTCTCGCACATGGCCGCGAACACACGTGACTCAAAGTTACTGCCCTGGTCCGTGTGGATTACTTCAGGCACCCCAAATCTGCTGAACATCCCCTCCACCAGAGCATCCACAATTGTCTCGGCCTCTTGGTCAGGTAAACTGTATGCCTCTGGCCACTTTGTGAAATAGTCCATAGCTGTGAGGATATAGCAGTTTCTCCTTTCTGTGCGGGGAAAAGGACCCAAGATGTCCATCCCCACCTGCTCCATAGGGTACCCTGCTGGAAACTGTTGCAGTTGGGCATGGGATTTGGCTGTGGGTCCCTTCCATGCTGTACAGCTGTCACAGCGGCGGCAAAAGTCCTCTACATCCCGTCTATGTCGGGCCCAATAGAACCCCTGCCGGAGGCGGTGGAGTGTTTTGGTGACACCAAAGTGGCCAGACCCTGGGGCCCCATGCACTGCACGAAGCACCATCTCCTGCAGGGCCCGCGGGACAACCAACTGCCACCTCATCTCGCCCGTAGCCGGTTCTTTCCGGCCCCTTTGCAGCACTCCATCGTGCCGCCGCAAGGCATTAAACATGGACCAGAGTCCCTTTGTGGCCCGTGACAACATGGCGATTTCCTCCCATTGGGGTTGTCGCTGTTCCTCAATCCACCCAAGCACTGGCTTGATGTCAGCATCCTCCTCCTGTTGATGTCTCCACTCCGTTGCATCCACAGCAACCAGCCTCTGACCGGATGGCCGTTCCTCCACCCCCGTCACAGCACACTTTACATCGGGCACCAATTGGTCCTCATCCTGAGCTTCCTTCCTCTCACAGTAGTGGCATCCGTCCTGGGCACAGGGTCTGCGGGAAAGCGCATCTGCGTTTCTGTGCTGGGCCCCAGGTCTGTGCACAACCTCAAAATCATAAGCCTGCAGCTCCTCAATCCATCATGCTAGCTGCCCCTCTGGCTCCTTAAAAGATATGAACCACTGCAAGGCAGCATGATCAGTTCTGAGCGTAAAGTGGAGGCCCCCGAGGTAGTACTTAAAGTGGCGTATGGCACATACCACTGCGAGCAGCTCCCGCCTTGTGACACAATAGCGGCATTCAGCTTTGTTGAAGGCCCGACTATGGTATGCCACCACTTTCTCCCCGCCGGGTGTCACCTGGGCTAGCACTGCACCAGATCCGACACTGCTGGCATCTGTGTCAAGGACAAAGGGCAGAGTGGGGTCAGGCGGAGAGAGCACTGGGGGCCCCCACTAGGGCTTCCTGCATTGAGGTGAAAGCTACCTGGCAGCCTGCTGTCCACTGGAAGGTCACACCCTTTTGGAGCAGGTGGAACAGTGGCGCGGCTATGCAGGAGAAACCCCTTACAAACCGTCTGTAGTACGACGCCAAGCCCAGGAAACTCTTTAACTCCTGCACAGATTTTGGGATGGGCCAGTCCTTAACAGCTTGGATCTTATCATCCATGGTGCCGACCCCCCCGGCCCCCAGTCGGTGGCCCACGAATGCAACCTCACGTTGCATTAAGCAGCATTTCTTTGGGTTGAGTTTTAGCCCTGCTGCCAATACCCTCTCCAGGACCCGTCTGAGGGCCCCAAGGGCAGCGTGGAAAGAAGCACCATGGACCAAGATGTCGTCCAGGTACACCACGCATTCTCCGCAGGGAATTCCAGTGAGCACCTTGTCCATCAGTCTCTCAAACGTGGCAGGGGCATTGCCGAAAAGGAAGAACTTTAAATTGCCATAAGCCTCCGCTGGTAATAAATGCAGTCTTTGGTCTGGCATCTGGTGCGAGGGGTACCTGCCAGTACCCGCTGCGTAGGTCTAGGGAGGAGAACCATGAAGATCCCACCACAGTGTCAAGGGTCTCGTCTATATGCGGTAGAGGATATGGGTCCTTCTTTGTCACCTTATTCAAAGGCTGGAAATCTACGCAGAACCGCCAGTCATCCTTCACTTTCTTTGGAACCATAACAACCGGGGAGGCCCAGGGGCTGGTGGATGGTTCAATGAGTCCAGCACGCTGCATCTCTCGCAGAGCCCTCTCCGCTGCAGCCTGTCTGACCAGGGGGAGGCGTCTAGGCCTCATCCGAATGGGCTGTGCATCTCCAGTATCGATGTCATGTTGAATGAGGTCAGTGTGGCCCATATCATCCTCTGAGAAGGAGAAGCAGTCCTTGAAGTCCAGCAGCAGCTGCCAGAGCAGGCCCTGCTCACTAGCAGTCAGTCCATCGCAGTTCTTCTCCCACACCCCCCTCACAGCTGAAACATACCTGGGGGTCTTCATGGAAGCGTGGAAAGTGCCTCTATACGTCAGCATGTCTTTCTCCACACCCCCAACCGCTGTAGAAGTCCCCAAAGAGCTCTGTCGGCCACCTGAACGGTGAGAGGATCCAAAGCTGGCTTCTCCCTCCATATCCGCGGTCGTTTGTCTCTCAAAATGTCAGGAGTCATTACAAGAAGTGTTTGTTAAAAATCAAGAACGTGGGATACTGTTTGTCCATGATTCGGACAGCCCAGCGTGTGCTCCCGACGCAGGTAAAACTAATTCTGCAGGGAACACCTACCTCCGCACTTGTGCAAGTGAAGCCAAAAGGAAGATATGCTTCACCATATTTTATAGTCTTTGGCTTGGAAGGAAGTTGGTTTGGAAACATATTTAGCGATGCTTCATCTCCTGCTTTGCGTTTGTGTGGGTGCCCAGTCAAAAACCTGTCCATTATGATCAGAGATGGGCAGTAACGCGTAACGCGTTACTGTAATCCGATTACTTTTTTCAAGTAACGAGTAAAGTAAGGGATTATTATTGCAAAAACGGTAATTAGATTACCTTTACTTTCCCGTAGGAACGCTGCGTTACTGCGTTACTAAAACCGTGATTTTTTTGCGAGAATGTCTCATGACAGTGACGTAAGCAAGTGCGACGTTCGTGACAACAGCTGTGTGCAGACCAACAGTGGATCATATATCGAGTGCAGGAGAGAGTATGAGCGTGCAGCGTTTAAAGTGTGGAAGTACTGACCTTACTTTAAGTTTGATTCTATAAAAAGTGACAAAAACATTAGCGTCCATTAGCATTGTGCGTGGGAAGAAAACTTCTTTTTACAGCAAAAAAAACCCCCTAAACTTCCAAGCAAGCACCGAGTGCGCTACCACGTAATGGGAAATTCACAGAAAAACTGCCGTATCCTTCCACTGACCGCTGCGGCACACCTGCACCAGGGTAAACCTCCGCCTACCCTACTCCTGCTTTACAGGTGAAAATAGAGCAAAAGGACCGCTAGTCTTTGATTTTATTTATTTTCTGCTGTGTTTTACTTGCATCTATTTGAAAGACTGAGTGTAAACACAAAAAAAAAAAAAAAATGTGCTGGAATGTGCAGAAAATAGGTTTAAATATTAAACAAATTTCTTCCAGTCAGTGAATGTTGCATATAATTACATTTTTGCTTGATGCATAAAGTTAAAAGATTAAAACTAATAAAACAAGTTTTAAAAAGGGACTTTTCCATTTGATTACATTTTGTAGGATGGATTATGTAGAAAAAGTAGAATTGGGCTGAGAGATCTATCGCTTTATCACCTATTCAGGTTGTAAATCGTGTTTTTAAAAAGTAACTAAGTAACTAAGTAATTAATTACTTTTGAAAATAAGTAATCAGTAAAGTAACGGGATTACTTTTTGGGGGAAGTAATCAGTAATTAGTTACTGATTACTTTTTTCAAGTAACTTGACCAACACTGATTATGATACCAGTGTCCAAGCATTCTTTTTTTTTTCTTTTCATAACGCACCCCCCAATGGCTCTGCGGGCCCCACACTTTGGGAACCTCTGCTCTATTCTGAGAACAGTGGGAGGAAATTTTGTGAAAAACTAAATAAAACTCAGATTTTTGTTTGTAATGACATGCTAATCATTGTGTCTTAAAGTAAAACTCAAAGCATTTGATACTAGGCATGATTCATCGCAAGAGATCACAGGCCCACATGTGTGGACAATAAACCTCTTCATTCAGTCCCAGCCCTCTGAAAGTACATGCACATTTTTTAAGTCTTGTCTTTGCTGCTAATTAATTGGAGTAGCAATTACATACATGCAGATGTTCAGCCAGATGCCAGTGAACTCTGCTCTGAAGTCATGTTGGCAAATTAAACCTGACAAACATGAGGCATGTAATCAAGAGTTTGTCTAATAACAAGAACTGCATCTGGTCTCAGACACACCTGGGATGCAAACATTTCCAAGATTTAGTGAAGTACAAATATTATGAGACAATACTTTATATGTTTGATCATGGAGCATCCAAATAGCTGCTTGAGAGACATACCACTGGAAATGCTTATCTCATTTCTTGACAGAACCTTTGTTTCACACCACCTTCAGTTGTTTTCTGTACGTTGGTATCCATGTATAGACTCATAATGTTCAGAAAGAAAGATTCAATTTTGTTAGATGGAGTAGGCAGAAAGACATTTGTGTTTTTGTTTTGTATGTGTGTTTTGTTTTTCATGACAGTAGCACACCATTCAGTCCAATAAATACCAATAGTATTAGCAGTACATACTTAAACGTATTAAATGTAAAGGTATTTAAAGGTATTTATGCATGAAAATGGATCTTGGCAGTATTATGTTACAAGTGTTAGTGATACATTAAGCACCACTTGTTCTTAAAGGCGGTGTAGGTGAACTGGCTATAATATATATGTTCTAAAGCCAATTATCCTGAAATAATGCATTCTGTTTTATTATTAGTTTTGTGTATTATTATTATACTATGTGGTGTATGTACACAGGGACTAAAAAATGCATGGACTTAAGATATTATGGCGTGTTCTGATAAACCTGCTGCTGATACTAATTCTCCATTTAGATGTGAGATCAGAATACAACAGATGTTGTACTTGTACACATATTATATTGTTATATTGTTATATTGTTATATCGAGTCTGTTTACCCTGCAATTTATTGTCAGTTATACATTTTCACAGTTAGACATAACAAAGAAAACCCTCATAATGCAGACAAATATTTACTTTCAAATGTGTTTCTTACTTTATCATCTGATGCACACAGGCATTGAGAACTCTTGCACATCACTATTTATATGTAGTAATAAAAGTTCTTACGTTTTTAAAAAACTTCTAGTGATAGTTTCCCTGCTCGTTTTCTCCAGCGAAAACGGCACAGCTCCAAAGCGAGTCAAACTGTGATGTGCTGCAATGCAGATGGATTTTTCATTGCCCTGCTTGAAGGAGGGCAAAGCGGTAACATTGCCTCCCTTCTCGCCAGGGTCTCTCTTGTCTCGGCAGCCTCCAGTCAAAACGCATGATCATCATTCCTTCTCTCTTTATCACCACAATGTACCGCGTCCTCACCGCCTGACAATTTCATATACGCTGAAATTCATGACCTCATCACAATGCCGAAATTGATTTAGCATGCTGTGATTTCCTTTTCGCTTCTGAAGCCTATTCTGATTTTTTTTATTTTTGATGGCAGTGGGAATATGATGTGCTGAATTTTTGCGCTCTTCAATTACATTTGATGTCATGAAGTCAGATTTGATGGTGCTCAAACTGCACAAAGCAGATGGTCCAGTATATGACAATAAACAAGGAAATACAGAAATTTTATACTACCTACAAAATTACTACAGATCTCTATTCCCACTTTAAGATGTCAAAATGAATGTATGTCATGTCTTTTCAAAGCTATAAAAGAACTCTGAGGCCCTTGTTCTTGCTATAAAGTCTCCAGTCTGTGAAATATTTACATTCATCGGGCAAGAGACAGAAGATTATGTACAAGATGATTTGTAAAAAAGGAATTGAATTAATATCTGGCTGGGTTAATAAAGTGTCTGGTGTTGTCAAAGATGACAGGTTGAGGCGATGTATTTGATAGGTAGCATTTATAAAATCCCATTGAAAGGCATCATTAATCTTCTCATCTGGATGCCATGGGACATAAAATGAAAGAGTGAGAAATTACTTGTCATCTTCACAGCAGTGCACTGGAACATTTTAAATGGGGATGTAATTGTTTTCCTGATTAGTTCAGCGTGGGCATTTGTCTATTTATTTACATCTTCTGTTAACAAGGACAGTGTTTGTTGTGACCTACTTCCCCCACCCATACCCAATTGCCGATGAAAAATCCCTTTGAGCTCTGGGAGCAGCCTCAGAACTGCTTCTTCTGGAGAAAGGAACATTACAATAGTTGAAGTAGACTGTTCAAAGTTACCAGCAAAGTGAAGGGATTCTTTTCCTTATGAACAAATAGATGAGCACAGAGGAAGTAACTAAACCCCTCTTTACGGATCCTGCTGTGACACTAATGATAATGTATGGTGACTGAGTTGAGCAGACAGGATTAGTGTTTTCCCAGAGAGCTATATATTTTGGATTGATGTTATGTGCATAAAATGAGCCATTATTGGGCTATCTCCCTGGTGTAGGAACTGAACGAGATGAACCACAGTAAAATACATTCAATTTAAACAGATAAATAAGAAGGTTGAGAAAAGAAAAAAATTAGACGGGGTGTTTATCCAAACTATATTCAGTCAACTTTAAATCTTCTTCTGCTTGTTCCCTTTTGAACAAAAAAGGCAGCTTAATGCGTTTGTAATTAACTTTGGTGTGTTCATGCAGTTTTAAAGGAGGATGTGGAAACGGCATCACACGATTGCTGCAGATTTTTTAGCTGTGCATCCATGATGAAAATATCGCTTTCCACTTTATTCCAAAGGTGCTCTATTGGATTAAGATCTGGGGACTGTGGAGACCATTTGAGTACACTGGGAAATGATAAATGGACTGGTTCTTTCTACTTTACCTGAGCACTCAAAGAGCTCTATAGAACATGCCTCATTCACCCATTCACCCATTCACCCATTCACACCCATTCATACAAAACACTTTTTTTCTATGCCTAAGTGCTTTCTATCTTATATTCACACTCCGATAGATGCATTGGAGAGAGACTTGAGGTTAGTACTTTGCCCAAGGATATTTGGCATGCAGACTGGAGGAGCCAGGGATGGAACCACCAAAGTACAATGGTGGTCAGGAGAGATGTACAACAGTAAGTTTCTACAACCATCTGTAAAATACAGTGGATACAGTGGATACAGTGGATGTGCAGTAATAGTTTTGATCCACCATGCAATATCATCTGGAAAGTATCTAATTGACAGTGGCTTCATTTCACAGCAAACCCCAATAGACTTTCAATGCAGTAAAAGCATAGTTGGATGGAAAAGGACACAGTAGAACACTCTCAGTCATGGATTTGCCTCGCCATACCCCAGACTAAGACATTAGTGGAGCAGTGTAGGATCATGTAGACAGAGATCAATACAAAGGTCAGCCAACATCCAAAGAAGAGCTTATTCTTTTTCATCTGCTGGCTGCTGCCTTTAGGGGTCACCACAGCAGATCATGTGGCTTCGTCTCTCACTATCCTGTCACACCAACCCTCTGCATAGCTTCCTTCACTACATCCATGTACCTTATCCAAGTTCTTGTTTCCTCCTTCCTAGGAGCTCTATCTTCAATATCCTTTAAACACATCTGCACATTTTCAAACCATCGCAACCTTGCCTCTCTAACTTTATCTCCAAACCGCTCAACCTGAGCTGTCCCTCTGACATACTAATTTCTAATTTTGTCCATTCTGACTACTCCCACTGAAAATCTTCACACTTTCAACTCTACCACATCCATGTTGGCCTGTTCCTTTCTGCCCACTGCCACCATCTCCAAACCAGACATTATAGCAAGTCTCACTACCATCTTGTAAACCTTCCTTTTCACTCTTGCTGTTATCCTTCTTTCACAAATCAACCATGACACTCATCCTAACCCACTACTATCTCAGAACTACTATTTCCATAGCTTCATGGCATAGCTCATCAGCTTTATCCTCCTGTAGCTACTACAGTTCTGCATATCACCCTTGTTCCTGAAAACTGGTGTTTGCATAATCCTTCTCGATTTCTCAGGCATCCTTTCACTCTATACAGTATTCACTCTCTATTCAAATGGACTTATTCTTATATAGTGCTTTTCTACTCTCCCGGAGTACTCAAAGCGCTCCATACAACACGGTACATTCACCCATTCACACAAGCACTTTCTTCTATGCTTTTAAGTGCTTACCAACTACCTACCATTTACACACATTCATACTCCGATGGATGCATCGGAATATCTTGCCCAAGGATATTTGGCATGCAGACTAGGAGGAGCCAGGGAATCGAACCGTCCGATCAGTAGATGACCCAAGGTCACCTTACAAAAAAAATAGACCACCCCTTGCTCAAAAGGTCCACTGCCCTCTCTCCTAGAGATCCATACCTAGCCTTTGCTAGGCTTGCCTAAATCTGAAGTTGGTCATACTAAATATTGACTTTAAAATGTATTAGAATTGCGCAAACTCACCAGTGTGTGAATGTGAGAGTGAATGAATAGTGGAATTGTAAAGCGCTTTGAGGGTCTCAAATGCGCTGTATAAATGCAGTCCATTATTATTATTATTATTATTAATAAACTCTTTTATGCTAATATGCTAAAAAATATGCTCAATTTCCATTCATATTTACTCATGTTTCAGTTACTCATTGAAATAAATAAGTAAGGTAAGATAGGCTTTATAGCTTTTAGCAGAACCGTCTTTTCAGGCATTTCCACATCTTTCAATTTTGATTGAAAATTTAGCAAGTTTAGATGGTAAAACGTATGAATTTCTTGTGATTTTAGGAAATGGGACAACAAAAGCTGAATTACCTTCATTTGTAGTAGGTTAGCAACTTTAACTAGTCCATCTGAACATATTTGTGTTTGTTTTTTCTTTCTTTTTTTTTTAAGATTGACGTTTTCAAACAGTCCAATTCTGATCTCAGTTGTAATCCTGATGAAATACTGTTTTAGCTTTACAAATAAGCATTGCTCTATGAGTCTGTATAGCCTTGTATACTGTAGGCACTGGGAACAAATGAGATGAAAAACATTAAGTGAGAGGGAAAGTTCATCCATCCACTAAAAACTGCAGATTTCATCCATAATTCACTGTATGCTTTTATTTATTGTTACTATTCAAACTTCTAAAATAATGTAGAGGACATTTTTATTGGCCTTAATGGTGACAAATAAATGAATACAATTTTGAGAAATCTGGAATAAATAAAATTGTAATAGCCCCCCTGAGCTTGAGCAACAACCCACACTCAAAACACACTCTTTCAAACACAACTCAATATCACTGCTTTTTAGAATGAAACTAAAATAGTTAGATCGAAAACTGAACATTTCACAGAACATAGAGAAGTGCAACAACTGACTTACTGTATATTTACTTTACATTTACTTTCTAAACCTACAATTAAAATACCTGCACTGATTTTAAAGGCTCAAAAATAACTCCTGAATGAGCAGATGTTTGCATTTTAAGAGCAGCTGTCATGGGTGGTGCCGGCAACCCATAACATGCATACTTGTTGTAATTGAGAGGTAGTTCTGCTTGTCAAGTAAAAAAGTACATCTGTTTTTGCATACTGCTGCTGCAACTGGCAGGATTTGTTGATAAGGGTTGTAGAACTTCCTGGCAACCTGGAAATAATTTGAACTTTGTCACGGGGCCCCAAGCTGTACAGCGCTATCAGGCAGGTTAGCCATCATTCCTCATGCGATATTTGAATGTTTCTGTCATGGCTCTGCCCAGGATCCAACTGTGGCAGTACAAAGAAAAGACAAAGTTTTATTGTTATTATTATTATTATTATATGTATTTTACTACAGATATGTTATGTCCTCTTACATGTGGGATAATATAAAATAATCATAATCCTTATCTTTATTTACTGTTATTGCTGATATGGAACACCTGAATGTTACTAACATAATTATTACATCACAAATTTATCATACTTTAAAAAAAAGGAAAGGCAAAAAACTCCTGTGGGGCATACTTTGCAAACAACCTGAATGAAATTTACAAATGTTTTTCTTATGCAGCCTCAAGCAATGTGTGCCTGTGAGGTGTTGGTCTCAGACACACACACACACACGCTCATTCATGATGAAACTAGATCTAAAGTTGAACCTGATCACTCCAGTCTCCTGGGAATCTGCTGATGTGCCAAAAAGTCTCAAGTTCACAAGCAACAAAAACCCAAGGATGCAAGCCACCTGCTGCTGCTCAAACAAAACAACAGCCAGCCGCTACAGGTCACACAGATACTTCTTCGAAGCACTGTTGACCAGCCAACCCAACATTAGCATTGATCGAGACAATGCCAGCCTCACAAGTCTTTAATAATTGATGATGAGTCATCACAAAGTTGTTATTAAATGACTATTGCTCACTGCTCTTTTCAGAGGTAACCAGCTGTGTTGTAGGAGAAAGTCAGCTGAAACCTGGCTTTATTTTAATACAACAATTTGCTGCTTCACTGCACAGATTATGATTACTGTAAGTCTAATATACATAATATAGGGAAGCATGATAAGGTTTAAGATGTCAGATTTAATATACTGGGGAAAAATATTTCAAGAGGAAATACGACATGTCGTAACAATATTTTTATATTTAAAAACAGAGCTGAAAAATGCTGTTTTTCTCAGCAACATAGTAGGGCATTATTTTGGATCATCTGAAATTCACTGACCATCCCCCATATTAGATACTCCTCTCTGCTGCTGTCGCAACATCTTTATATAATAGGTGCTATTTCATACTGCTGCAATGAGGAATATGATCCTAAATATCAATGCCTCATTCACTGCACACAGATGCTCAGAGCACAGCTTGAGGAAGGTACACAGACTTAGAATCAGCTTAGAAATTGCTTTTCATCAAGAGGAAGGAAAACTTAAGAAAAAATCTGACGTGACAGATGGTATGTGTGAATGAGTAGGAACAGGATATCATAAGATAGCATGTCTTTTCATACCTGTATAAGCCCATAATTCCTATGATTGAACCAACTCTCGACATGAAAATGGCGGCTCAAAGAAAACCCCATACAAAGAGCTACATGGAGAGGGGTGGGGCACAAACAACAGACACAAGTTAATTTATAGGTAGCTTTTGTTCAACAGCAACCGCAAAAACATTATACCTCAGCAAGTCTACTTTATTAGTTGGCATGGATACCTTGCCTTGTTTTGCTAAGAAAAACAAACAAAAGAAAAAAAACACTCAACGGCACGTCGCATCTGTTCTGCTAACGTTTTTTTCAGTCAACACAGACGTGATTGTTTTTGTGGCTCTAGCTGGAAGTTTGACACAACACCAGATCAAATTGAATCATTTAATTTGAGATCTGTACCATGCTAAATTAAATCTTTACTCTCCTGCTCATCACTGGACTTGAATGACACAAAAAATGTAATTTTTTGAGTATATTTACCGACATTTGTTTTGATAATGTGCAAATATGTTAGCTTGAATTTCAAAGAATGCAATAGTTCCATTCAGGACAGCTTTCTTTGCAAAACTGAGTTCTATCTTGCTGCACAAATGGATGCACACACAAGCCGGCACCCCACTGTGTGTATTAGAACTGGTACAGTATATTTATGGCTGGCACTGTGTCAGTTTTACATAGAAGTGAATGAGAGAAGGAAGTTGCACCTGCCCCTTTGTTCTCCTCCCCGAGGGGGATCTTTGTGTTGCTGTGTGCACTCTGGAATACAGTGACAAATATCAGTCTATAATCCACAGAGACACTGACAAAGAATGAGTTTGTTCCTTCTCTTCTATTCACTGTTACAGTTACATCTATGTTAAATGAGTGGAATTAAGCTGCAGGCTGAGCTATCTAGAAGTATTTTAACAGAATAATCTCAACTACTGCTTTCCTTTTCCTTTTTTCTTCTTTATAAAATCCACTCACTTTTGCACACACACACACATGCATGCACACATGGAAATACAAAAGAAATAAATTAGGCATTCTGCCAGGCCATTACCATTTTTAAAAAGCCATCTACTGATTTAAGGGGGCAAATCCTGAAAAAGAAATCTATTAAAGCAAATTTGTTACAGTATAACGGAGAAAGAGGACATGTTGTTAAAACGCAAAGAGCATCTATATCACCTCGCCTAAAATAAAGAGAAGAAAAATACACTCCTTCCATTTGCTTCAGCTGTTTCTGCCCCATCCTGAGAGATTGGAGCTGCAGAATAAAGAAGGCATCTGTACTCTTCCAGGTCAGTCATGCCCTGTTTGGGAAGGTTGGAATTTGAGATCCAAGGATAAACATCAGCTCCCCAGAGAGGACGGTTACTCGCGTTTAAATACTGCACAGGGAAAATGAATCTCTCCACAAGCAAAACAACCATAAAGAACACTTTCATAGGCTCTTTTGGGAAAGTTAATTCTCAACCTGCACCTTTAGGCAGCACAGAAACTTTGTTTGACTCATCCTTAGCCGCTTCTTTAACTCACTTGAATAACAACCATTGTGCAGAAAATGAAGAGAAATGACAATGTAAATAAAAATAGAAAGTGTCCCATTTTTCTATGAAAACCGCACTCTCCGTTTGCTAACAGAAATCACAGGAGCTAAACTTGAATAAGCCATTTCTTTTCAAATGTTTAAAATGTAATTCTGATATGCAGCATTTTCTAACCCTGCACATTTTCTATTCATTTTGATCACCCATCTCTTTATCCTGGGGAGAGAATAATGTCTCCATGGGCAGAACCAAGAGTAAACAGCTGTGCCTTTGTATTATGAGTGGTTACAGGTAATCAACAATGCATCCACTTACCCAAGACTCTTCACAGAGGGGATTGTTTTCAGCTGCACTCAATGATTGAAAGCATTAGTGATGAATGGCAAACTGCTTAGATGGTTCACAGTCTTTCACTATGACCATGACCACCATGTGATCACTGAGGAAAAAAACATTTTGGTGTTTACTTATCTCTCACATTCAAGTATTGCAGTTTTGAAATTGCAGATGCACAAGAAGATGCTGTTTGTATTATAATTTGCAGAAGCACTATCTGTGAATGTAGTCACAGGCAATGCAAACAGAACAAGCATTTGTTTTTAGCAAGCTCCAGGTGCATGCGTCGTATCTGGCGAATAGAGAGTGTTTTAGGCTTTTGATAAGAGACAAGAATGGTGACATGTGGCTGTGCAGATGCTGAGAAATCCAACATGTAGATCACAGGTAAAATATGGTGAGTTACAAAAGAAACACTTTCATTTTCTAGATCCTTTTCGTTAAGATACACAGTATCTCAGTCTTTATCTATCCTCCCCTCAATACACAGTCACACCTGTTTTCAAAGTAAATGTTATCAGATCAGAGGCCATCCAACCAAATCAAACAGACAAAGCTCAGCTGCTGTAACCTGGTAACATTTCTTGCGCAAAATAGTTTAATCTATTCAAGTAAATCATACATTGAATGGGGTGAGAATAAGTTGCCTTGTCGTGGCTTGAGGGCATTACTTCAAAGTTTAATCTCCAGTAAATGATCTGGTTGTGTGCCTTTCAGGAGAAAATGAATGCATGTGGAGAAAATCAAACATTTTATACATCACCAAATGTTGTTTTTCTGTGGAACATATTTTACTCCTAATGAGCAATTTGGCATGGAGATCATATTTTATTGTTTCTGTAAGCCTGCTGAGATGCAGTTACTGCAATACTGCTCTGCAGTGAACCAGGTCGACCAGAAGTGTGGCAAAAAAAATGAGAAATAATGAGTTTTAAGCTTATCGCACATCGAATCCTTTTTAATAATCAATAAACAAACACCAAAAAAAAAACAAAAAACTGTTTTATAACTTTGAATGTTGAAATTGTCACATTAATAAAGAAATAGATTAAGCTCTAGTTATAGAGCTGATTATCAGTTCCCAGACTTTTTATGGGTCCAGATGGTGTGGTGTTACAAAAATAATGAATGAATTACATGCAAGCATATGTCCAAATGCTTGAAGTAAGAAGCAATTTTAAATCTACGTCTTAGCCTTCATGTGGGATTCATCATCAGGAAAAGTGTTTTTATAGTGATGATAAACATTTCGTGTTCTCATCTCTTGTTCAGTTAATGCTGTATAGAACAAAGTTACATTTTCTTTAATGCTCACTGAAAGTTCTGTCCTTATTTTTTGGCTACATCATGTTCTCTATTTTTTCCCCTAAATTTTAGTTCAGCTTCTGTAATTGTTTTGCACTTATGTGCACAGACAAGCAGTAGAAAAAACATGGCTCTGAGTCACCACTGCTTCATTGTCTCGAGGGTATACAGCTAGCTCATTGTGGCAACCTCTTTTTGTTTGGCTTCACTAACAACTGCCATCAAGATGGCAAAGAAAAAAGATTCTGGCAGATAAACATATCTTGCACCATATGCAAAGAAGAGAAGAGACTATGTTTCGTGTGCCAGCAAAATAAGTAAAAAAAATTGACAGAACAAAATCTTTTAAAATAGCTTATTTTTCTCTTTACTTATAGGTTTTTGACTAACTGCTGTCTAATAGAAGCAGAAATGTCAGGAGTCAAAAAGTACAGTGTAATGGTAAGCGAGTAAGTGGCTGAAGCTGCATTGGTCGAGTATTTATTATCAAAAACCATCTGAGGGTTTTCCAAGTAGTTTATATAAACTTGTTTTTCACACTATAAAGCACCTAATGAAATCTCTATTCCACTAATCTTGCAGCCATACTGAATCTTACAAATCATACAACATCTACAAAACCCCATCCTGTAGTACACAGAACCTAACAATGGCATATTACAACCATTTAGGCTTCTGGGATAAACTACTTAAACTTCAATGGACAAACACTGGCATATAGCTGGAGTTGCAATAATTAATCCAATATTCATTGTCCTTTTAGCTCAGCTTCACCCCCACCTCCTCCACCACAAAAAGGAAAACATCTGCCACTTTAACTTCTAAACGGTCCTCAAGCTAGTTACTAACTGTCTGTGTCTGTCTGTGGTACTGGTAATAAAGGGTTTTTTTCACAAACAGCTTTCAGCATCTGCTGGAAGAAGTGCCACTGATGGGAACAACAAGCGTGAACCAAAACTGTAAAGCTACAAGCTAGTAAACCAAAACAAGACTGAAGACACTATTTGCACCGTGAAGAGCTTACAAAAACTGCAACATTAGATTTGAAATGAATTTGCAGTTTATACTTATCATAGAGCCTTACCGGGCACCTGTGACACTTTTATTTTTATTGTGTTGTTTATTTGTTCTTTATTCTAGACCATATCTATCTATCTATCTATCTATCTATCTATCTATCTATCTATCTATCTATCTATCTATCTATCTATCTATCTATCTATCTATCTATCTATCTATCTATCTATCTATCTATCGCATGTAGGGGAAAAGAACAGAAAGCTGCGTTAGCTATGACAGAAATAACAACCTGGTTCAAAGTGAATCTCAAATACATTTATATATTTAAACATTTACAGACACACAGCCACTGACATCACCATTCAGCTTCTGTAATTCAACAGATGTCACATCACCCCACCCCCTCTTATAACCATGTCTCTTAAATAGTTTGCGGGTCTGACCAGTCAACAGTGGACAGCCTGCAGCAGCATGTCCCAGAGCTTGCTACAGTTGTGTTATGTTATGCTGGATTACAATCAGAGATGACAGCCTGAACAAGTACGAAGCAGATGGTGCCTAACATGGCATCAGTTACAGGTCTTACATGGAAACCTTTCTTCTTTACTTGCCCTCTGCTCCATACTGGCTTGGATCATCAGTAGGATCTCATTGTTCACTGACGTTATTACTTACCTGCACTTTTTTGTTTTTTGCTTAGTGGTGCACTGGAAAATGGATCTTAACCAGTGATAAAATATATTCTATTCTATCTATTCTCTCATAATGTTTGTAAAACGAATCAAATATTGTGTTTGTATCTGTAAAATCAACACATTTGAGAATTATGTTAACAAGATCAAACTAAAAAAAGATTTGTTTGCTTTTGAGCTGTCAGTCATATTCTTAGAACCATGGATTACTGTTTCACAGAAAGACTCATTGTGACAAATATTGGGTCCATTATGTTGGTTCTATGTATAGGTTCAAATCACAGAGTTTGCTTTTGAAAGCAGGGAGACAAAACAGGGGGGAAACCTGTTTATCAAACTAAAACAAGCTGCTCGATCACAAGCAGCTGCCTAAACGTTATTGAAAATTCCCCAAGTGTGCAGCTGCAGCCTTGAGCTTTGACTGTTCCTCTTCAGGCTACGAAGTAATCTGATTCCCTGTCAACATAAACACAGAAACAAATTTTAAAGGCTAAATAAAATTTTCACCTCGTCCAAACAAAAAGATCCCACACTGTTATCAGTAATGCTACATATTATTACTATATTATAGCTCCCGGATCTAGACAAAAAAAGACTTTTAAGATCTTTAAGTCCTGTAAGATGCTTCATGCTAGGTGGCATACTAATGTCTTGTTTGTTTTGTAGACAAAGTAGCGTATTTGCAAAAAAAAACATTAGTCCTTCCTATCACACCTGACAGCTATGATAAGGTTTATCCATGCCACAACCGGCTGTGAAAACAACTGGTTTTGGAGCCTCACGGTTAGCTAAAGGTGACCATAACTGGGCAAGATGATGGTGTGTGTTATGAGCTAAAACTAATCATTTTGGTTAGCAGGCTGAATTCATGAACTTCATGAGTGATGCAAATGGTGACTAACATATCTGTTAATTAATATTAATAAATAGGAAAGTAATATAATCATTTTACCAAAAGTGAAGCCTAAACTTCTTGGATGGGCTTTCTTTCTACTTTATACAATATCATCTTCTTTGTGTTGTAGTTACTTACATTCTGTGAACAGAGCAATATGCATAAAAGAACAGCAGGTCAACAGGTCTGTTTATTGCAACAAATTGATAGTTTCAACAATACAGCAACAATTACCTTTCAAAAAAAAACAACCCAAAACTGTTCTTTGTACTTTTTTTTTTTTTAAACCATGAGTCAGAAATGTTATCCCATGTCAATGAGATCTTTGGGACACTTTGATGTATCACTCTTCATTTTGTAAAGGTTCTCACACTGTCTACATCAGCATGTTGAAAGTGCAACAAAGAAAAGAAGAAAATTATTGTTATTATTTTTATAAATTTTCATTTATTCTACATTATATTAAATATATTAATATATATATATATATATATATATATATACACACACACATATATATATACATATATATATATATATACACACACATATATATATACATATATATATATATATATATATATGTACACATATATGTGTATATATATATATATATATATATATATATATACACATATATGTGTATATATAGTGGTATTCAGGGAAAAGTGATAACTTAGATTCCTTTATCATTTAGTGTAAAATGCATGTTGACAAAATAACCTGTAGATGAGAAAAGCTGGCTCTCAGTGATTGTCCAGTTTTTAACAATAAACAAAGATAATAGTAATAGTAATAATAATAATAATAATAATAATAATAATAATAATAATAATAATAATAATAATAATAATAATAATAATAATAATAACAACAATACAAGACAAAATATAGTCTAGTTAATGTCACTTAGAATCACTGTGACTCAGTTCTTAGAATAACAAACAATATTTGGTTAAGGTGGGGTGCTTGTCAAAGCACCAAAGAGACCTGGAAAATAAGTCAGTAGTTGCTGTTTTAAAAGGTCACGGTGGTATTGCCTAACAGCAATAATCTCCAATATGTGAGAAGTGTAAACACATACATTTTTTTCTGTCTAAATTACAATGTGACATTAAGCTGACCAACATTTTTAGCCAGAGTGTTATTTGACTCCAGATCCAAGTCCAGTGGGTTGAAGTGTAATTATGACTAAAACCAATGATATCTCATTGAGTAAAATCAATCAGTTTTCTCCATCTTTCACTTTTTAAAAATATAATTCAGTTGTGCTTACACTATAGCAGGAAAATTGATTGAAATTTAATTAAGAAATTAGAAGTTTGTTGAATTCATGTTACTGTGGTTTCAAAATGTACATAGTCATTTTCATTATTTAGAAATTATTTTATTAAATATCCATTCTACTTAAAAAATGGGAGAATTGGGATTATTATGATATATTACTGTGATTATAGTAGCAAATTATAAGGCTTAGTAATAAGGCTTGTCATAATGGTAAATTTTACTAACTGCCTATTCAGGAAGTCTGTTTTTTTAGTGAAATTCTAGTATTTTTTTTATAGTACATTTGTTAGCACTAAAAAGTATCTTTATCTTTGTAATACAGGCACACAGTCCATCCAACTTGGTTACTAAGCTTACGTTAGCTGATAAATCTTATTAGTTCTGCTTCCAAAGAGTCAAGAAGGCAACAACCATAATGTTAAAAAAAGGCTTCCAAGTGTGGATTTGCTAACTGTGGATGACATCATGGAGGGTATGTTCGTCTTTAATACACAGTCTATGAATATTACTATAAAATGAAAGACGTGTGAGAAGTTTCTGCACCTTCAAAAACAATTTTGGTGACTAAAATCTCATAAGTTAAAACTTACAAAAAAAGAAAAAGACAAGTTAAAGTTAACTCAAAGGTTAGCATCCCGGGTGAATGTCCCATGTTTTATCGATCAATCCACCATTAACTGACCTCATGTGGACCTTGTTGCTCTGTATTTGACCTCACCTCACTTCCCAAAGCCAGTCTGTTAGAGAGACTGTCTGCCAGAAAGGCAGGAAGTGCTGAAGGCAAATTACCAGCTATTTCAGATACACTGAACTCCCTTGCCCTCCTTGTCCAAATCTCATAAAAACTGAGATGTGAACATAAACTGTATGTTCTCATAATTCTTTATTAACCTAATGTTAGGTTGACAGGCTTACTGAGACACCTTTCACAGAAGTGAAACAATTGAGCACCCCCTAGCTGAGCTACCTTCTGACACATTTCTGGTTTTAGAACAAAATTAGAGCCAAAAAAAAGATGACTAGTAACGCTTTAGTTAAATTAGAGGTAGAGATAAAACTGGCTATTGGTAATTATGCTCCTGCTGAGTCAGTTGCAAGAGAGAAAATTCAGCAGCAGCTGCTTTATGGGTATCTGGAGTATTGTCATTGGCTGAAAATACATTTGGGCCATAACTTACTCCACATTACTCGGTACATGAGTCCTCTTTTCTATTTAGCTTTAGCTGATGTAAACAAATTAAATATAATTTAAAGTAGAAAACAAATGTCAACGATAAGCTGCAATGGAACAATTTCCATACATACTTAAACACTCAAAATATAAACATTTATGTATTATGTAGACTGAATGACTTCTTGATTGGGTTCTCTATTTTAGTAGAATAATGGTCTAAAGCTGGCTCTTTCAGACCACAGGTGTCAAACAATGATAGACTATGCACCCACTCACCCAGTCCTGGATAAATGGCTTTGCACTGGAACAGATGTTGTCTGGCAGCACTTTAAACAAGTCACATTTCAATATCATGAATGGAGTTGAGCAGACATTTCTTTAATTGGCATGCTGTTGTATAAGAAATAATCGGCTCATTTTAGTCAAATGAGTGATGACTAGAAAATGTGGCCTTAAAGAGTATCCATTCTGTTCTTTAGGGACTAATCTGGGAAGCATTCATATTTATTGTCTGTGTTCTGATAGACATGGGTTTTCTTGTCTCACGTGTCAGGGGTATAAAAAGAGGAAGAGATGATTAATGATGCAAGTTTTTCTTTTAAGTGCCATTATGGGGCATCATTCACCACCGCTACACACCACCGTATAACCTCAAGCACAGAAAATCTTTATTCAGCCCGAGCTACCTCTATAAAGAAGACAAAATTCAATCACTTTCCCCTCTGTGAGGAAAGAGACAGGCTGGAAACAGCATGACTGTGTTTTAAAACCAGCTACTGTACAAGAGCTAAGCTGAATTCTGGTGCTGAAAAATAGTGCAACAGCAGTTTGCTTAGAAACAATGAGAGAGTAAGGGTGGCTACACGGTCGATATATCATTTCTCAGTTGTTGTATCTGTAATGAGAATCTGTAGTAAACATGTTAGGCTGTTTTTGTTGCATTTAAGTTCACAATTGTGCGTTTTTTTTCTGTGCATCTTATCTGTGATGATAAATTATGCATACACTCTTCTTTCACTCACATTAACTTGTCCTGCTGCACTCACTCAGTGAATAATTGAAAAAAATGATACGAGCTCTCCTATATGTAATAGCTCTCCTGCTGTAAATAAGTACAATGACTAATTGCTACACTTGTATCTAAACACTTGTGTCTTCTACCAATTACAATAGATTCATTTGAAGCTATTATGCATTACCAATCTTGTTTTGGAAGTGACTTGGGGGAACATAATTAATAATGCAAAGTTAGTGCATATGAATGTCATTTCCTGGAAATTATAATATGCCGCGAATGGATTCCTTTTTAGCAACAAGAAAATACCACGTTATTAATGAAGCTGTACTTAGCTGAAGTGTACTTTTGTCTTAGCCAAGGTCACAGGTTCAGTTTTGTCTCACTCCTAATATGCCATCTAAGATTTAGTTTCATGGCTCCAGTGTTGAATATGTGCAACATATGGACTGCTTGGTTTTAACACTGTGATACACACACATACAGTACAAATATGTCAAACACATGTGGGGCTACTGGCCTTCTGATTATCTGCTCTGGTGCCTGATAGATACAGAAAGCTATCCTTCCAAGTCATGACAATGGCAAGACCAATCTCATTCACCCTGTCACGGGGATTCCTTTTCAGGACACCTTGGCATCACATTTCATCACAGTGGGCAGCTTTAAGCTTGGTTTTACAATATTTGGTAGCTAAACCTTTCCACACAGCGAGTAACAAAAAATTCATTCAAAAGAAAAAAATCTGCAAGTGAAAAGAAATCACAAACTATAAAGCCTTAAAAAAGGATTAAACCTGGCATGCCTCTTTTGTTGTGTATGTATGCCTTCTTGCCCTGTGTCTTAAGGTCTATTAAGATACATTGTGAAGCATAAAATTAGAAGCATACAATCAAAGGGACTATAATTACAACATAAGGCTTCCCTATTGTTTGAAATATCACATACAAAGTTCAATCAAGGTATACTGAACTATTATTCTCCACCGTGTGATTACATATCTTTTTTGTATCCAAGCCCCCAGACCTTTGGAACATTACTAGGTGCTGTATAAGGTTTAAAATTTTCCATTTGGCTAAATCTGTTGTTCAGATAACAGTAATCACCATGGAGTCAGTATGTACATTTATTAGAAATCTCAAGATTTAATGAGCAGATGCTAAAATAAACAGTGAACCCACTCAGTCCTCAGAGGATGTAAAGCTTTCTTCTATGTAATGCCTCCAGAATTTTAATGCTTGAGGAAATGTATTTCTGCATGATACGTTAGTTACTTGAACTATACAACATTTCCTTTTTGTAAGTTATTGCATCGTGTTATTTAATGAGTTTCTGCTTTGAGCTTTCCTTGCTCTTAGAGACCATCAAATCTGGCTCGAACAGTCCGGCAAACATGGTCTGTGTTGCCAGGCAATAGACAAATGTATTAATGGATTTAAGCATACCCAGACAGGCTGTAATAAATGGAAGGGCTTGCCTGGCATGACATCAGCTCAGTCTCTATGGTTCTCAGTGCTATATTCTTAAGTTCTTTCCTTAAGCCAGGCACACAGACCCAAAACGTATTGCAAATAGGGCGTTATGTAGTGTGCTCACATCTCTGTTTACACCTCAGGCAACACAACAAAAATGTTCAGCAGCTCAAGTTTTACAATCTGGTACACTTTAATAGATGTGCAAGGTAACATGAACACAACTGAAGGTGTGCTGAAAATATTTAAATGTGTTATAAATAGGTCTAGCAGCTTGGTGATCTTAGTCGAGGAATGGTGAGAGAGTGGTTTTGTCCTCTAAAGTAATGCGCTGTGCTCTCATTAACTGCTTTTGTTCCTTTCTTAACTTGTCCTTGTAAATCTAATTTGACCAACTGTGACTGTTAGAGAGATGTGTGAAAAAGTCCAACAAGGAGGCAGGACCCAATGAAAATTATTTATACTGGCATTTCCAACTCCAGAGACGTTCTGAATCACCAATTTCATTCAGAGGCTGTAAAATACTGGCTCTCCGTGAAAGCTGTTGGCTATATGACAGTAGATAGACAGGTCTATCACTCCCAGCTTGTCACATCTGATGAAGACCTCTTAACATCACATTTAAACGCTCTGCTTTAAAGGTCAGTTTTCAATGTACAATTTTAATATTATGAAGGTTTCTAAAATGTAACCATTTTTTTTGGTTCCATAACCTAATGAAAGAGTGAAAGTGGCAAGTGAAAAAAAGATGAACCGAAATGCAAGACACAAAGCTCCAAAATACTGGAAAATTTATGACCAACTGTGCTGCCACCCCTCTGGGCTCCTAATCTGGACTTTTAACACCTTAAAAGATGACAATTATTTCTTAGTGTTCAATCTTTCTTCAATACTGCTTCAGCTGATGACAAAGTAGTGATGCTAAAGGACAAAGGATCTTTGAAAAGCCAGTAACATAAGAAAGAATGACTGTATTTGACCTCCTGGGATGAGAATGGAATAACACAGTGATCCTCTTTGAGAAAAAGATTAAAAAAGCAGTGTCTTTTCCAAGATGTCCAAAGTCAAAGTATGACCGAGAAGGTGGAAACATGGTGCAGTGACTTTAAGCTGCTTATCCTGTTTAACAGCGCTGCAGAAAGCCAGTGAGGGCAACAATCAGAGAGATGCTCCTCATATAAATAAAAATGGCCACAATTTAGCTTTGTGATAGGAACATAAGATTGGACTGCTTGAGAAATAACACAAATTTTATCTGGAATGATGAATATCCACAAATAATCCAGTAATAAATGCTTTTTTGTGGAAATTCTGTACTTCTGTTGTCAGATTGAAATAATAATTTGACACAATCTAGCTGAAAATGGGTTTCCAGGCAAGACAAATATCCTGTCTCCTGTGTAATTTAGTCACATTGTTCCACAAAAAAGGAAGTGCATAGAAAAAAAAGTGCTATAATCTATATATTGTTACCACACGGTGTGGACAACAAATATCAAGTACAGGAAGCTAAATAATTACAATATGGATGAAAACATGGAGGCATTTATGGTTCTAATCACAGAGGGAAATAATATATTACCAAGAATAGATGTGATGTGTGAAGCGTCTCGCTGTGCCAAAACAAGATGTGCAGTGCGGAAAGTCATTTTTAGGAGTCAAAATGGTAAAACCAATTTTCTTCCTAGCATATTTCACTTTATTTTGCTTTTCTTAAACACTCTGCTGACTACAGTTGTTCTGTGCTGACTAAGCTTGGACATTAAAGCTTAGTTTTAATACACAGTTTTTAAAAATCTAGCAAGATGTTCAAAGGTTATCATTTTTTTGAAATTTTCCCCTTCTACTTGTTTTCTATACCTTTTTTGTAAAAGCATCTGTATATTTATAGTGCAATAAGGCGAAACACTGGGACCAATAAAGCCAAAACTACTGATATCACGATGAGAGCAGAAGATACAACTCTTCGATATTTAGAATACACGCTCAATTAAAACATGAAAGGAGCAGATAATTACTTAGAGGAAGAAAAAAAACCCAATGATGTCCCTTAGTGAGGCACGAATGCCTCAGGTCAGTTTTATATTTTTATAATGGATCTTATTCTTCTCAAAATATGCTAATAAATTACAAATTCACTGAATTCACTCCACATATAAATAAACATGGTGTTGTAATCACACAGCAGCGTGGCATCTCCTCATCTCCTCATCTCCTCAGACTCCAAAAGCCAGTGTTTATAATCACATCACATCCATAAATAAAAAAGGAGTTAAAGCTCTTGTATTAACAAGTTTTCTCAAAAAGTAAGCTGCGAGCCACTTTATTCAACTTTAGAAGGGCCATCATTTTCTTACAGTGTCCATAGAAGAGATGTAAATGATAGCTTAAAAAGATGTATGATGTTTTGAATGTGCCCAAAGCTCTGTCTATGTATATGACCAGAACACATGGGAGCTATAAAAGTCCAGTAGGATGCACCCCCAAAACAAAAGACATGAAAGTAGTCTGATTATGCAAAGGATTTACTTTATTCAAACTTAAATAGTTTGTCTTTACATATCTATCTCGCAGTTAACATCATCAAATGTTAACCAATAAGAGCACTTGGTTGTACAAGTGACTCTAAAGCATCCTGCACCCAGCTTCTTGAAAGCTATAATAACCTGTGCTTTCTGCGAAGTTCTGCCATTTCCCTACAGCAGATGGACAGTGAGCCCACAGAAAGCCAGTGAAGCATGCAGAAAGGAGGTCTCATGATACAATAGAACATGCAGCAGAGAAAAGGGGCAGCAGTGAGGGCTCAGGTTCAGCATGTGTTCAGCTATTCTCTGCTCCAGATGTGCAATCTTGCCCTTTCAGCATTTTACCTAAACCCTCTGTGTTAGAATAACAGAGCTTCCAGACCAGTGCTTGTTTATCGATACAGTTCAACACATAATAAAAATTCCCTTATAGGGGACTCTTTATCTTGTCTTTTTGCCTCTCTTTATTTTGCTAGGTTTGTCAGTGTAGTCTTGCACTGTGCAGGACAGGCTTTGTAGCCCTTAGCATTCTTCATGTGGTGCCTATTTTTGCTGGTTATTACATTTCAAAAGGACAGTTCCACCACTATGATAAATCTGAGCCTATAAATTATAGTGCAATTTTTCAAGATGCATAAAATAGCAGGGAATTTGATTTAATGCTGCATGGCAAGCATTCAAGGTAATGCACCCATTTTAATACAGATAAATAGCAGTTTAAAATTATATTTTGTTGTTCTTTGTTAATTGAATGTATCTCTAAAAGCCCGCAGAGCTGCTCTCAGATGGAATCAAACTAGCCAGATCACAACAGAAAATTCTTACAAAGGCTCAAGTGAGTGATGTAACATGACAGTAAAGACGTTGCCCATCCTTTGTTCTTCTTGCTGCCCTACTTTTGTCAAATGATACCGAGGGAGACTTCAGGTACTGCTGCAGTAATTCAAGCTTTTATCCACACATAAGAAGAGGAAAGGAAACACTTTGAACTCTGCATGAACAGCAAACAGATGCTAATGAACATGATGTTCTAGTACAGGCCTCTGGCAACAGGATTAAAACAATTTAAAGGGGAGTGGGGAAGAGAAGATATTCACACAAGCAAGGATGAACATTAAAAAACACTGTACTGATGATGATTCATACATGGCGTGGTTAGTAGAACCAAGAAAATGCTTTTCCTTATGAACTGTTCTCATGATAATTTGAGTTATTTTTATGTAAAAATGATTTATTTCAAATGTTACATTAGAGTTCTTTCTAAAATTGAGTTTGCAGAAAGCGTGGCAGTTTTCCTGCAAGCAATTATTTTATGCTTTTGAGATAAATTATTGAATACATCAAAATTAAGGTTTAAGGTCTTTCCAACTTTAAAGTCCTTTGTCAGTTTCCTTTTGTCAACATTTTCCCATCAAGAGCATAATGTGATAGCTTTCAAATGTACCCCTGAGAATTAAATAGAAAAATTTGTTGCATCATCATGCTAGCTGTGGATGAGAACAGAATGTCCTTTAAATCTAAGCCCACCGCAAGGAGAGAGTTTCATACTTATCCACCTTTTTTGCCGACATAATGTGAAGTGTCGGAGTTTTGTCTATTATTATAGCGAACTGAACATCCCTGCCTCCTACCCTAGTCCCTGCATCAACAGATCCAACTGTAATTGGTTATTTAACTGGTGTAGTTTATGTGAGATGATGGATGCAATAGTGAAGGATGAGGCATAAAATTGCATATAGTGAGACAGCCAGCCAGCTAGTTCTGGTACGAAAGGTTGGAAAATGTCATAAGCTGCATCGTGGTGTAGCAATAACAAGCAGAAGCATAGTAACAAACAGACACATGAATAATGTATTTACATGTGCACACATATGCCTCATGCACACACAAACACACACATACACTACAGTACACGCGTGCTTGTGCATGCACACAAAACAAATCTCGTCAAATAAATGCTTGATTATAATGTATGAAATGTTTCTGATCAGTCAGCTGAAAAACTAATTTCATTTTCTCATTAGAAGTTGCTGCCTGAGGCTCGTTCTCATGTCAATGTTTATTATTCTGAAAACAGAAAATTAAAATCATCAGCTTGGTCAGAATCAGAGCTGTGAATCACTATTTATGACTTAGGGAGAGAAAAAGAGGGAGAGAGCGAGAGGGGGGGGGGGGGACATATGAAAGACTGGACAACAATTGAAGGAAGTCATTTCATTTTACTGAGCCAGTGGATTTATAGCCAGCGTGACCTTTAGTTCTGCAGAAATTTGTTGCTTTTCAGACACTCATCATGTTTCTTATTTAACACAAGGTGCAGTGGGTTAGTGAATAGTTTCCATTTGATTAGTCAGTTGATCTTAACCAGTTAATGAATTGGTTTTAGAGCTAAAGTGATAACAGAGTAATTTTCAGTGGAGCTTTTTTTTTCCTGTTTTCTTGAACAGCAAAAATATTCAAATTTTCAGAAAAAGCTAAAAGCATTATTTTTGTACTCAATTTAACTCCGGAGAATATAGAAACAAACATGCAAGCACACATACCAAAGCAGTATGTTCAAGATACCTTATTAAACTAAACCATGAACTGTCAGACTACAATAATAAATTTACTGCAAAGATTTTGCAGCAAAATACTGATATAATCACACATTTTCTAACTTGTTTGTAAGATTTTAATATTGATTACATCTAGATTGCAATAGACTGAATTAGGGATACACTGAGATAATGGTTGAGGCTGATATTGACTAGTTTACTAGTTTACTGCCATTAGCCTGTTTGCAAATAAAGCCTCCTTTATGCGTGCACTGCAGCCCTCAACTTTTCTAGACATTGCTTCCCTACAAAAAGCAAAAGGCAATCTGTCTTAGAGTTTATGGGAGATAAACAAGTGCAGGTATGCGGAGGAGAGTCACTGGCAAATGGGAAACAAATGAGACAAATATAACAAAGATGAAACTGATCAGAGTGGGGCTGACAATTACAAAACACAGGGACACGGAGACAAGAAATAAGACTGAAAACAGTGTAAGAGACTAATATATTAATCTGTGTGATGTCCAATAGTGCAGTTTTGCACCAATGTGAGAACTGATGCAATACACAGCTGGCTTGTGGTCAGCTAACTTTGGACAACCTGATTGTTGTTGATTATGCTTGAAAACAGCTGCAGAGCACATTTATTCACACCAATGATAAACAGCTGTATCACATCAAGTTTTCATTAGCTAAATGGAAGCTAGAAAAAAGCTGGACAATTTTAAAACTTTATTTTAAATGATGAAAAGTTTTTTTGTTTACCTGCCACAAAAAAGGGAAATGTATGTCAACAAAAATCACTTCCTGATAGCCCATTCAGCTTATTGTGGTGTTTTGTATCTTTTAGCGCAGTTTTGGTTTTAGGGCTAACAGCGTCAATGTTTTGATTCATTCTCATACTTCTCATTGGATCCATATGCAGGACGCAGCCTTTTCAGGCCTTGAAAAGCTTCTAAAAATCCACGTGCTCCTTGCCAAACAACAAATGCCAGAAAAATAAAGCTAGTGAGTAGCAAGTAGATCTTTTAGCAGCTAAAATGACAGATATTCCCTTTAATTATATACCTAAAAAGCATAATTGGATTTAAACTCTATGTGAAAATAGTTACCATGTTAAAAATATATAAGTGCAGTTTTGGACCTCTAACATTTTGATAGTGCATATTTATAACTCCATGTTGGAGCCGTACTTCATGGATTCATACCTTCTAACCTTGGCTGGTATTTTGATCCGCTTTCTTTGGATCATCAGTACATGAAACAGGCTCCAATTTCCATTTGTGCCTAAAAGTCTGCCACAGTGATGTAAACTACTGCAATAGTTACAACATGGACCCACATTCGAAAGGCATATGGCCTCTTCTTTTCTGGATTTCAAGGTTATTTTGTCTGGGTAGAGTTAATGTGAGTGTAGGGTTATACTCCAGACACATCAAGCCTCCCAAATCCTTCTAAGTGTGAAAACATTTTGATATAATTAAAAAAAGATCAAACAAGGTGTTTCCCCTATAGAGTTTGATTTATTTTTTATTTTTATGATTAATATGATCAAAGCACACAAACTCTATGTGCATTTTAAGCACTTTGATTACTGTTTAATTGTATAACTATGACTATGACTATTTACATGGGTGAACTGAAGGTTGTATGGCTAATACCAATTTCTACAACTATATCAGTGATATAATTGATATAGCTGACCAATTTCTAGTGTGTGGTGATTCAGGCCTGGTTGTTTAACCAATTAACCAATTCTAAATTGACTTCTTGCTGCCATTAAAAGAATCAGGCTTCTCTGCACTGTACTATCCTGCTCTGAATCTAGGTCTAGGGCCTTGTAGACTTCTTATTGATGCAAGCTCACGTCAGTCTATTACTGTGGCGTTCAGTTGTGCTTCAGGTAATAGTACATTACAATCTTACTGTAAAGATCTAGCCTTGAATAAATAATGGCATACTTGCTGTTATATTGGTTTGCTTGAAAATTGCAATATACTGTATGTGCATAAAGTTCAAATATTGAATATAGTTATATAGTAATATTTTAACACCTAATTAATTAAAAAGGGCCAAAATGACTCAAATGATTCTCAAGAATTTAAAGGTTATAAGCTCTTGGCCAAATAATATTTCAAAAATAACTCTATATAATATGTACAACATAGAAATGCCTGGAGTCTTGTGCAATCTTGTTGCAGTAAAATAGTTTTAATTTCGAGGTTACAACAAACCTCAGATGTGAGAATGAGAATGAATAATGAATAAATAAGAAATACTTTATTGATCTTGAGCAGATTTCTCTCTGCTACACAGACTCTTGTATTATATAGACTGATGCACATCATATGAAAATTTCCTATATCTACCCTTTTCGCAATGGAGCTGAATCAGTTAGTTTGAGCTCCTCTGCCTACCCAGTAAGTGATGGTCAGGATTATTCACGATGGATAACAGTTTGTTCGGTGACTTTGTCTACACTACAGCTTCAAAAATATTCAGTTCGCAGCCAGTCATGGACCCCAGTCTTCCTAATCAGTTTATTCAGTGTGTTGGTGTCACTAGAGCCAGTGCTGCTCCCCCGGGAGACCACAGTAAAGTTGTTACAGAATCTCAGCCTGGTCATCATTTTTGTTGGTCAAACAGTTGTTCAGTCTTTCAACATTGTCACATGCTGCCATGTGAACACCCAGGAACTTATACTCCTCCACCCCACCAACATCCTGTCCCAAGACAGAGAGTCCTCTTTCTTCTGAAGTTGATTACCATCTCTCTGGTCTTATTCATATTCAGAACTCCACAAAATCATCCACTAGTGCTCTGTCTTCTTCCTGCCTATCACTAATATTACAGATTCAATCAGAGTTTTCCTGAAGGTGGCATGACCTGGAGTTGTACCAGACTCCGATATGTACGGGGTGAACAGAATAGAGAAAGCATGGTCCCCTTTGGAGCTCCTGTACTGCACATTAACAAATTCAAAGGAGCGCTATCCAATTTCACATACTGTGGCATGTTTGGTATTTGGTAATCTATGAGATGGTGGAAGGGTTTACTGACATTTCCTGTAGCTTCTCTCTCCGTAACAGCAGCCGAATTGTGTTAAATACACCTGGGAAATCAAAGAAGGTAATATGTGTATTTTATCAGTAAAAAGAGAAATCTGACTCACAAGACCTCAGTTCAGATGTATCAACTGTTCTGACAATGTACCTGAGATCAGCCCAGAGAACAAAGTGCAAATCACCAGATATCTCTTTAATGTGTCTGGGTGGCAAGTGAAGAAAATTTGAAAGGGCTAGCAAAAAACTTTGGATGTTTATGAGAGAGCAGGGTTGGGCACCACATAGGACAGTTGCTTGAGAGGACAGCTTGCTGGTTTGAAAGTCTAAGGCCAGCCTATTGTCAGAAGAACTGGACACCAGCAACACCTGTTTCAACGAGAATTCTTCAGCACATATTTGTCCACATATTTGTAAATATGGTCTTACTGCTGCCCAGAAACTAGTCCCAAACAAAGACAGCTTAAAAATGAGCTGAAAATACCAGACCACAAAATATACCACATGTTTGCAACCATGTGGCACAGCAGAAAAACTGAGATGAACTGTTTTTTCCAATTAATAAAAAAATCTTAAGCATTGCCAGTATTGTTGATGAAGTACTGGAGCTCATCTGGATCCTCAGTTTACCCAAAAGGTAAAGATTAAGGTTAAGTAACATTCAGTAAGGGGGTGTCAGAGGATTCATAAGGTAGATGGGAACATTACCTGTGCTTAATATAAAGAAATTCCCTCAAAAAAGCCAGTAAAGTCCTCCATAGCTGTCTCCTGATGTGACTGTCAGATGCATATCAGATGAATGAAGGAGGAAGCTTGAAACCTGGAGCACCTTTGGGATGCCCTCAAGGCAGCCTTCTATTCCATATCTGATAACTCCATAAGCAAATTCTATGACTGTTTGCCAACTATTCTCCAGGGTAAAGGAAGCAATATTAACTTTTTATTTAAACTCTAATGAAAACAAATGGACAGATTTTTCATTTGTTAGTGTTTTTCTTGACTATATTTCTTGACTATAATTTTATTAATCAAAATAAGTAACAAAACCTAGAAATTTAATTGTTAATGACTGGCAAAAATATATATAAATAATGAAAACATTTCAAAATCAATTCATATATTTCAGAAGCAGTTAGGTGAATGGCAGACCCTCATTGTTGCCATGAGATTTTGCTGTTATAAATGTGAGGACTTTCCAACTTCATCACTTGATTCTGCCAGAGTAGCTTTACATGGTTTGCAGTTTAAAATAACCGTTAATCTTTGTTTGCATATATTTCTTATCTTTGTGCAGCTTCTCAGGGATTTTAGTTCCTTCCCCTTTTCATTTAAACTTACCTTCGTGTGATTGGCTGCCCTCTGCAAACAAAAGACTTAAAAGGTAGTTGAGTGAGATCTGTATCTGTGTGCCTCGGATTATATTAAAAATCTTCATTCTCAATTCATTTCACTTCAGGGCAGCACGGTAGCACAGTGGTTAGCAGTGTTGCCTCACAACAAGAAGATCCTGAGTTTGACTCCACCATCTGAACGGGGCCATTCTGTGTTAGCATGGATTCTCTCCGGGGACTCTGACTTCCTTCCACAGTCCAAAGACATGCAATTAGTGGGGTTGGGTTAATTGATGTATTCTAAATGGGCCAAAGGTGTCAGTGTGAGTGCTTTCTGTAGTTGCCCTGTGTCAGATTGGCAAGTTGTCCAGGGTATATACAGCACCTATGGTAGCTGATCAAATTATATGTACACTGACTTATTATTTGAAACTTTAGCTATGTTTAACCTGAGCAACTACACTGTAACAGTATATAGCCGATAGAAAATAATGTATTTTAGATTTTCAGCCTGAACTTTTACCAGTTCCTAAAATGTGGTCATATACTATGGTATATGCAGAGGGTATTTCACTAAAATTTGATTTGTAGAGGATTCTTTGTATTGAGGTGCAGCCAGCCATACCTTGCTATAAACAGACCTTATTCCATATCACAAAAACATGTGTCCTGACCTTTCCACCAGAACCTTTCATTTATTTTCTAATATAGTTCCCCCTGTGAGTTACTCTGTTCTATAGTCATAGAAAAGGTCAAAGCAAGCACTCATGTCTGATGTCTCCCTGCAGAATTAGCTGTGTCACCTTTAATTTCGTCAAACTTTTCATATAATAGTATATGTTCAATATTCACGGCGTATTAAGCATGGTGAATGTTCCATATTCTTTCTGTGAATGTGAAAATATGAAGCAAATAATAACTAAGCATCTTAATTTCGATGTTTCTCCCATCTGCTGAATCCAGCTGCTCAGTATAAAAGGAATTTCTTGAGGTTTAACTGCTATGCTGCTGTAAGATAATTGAAAAGCTTTAGCCTGCAAATATGTAAAAACATACAAATATTGAGATCTGTAGCATTGTAGACTTTGAATGCAGCAAAGAAAAATCATTCTCTATTCCTAAAAACAGACACGAAAGAAGTCGAGAAGGGTGTATCTTTTATCCCAACCCCATTCATCCAAAACACAGACGTTTCTTTAATAACCAAAAAAAAAAAAGATGAAGGGATGTGATTTTCCATTAATCAACAATGGCAGAGCAAGCTCATTTGTATTGTTCCAGGGTGCAATTCTGAATTTAGGACATTGTGAAGAAATGACCCCCTTACGCCTGTGAACAGCTTTGAGAGGAAAGGAGGGGGAGGGGCTTGTCAAACCGATGTTGATCGATGATGCTGCCTGAGATTATGAACACAGAATTAGCACATTAGGACTTCTATGATAAATAGACGACCAAGACCAGCTAGTCCCCAAATCACCTCAAAGAGCAGTTTGACTAACTGACTGCACCACCAGTTTAAGCTGATTTCATTGGTCACTTTGCACTTGCATTGAAGCTCCTACTCAGCTGTCTGTCAACAATATGATCTGAATTACAAAATGACAAAATGTAGCGACACAATTTATCTGTTTCAGTAAAATCTAAAGAATTTGTTGATACTCACTCTGAGGCTGTTTTCAAGGCTTTTCTTTACCCCCTTTTGTCATCGGTCATGAGTATTTCCAGCTAGTGTTTGCCAAAGGAATCTGCTCATTACTGAGGCCAACAAATCTCACACAATTCTACATAAGGAAAAACAAACTGATTTGGCTTCTGATAAATTTTGTTAGCTAGAGGGTTCAGGTTAGCGTCCAACTTAGCTGGTTACTAAGCTGGATACAAAGACAGTAGATAGACAGCCACTGTAAAGTCACCCATTCATTTGTGAAGTACCACTACAAACACCTTGCATTGCGTGTTTTTCGTCAACACCATCTTGGTGTATCAAAATCAGATGTGGTGAGCTTATCTGACACTATGTTCACTAGCTTAAGACTCGTGATTAACAAGTCATTTTTCAATGAGCATATCTGAAATAATCATCTTTTCTGACTCTTGGAATGACCGTGATTTACAAAATGGACATAACAAACTGGTTTTATCCAATGACCTGAAACCAGATAATTGTTTATTGAAGTTATAAAGCAAGGGTTTATGTTGCACTGATAGGCCCCTGCTGGCCACTAAAAGGAACCTATTTCTTGCCTTCATTTATCAGACCTGAAAGCTACGTCTACGTATAATTGTAATCTAATAGTATCAAGCATTAGCCAGTGAAGTGGTGAAACTCTTCTGGCTAGAAATGATCATAGGTCAAGGTTGGAGCCAAAACTAGGAACTACATTAAAAGGTCATTCAGTTCATGAGTGGGGTGGCTGTGACACAGGAGGTAGATCAGGTCATCTACTAACCAGAAGGTAGGTGGTCTGCATGCACAGTATACTTTGGCAAGATACTTAACACTGAGTTGCTCCCGATGCATTCATCACAGAGTGTTTGGGTGTGTGTGTGAATGTTAAGAAATAGAAAGCACTTAGATGTAGAAAAATAGTATATATAAAGTGCTTTGAGTGCTATAAGAATCAGCCCATTTACCATGAAGGGAGCTTTGGTGGATTTTAGCGATCAAAACCAATCATGATGTCTTTTTTTCTCGCTAATCTTAGCTTGCCTCCGAACAAAAACCAATTGTTAGCCATTTTACAATGGGTCATATTACATAGCTATGTTGGATGGCTTATCTTACATTTAACTTTATATTTATTTATTTTTACCTTTTCTTTTATAACTGTAACCCCTGATATCTGCTCATTTTCTCATCCACCTTCATGTCAGCTAAACTCCCAACTGCTATCTTTACTCTGATTATGATACGTACAAACATCTCTTTCTCTAATTCTATCGTCTGACAGGTTCTCATTTTCTCAATACTCGCGTATTTTTCTTCTTTAATGAGACTACCGCAAAAACTGATGAATGTCTCCAGCTCCTCTGATGATGGTATTGGCGGTGAATGGAATAATACTCCTTACTTAATTAAACAACAGTAATGCTGTCTATACTACAGCGTGTACAATCACTGTGTACTATACAATCTACTGCTGTTTTCATACATATGGAGTGATGATCAACATTTTACTCACATCAAGTGGACTTTCTGACAGTAACATTAGCTGAATTCTGTGGTTTTTCTGTGGTATATTTTGTAATCTTGCAGTCTTGTGTAATCATGACTCCTTCGTGGAGACATTCTCGTTGTCTTAGCTGTCTTCATTAGTACCCCCTATATAGACTAACAGTTTCCACCTCATGTTAGTTTGTTGTTGTGTTAGTATGCAGTCAAGCTTTTCAGCATTTCTACTGTCCCTTGGATCTTTGTGTTTCTTTGTTTCCTCATATGTCTAATTCTTTCCTTGTGCATGACCTAAAGCACACATAAAGCTCTATAATAATAAACTGGTAGTAATAAAATTTAGTTACGAGTATGATTGCACTTATTATTGATTATTTCAGCGATGTGTGGTTGGCTGCTAATATGAACTTTTTAAAGCATTTTTTGAGTATGTTTGAATATTGGTTAAGATGGTTTTCTCTCCAATATAGGCTATATGATGAATATGGCTTTGTTTCTGTCTACTCTGCTGTCATCAATAGGCCTGCTGTAAACTTACCTGAAACACAGTCCAAAGCAAACACAGAAAAGGCTTTATGAGGGGAGAAGGAGCTATTTCAGTGTGCATAACTGGCTGCACACCTACACCTGATACCGCAGATATTAGGGTGGAAACCTTTCAAAGCATGAACTGGGTGTTTTTCAGCAGTTTCTTTTCATCTGCGTTCAGCTGTAGATATGAATTTATTTGAAAATCTAAACAACCTACGACTTTCTTTTTGTAAATGTATAATCATAATCTCCTATTGACAGTATGTGAATTTTGTCTAAACTAGAGTCTCTTTGTAAAATGAAGCTTAAAGTATTTCCATGGTAGATCTGCTTTCTTTGGCTGACTGCACTGTTGAATCACACAATACTAACCACACTGACTTCTATTACCATTCTCCAGCTTGCTTCTCTTTACTAATTTTGCCCTTTGTTGACAGCTTGAGTGCAGAAAAACCACAATGTTATACATTCACAAAAGGTGTGAAATCTGATATCAATAATAATGTCGACTACATGGATTTATCCGCCTTTTGATGTTTTCGTAGGAGCTGATTCTGATATGGCAGAGGCGTAGAGGAAGAAGACTGAGGAGAGTTATTTAGTGCATGATGTGTTGAATCAGATAGAGAAACTTGTATGAAAAAGCCACTTAGACACCACTGAGCAAACACGCAGTGATCCAGTGTTTGAGCTTGTGGACTAAACGAGCAAACAAATACCATGTTAGCTGAAAACTTTCCAAAGCTACACAACATCACACAATTTTTCTTTATAGCAACAAAAATGCAACTCTTCATTTAGGCTCGCTGAAGATCCATGGAAGCTGCTGCTCTTTTAAGGCAGTGCAGCATTTTGGCCATAACTAAAAAAAGCCAAACAACTAAAATATTCATCGGTATCGTCGTTCATGCATTCATTTATTCATAGAACTTTATTAATCCCGAAGGAAATTCATGCATTATGTAATATAATACATATCAAAACAATGACTCACCTTGAATTTTGGTACAAGTGCCAATGTTTTCATAATAATTATTTTGATAAAATTTCCTTTACTTTGTATTCAGGTGGCTAATATTGTTGTTTCATGTAAAATATATGGATTGTCACAAGATTTGAGGGAGTTATTCATTAAACTGGTTTGGTCACTTTTAGATGTTATAAGAGTAGATTTAGATCTGAGGGATTCTCTTTCCTTTACTCCTCCACTCTGCCATATTGCTGCCCATAGAATTTACTTGCAGGCTATGCTGGCATCAAAATTAATATTATTTACTTAAATAGAGAAAAAAGCAATTCATATTGCCAGCCTGACACTAATAAAATATTTAGAAATTTTTTGAAAACATATTGAAAATCTAGAAAATGATCACCTGTAATGTAAATCTGAAGCGCAGTGCAGTGCATGTATGTGCAGCAAAACTCGCGCTCATAATAAACAATAGGCAGCATGGCCTTTTAGGACTAAAATGACTGTAGGTAATAATGTGTTGAGGGTAAGTGAAGACCTCTGGCACCCAGCGAGACCCCCAGCTCTGCTTCTTCCCTCCCCTTTAGCTGGCCCCTTCTCTCTCTGCAGGCACTGAACAAAGAGAGAACCCAAACAATGGATCACTCTAAGAGTTGAATGGCTTTGCGGGTCAAGCACTAACCCCCTCCCTCTCCCTGTTTGACAGAAACACAACCCACACTTGTTCTGCTGAAGAGAGGCTGACCCTCCCGGCAAAGAAATAATGAACACTGTCTGGGCATTAAACTGATAAAACTACGGGGACTGGAATCAGTTTGGCAGACAAATCACCTCTAATGGCGTGAGGCTGGAGCCTGTCTTCTGTCCTGTCTCTCTCCTCTTCATTACAAGTCTACTGTACACTGTCCAGGCATCCATATAGTCATGTTAAGCTGCTCAACAGAGTTCATAGCTCAGGACGTGACCTTAAAGAGCAGCTGTCCACTCTTTTTCTTCAGGCATCACTCGTTTTTTACATTTACTTCATTTTCTGTTTTCAATCTTGGTTGCTTGTAATGGTGTTGCAAACAAAGAGGCCATCATATGCAGTCAACTGGAAATGTGTTTGGGGAGTTATTTGCTAGGCAAATTGACTGATCAACTGCCACAGAAGCCTCTGTTGATAAATAAAAGCTCCGCCTATCACATCTCTCGCAGCATCAGGGTTCAACCCAGACATTTGCATGTTTCATAGTCAAATTTGTTAAAAATACATTTGCAAATCATTTCTAGAATTTATTGTGCACCTTCTTCCTGGAGTTTCACAGCAGCTGGCAGGTTGTAAATCACATCACAGAAAGATGAAGAATTTCTTTTCAACTGCTTTCCTGTGCATGTCTGAACCATCATGTTCAGTTGTTGTATGGATTTAAAAACACAGTCAGGCATCTGGTGCTGTAAGGTTAAGGAATTGTTTTAATGTTATAAATTATGTGCAAATGCAATTAGATCCAGGTCTGTTCATAGCCCCGGCAAGGTACGATAAGATAAAACTTAATTATCCCCATAGGGACGAGGGGTAAGATCATCATCATTTACTGATGCCTCCCTCCTCCACTTCTTCTTCCTACACTTTAACTTTGCTCCTTTTTAGCTCTCTAACGCCTGTATGGTGTATCAACTGCATTTGAGCTCCTGTCATATTTGTATATGGCAGCCATGACACTTCTGCGGAGCTCAAACGGTGGTTTTAAAGCTCCCTGTCTGCATGGGCAGCTGAGGTCTGGAGGCATCCAAGCTGTTCAGTCTTTCACCTTCGCTCGCAGCCCCTCCCCCAGGTCAGCGGCCATACATTAGATCAAGCTAGGCCTCAAAGGGTCAAGCAACCAGTGCCAATCATTCCACAGTGCACGATACGCAGGAGGGCAAAAAAAACTATAAGCCTTTATAAAAAATATTATCTCTTTATCATTTGGTAGTCAGTATGTTTTCCCTGATATGGTATTTATCCCTTATTTGCATTAATGTCACGAGTTGAGATGCCAAATTTAATCTGCCTTCAAAATCTACTACTAATAAAGAACTGTGGTAGAATTTTAATGTTATATGTGCAATTTCCTGATAAATCTCCCATATAAAAATAGAACTGTTTTTACATGCTGTACAGGTATTTCTGTTTAATGTAAGCAGTTTAAATAATTCATAATGGCTATTTTATACTATTTCCCAATGTTTAATGTAAATTAGCAGTCATTTAAAAGTGTTCAATAAAAATAAAAATAGTAATAGTAATATTAAAATGGCAACAGCAGTGTGACAGACATGTATACACCCTTTTCTTTTTTTAACCCTGTTCTTTCCAAGCTCCTTACAATAATAACAACATAGTGTTTCTGACTGTTCTCTGTGTATCTATGCCTGCATATACTCCAGACTGCACTGTAAGGAAACTCTATGGCTCATTTGCCTCTGCTCCTGCACCCTGAGAATTGACTGTGTAAAAGAATCATCCTCAGCTTGAATCTATTATCACCTGATCCTGTACTGTTGCAAGTCTGCCAGGTCCACGGATAGAACAGTCTCACGTTTAACCCTTTCCTCTCTGCTGGATGGCATTCTCTTTCCCTGACTATTACCAAGAGTAAATGTTTTTCTTCACCCTCTCCAATGAGTAATTTTTGGTGTCGAACTTGTCTCTAACCTTTTCCTACCCCCTTTTGTTTGGCTTTTGTTTGGCAACAGCTGTTATCATGGATTTCTTTTTCTTTTTTTCTTCTTCTTTTTTTTTTTGGTCAGCTGTGATTGCTTCGGGCAAAACAGGAGCAGATGGTGTTTTGCTATGCATGAATGGAGCGTTAGAGGAGTTGGACTGAATAGGCCAAGTTTTGAATGGTGTCTACACAGCACCTGCCTCTTGTAGCAGCAGGGACATCCTAGTGGCATGATCTGTCTTGGCTTTGCTGCCATCGTAAGGGATGAAAGAAAGAAACAGAGGGGGAACCTTGTTGGGTACCGTCCATATTTATTGATTTTCCTGCAAGTCGTGGCATAATGTGGTGTACAGTCAGTTTGAGTTAATTGGATGTGACACAGCATGCACGTGTAATCTATCACTCTAGTCTCCTGGTACACTTTATCAGTTTTGTTGCCATAGAAACATGTTGGCTCTGTAATAGCCTATATTAACAGGCTAAGTAAGTTGCAATAAAAGGCAATTTCAGAGTAGGGATCCTCTGCTGAACACAAAGCCTATAAAATACTGATGAAATAAATCGGAAAGTGGCAGCAGGGGGAGAGCGAGCTGGATTTTTATATTCTTAAACTAAACAAAGTCCAAATAAAAAGAAACTGCTATCATTTCCATGCAATGCAGGGACATCTGTCAACCTCTGGGGCATGATGATCTGTCACAATAAAAAAAAAGAAGCTTTTTCAAATCGCTGACAGCTTGCTGAGCATTTTTTTAGAGCAACTGTATAATTCAACTGAGGATAAATGCTCCAGATGCATTTGGTCTGCAAAAAACTGACAATGCACAATAACAAACTGAGCTAACCATAATAATCTGAAACAAACCAGTCCCTAACTCATATTTTCACTGATGTTACTGTTATAAACAGTTTTTCTTTGGACTTTCGATGTTTATTCCATGACCTTTATTACGTTGACTGTAAGGTAGTAGTGGCTCTCTTATCTGCTTTCCATTTCTGCTTAAGCTACACTCAAATACATGGTGTTTAAACATTGTTTAAACATTAGATAACAGCAGATTGTGATCTGTTTCAATATTCTATTTATTATGATCACATACAGTTAATCATTTACTGTTGTGGGGAAAGAGGATTATTCATTACTAGCACCAAGTCACCAGAGTACAGACCAGTGATGTGCGTTTTTCTTTTGGTGCATGCTAACATGGAGGTATCAGATCTGTGACAGCGTAGCAGTGCACAAGCTGACAGAGGTCACAAGACTGGCAGATCAGACTTACCTTAACAGAATTCAACAAAAGCAGGGGATAAGCCTAATGGCTGAATCACTCGGTCTCCAAGGCAACATCATTGTGCTGAATTCCGTGGATGGAAAATGTGTGTACACATGCATGTTTCTTGTGCAAACGTGTTTGCGAAAGATCAGAAAGATGGAAAGGGAGCAAAAGAGTATAAATCTAAATATTTATTTATTTATTTATTTGTTAAATCCGTTTCCCCTAAAATTCAGAAAAATTTTATTTTTAAATTAAATCAAAGTGCTAAATTAACTGACTAAATCAGAAAGGTTGCAAAGGGTATCATAATATTTACACTAAGCCTATTGAATATTCTATTAACTTTGCTAAGAGTCTTTGTCTGTGGTGCTCCTTCAGTCTGGCAGGTCAAAAGTTCTCTAAACAAGCGTTACCATTGGTCAGGGATGTCAGCAGTCCGGGAGACTAACAGAGCAGCCAGCAGCCCCTTCCAAACAAAGTTCACTATTCATCTCAAAGGTCAATAGTTCTCTCTGTGAAGCTCATCAACGCAAGGTCAAGAATTCTTTAAATGTAGTCAGCCATTTCACTGGAGGTCTGATTCCTCCTAGTAAACAAAGCTTGACATTGGACTTGTAGAGGCAGATGTCTCTGCACTCTATTGGATCAGGTCTTATTAGGGGAAAAAAGGGTTGTTTTTCCTCCTTTTTCTTTAGGAGACAATGTATAGGTTGCCGTATCATAGTGGCAGGTTCTGCATCTGCGACCAGACTGTGCGAGTGACTGCAGCGTGGGTCTTATGGTCAGATGGTCAGTGTCAGCAGGGCTTTTGTTAAGCTCATATTGTATCTGTGCAGTGAACGGGAAAATAACAAAAGAGCCAAATAAATCATTAAAATACAGAATCCCTTAGCTTCCACATCTGACTCCTTAGTCATCCTTGGCACTGTGCCCACCAACTGACCTCAGTGGGGAAGAAGGGGACAATTAGGTCACTTCATGACTGCATTACTCAAATGACATATTAATGTCATACTGCCCTTCATGCATTTCATCAGCCTTAGTTAATGATGAGGACAGGAAGAAAGAACTGCATAAGTTATTGACTGCTTCATTCTATGATCATATCATATTGCACTGAGGAAACAAATGATCTTATGGATACAAGGCTGATGCATAAAGCAGGTGAATACATTTATTTATTCACCTATTCAGATGAAGCCAGCCTTCATGATCCGGGGATGTATAGCAGTGTATTATTCTTGTAAATTATGTGTGTGTGTATAATGGTGTTTTGAAAATATCTGTAACCTTTTTATTGCACAGTCCCATAACTCCAACCCTGGCTATGAGATATTTGTACACACAGTGACCGCAGTACTGAGGGGTTATGGAATAACAAGAAGCTCCATGCATTATTAATGGGCTCTGCTGTGAATCTGTTCAGAATAATAACAGCGATTTCCCAGAGCCTCATTACTGTGTGTTTTTAAAGCATGTGCTTGGTATCCATGGACACCCGCTCTCACATTCTCTTCTTCCCCCTGTATTGAGATTCAGGTCATGCACGGCACTTGCTGTTTTTAATTTTCATTTCATCATAAGCACTTTAAGACTGTTGCCAGTGCTTATTTGCAGTTTTCCTGCAGACCTCTTCACTCAGGCTTCTGACAGGACAGATGCTGCAATTAATCACGGCAGAGAAATGGGCATCATTTCCACACCGAGCTGAAGAACCAATCACCGCAGCAGCAGAGGCAGCAGAGGCAGGCCTCCGCTCCAAATTACAAATGCCTTCCTAAAACTAACTAATTGAAAACAAACCAAAATGTGAAAATTCTATCAAGCCGCTATCACAGAAGCGCAGGAGCGAATTCACTTTCCTAATTTGTAACTAACATTAACCCGTGTTTAAAATGTCTCAGCTGCCATTGGAAGAAATAAAGGCCCCTTCTCTGGGCCAGTGGATTCACAGCCTATTGTGAAGATATGATAATTATTGTTTGCCTGCCTTCCCTCCCCCGCTCACCATATTATTCAAGGGAGCACAGCAAACCCCTGGGGATGTCTTGGAAATGAAGTGATTTTAAAAGGGAGTAAGAAAGAGGCAGAATCCAGTGCACTGGTGTGTGAGAAGGGGACTGTTATTGAGACAAGTACCAGTTACATGCTGACCTCGTCCAGTATCAACACTGTTTTTACACACAGTAACAATGGACTTCCATTCAAATCACTGAGAAACAGCACACAGTATAATAAAGCCAACATGAATGCTCATTTAACCTTGTAAAGTATTGTTCTCATAGATTTACTTCATAGAAAACATACAAATTTATCTTTTTATATCTGGTGAGCGCTATGAATATCTATAACTGCGGTTCTCTTCAATAACTAACAAGGAAATGAAGAAGTTACGAATAGAAATTATGATTAATATAAATTTTGAAAGAAAACAGTTCCTTCAAATAAATATTTGTGATTGAGAGTTTAATTTTCAACAGAGACACAAAGAAATATATAATACTTCATACAAAATTATGGCTACTATCATATTAGTGGTGGAATGTCTCTGGATTCGTCTTCATGGCTGAGCAAAAACTCCAACATTAATTTACTTTTTCTATCTTGAGCAGAAAACAACCTTTTCAGAACTCCATACGGATATGCATCGACTCTATGGACAGTTTTCAAATGCAGTTGGTTTTTAAGCAAAATACAAACAAAATTAATTGCTGCTATTGTAACTCATAAAAAAGTATAAAAGAGCAGAAATGCACTATGTGATATAGCAATCCACAGGTCGTTTAACAATGTTTTAATTAAAGCCTCACATATTAAAACTTTACAACAGGTGATATGAAAAATGTACAACATTTTCTTGTTTCTTTTTTTCCCCCGGGACTTCTGTACAGCTGGCAAAAATACCTCCGATGCCTTTTCAGTTGGCTTTGGCAGTGCAACAAACTGGCTCTGCTAGTTTTCTTTTTTCCATTTTTTTTTTTAAACAATGACAGTATCAAGGAGCAGAGTAAAAATACATCAATCCCCAAACCATCTGCCTTGATCCAGAAATTTGTATTTACCATAAAATATCCCCTTTGTTACACAAAATAAAAACATAATTTAATTGTTAAACATCTGAAGTAAAAACAAATAGATTAAAGAAGACTTTTTTTTGGGAGGGTGCCAGTTACACACTTTTCGGCAAATCATCTGGTAAATTACTGGATAAAGGAGGTCTCGCCTCTTCCCACTCTACAAAACATGTACAGCAGATTACAGCTACAGAGTGATGATGGGATGAAATAAATGATTTATGGCAGTTTCTCTCTCTGTCGTTTCAGTCGTTCATCCACAAATCTGGATCCCAAGACCTGTTATTTTCAGTTGCCCTCATTCTTGAAAAGACACTGTCTGCATTTGTGAAATGTTTTACATTTGTGTTCCAACACCACTGGGCCTCCAACATCCGATGATCTGTAGAGTTACGTCTGCAAGAATGATGGGTGAAAGAGAAAGGTTGGACTAAAGAAAGTTTGCTATATACCGGCCAGTGTGGGAACAAAGACGAATGGTTACTGGTTTCCAGCAAGGATCCTGTGAGTCATTCAGTTCAGGCAAGAGCTGATAAAAATCCTTTTGATGAAACGCATTCAGAGTGTCCTCACACTGCGCTGAACTGACAACTCTGGCCTCATAAATAAAGCTTTATTGTTAAATAAAACAGTGAAAGATTTGCTTCTTTCAACATACTGTGTGTCCAGTCAGTTCAAATTGAAAACTGAAAGACCTCACAAACAAATAAACAATCACTGGGTGCTCGCCCTAAAAGGCTTCCGTCATAGCTTAGCCTATTTTATAGACAAAAACCCAGTTAACATATTAATCCCCTGTACACGCATGTGCATATCTGTCTATAACAATGGACAAGTTCTTTGTATAACATTCTAAATCTTACACACACTTCTTAAGTGCAACTTAGAAAAGCAACATGTTTGATGCTTTTTATTCTATTCCTGTTCTTTTAGATAGGACTTCCATTTGGCTCAGTAAATGCTGACCTGGGATAGGACCTGGGCATGGGCCTGAATTTGGGAAGGATGCGGCTGCTGCTGTGAGGCTGGCTGCGGGCTGCCAAGTGATGCAGAGCCTCCCACTGAATGGGGTGTACCAGGAGAGTGTTGAGGTGGAGAACACTGGGCCTGGTGCTGCTGCTGCTGCTGCTGATGATGATGATGTTGCTGCTGTTGCTGTTGTTGTTGTTGCTGCTGCTGCTGTTGCTGCTGCTGCTGGAGTTGTTGAATTTGCTGCTGATGCAGCTGATGCTGCATCTGCATGTGCTGCAGCTGCATCTGCTGCTGCTGTTGTTGCTGCTGTTGCTGCTGCATGTGGTGCTGCTGCAGCTGTTGCTGGAGATGATGTTGGAAATGCTGATGCTGCATCTGCTGCTGGATTTGCTGGTGATGCATCTGCTGCTGCTGCATCTGATGGTGCTGGAGGTGCTGCTGCATCTGCTGCTGCTGTTGCTGCTGCTGGAGCTGCTGCATTGCATGCTGTTGCACCGGTTGCATGGGTGGGCTCATCTGAGAGACTGCTGTGGACTGGGCACCTGCCACCATGGACCCTCCAGCACCCATCTGGCCGAGCAGCTGTGGAGGCATCCCAGATGACATGTTCTGGTGGGAAACTGTAACAGAGGTCACGATTTGACTGCCCCCTAGTCTCATCTGCAGAGGCTTTGGGGCAATGGCCCGTGGCAGGGCTTGTTGAAGAGCCTGGGAAGCTGATGGCATGGAGGGGTGCTGGTTGAGGGGTGACGGCAGCACCAGGCCAGGGGACAGGCTTGTGGAGGCCAGGGTCTGCTGCACTGAGCGAATTGTCTGGGCTTCAGCTGATTCTGCTGCAGCCTGGATAAGTGAAAAACATAAAAACTTATTACGATTACAGATTTCACCCATTTAAAATCCCACTACCTCCCTTTAAATGGGTAGCATATAGTATCTAGTAACTACTTCAGTCATTATAAGTCCTCCACAACTTCACAGTGCATAATATGACACAATGAACTCAATAATTCACATCACCTTTCTGATAAATTCACACATTTTAAAGGTGAAAAGAAGAAATGGTTTCTCACCTTGGAAACCAGGCTCGCACGGTATGCTGCTAGAGCTTTTAAATATTCTTTCTTAGCAGCTTCTGTTTTGCTTTTGTAAACCTGTGATGACACAAAAATGTGTGTGAACAGAAAATTACAGCTTTTAAAATGGCAAATAATAATAATTTAAGGTAGACTGCATACTACTTTAGAGTGGCGCTAAACTCTGTAGTACCTGCTTCTGTTCCTCTCCAAGACCATCCCACATAGATGCCACAATCTTTGACACTTCTCCAAAGGTGGCATTAGGATTCTGACCCTTGATAGCAGCCTGAGTGTCTCTAAAGAAAAGGGCATAAGCTGACACCGGCTTCTGGGGCTCATTGGGATCCTTCTTCTTCTTCTTTTTCGGGGTCTTAGATTTCTTTGTGGGATCAATGGGGGCTGGTCGTTTCTCCCCAATGACCTGAAATGATGGCAGGGTTAACATAAGGACAATACCAAAATTGCTCTTTAACAGAGTCTACTTTTTACTGCAACCTTTTAATACAGTAATCCAAATCATTAAAAGTTTGCTCACCCTGTTGGCTTCATCCTGCTCATCCTCATTGATGGAGCTGGAGGGTGAGGGTGTTGCAGACTTGCTGGCAGGAGGTGAGGGGGAAGTGTGGGTGATGTTGGGTCCTGCCATGTTTAAGGTTAGCTGTGTGTTGAGCTGGGATTGGTTGATGGTGGTCAGCTGATTTCGTGACATCATACCATTGGGGCTGTTCATGCTGATGATGGACTTCATCACCATGGCTGGGTTGGATGGATATTGACGTAGATGACCCGGGCCAACGTTCTGCAAAGAAATTCACATAATGGCAAACACCACTTGTTAAAATAATTCAATAAAACTGTACTTTTTAAAAATTCATGTTTTTGTTGACTGAGGCCCTTTCTGTTTTTTTCCCTGTACAGACTTCATGCTGCACCTAATTTGTTTCTGCTATCCAGCTTGAATAGCTGCTCAGTGTGACACCATGCTGCCCAAAGCTTGAGAACCTGTATTCCTTTACCACAGCAGAAATGGGGTCATTGGATTCTGTGGGTTGTTATGTAGCAGATTACATGTCATGATGTCCTGGGTCTTAAATGTCTCTATTACAAGACCTGATAAATTATCTCAACACCCGAGGTGCCATCTTTATAAGTCAGTAATAGATGACTACACAGCTTGGTTGATTCATTTCAAAACTCTATTGTATGGAAATCTGTGACACAGCTTTAGACTGCCCAGTCCCTGTAGGGGAACAGTGGACTTCAAATGCCACAGTAATATTACATATATGTGTGTGTGTGTGTGTGTGTGTGTCAGTTTGTATGCACTACTTTATTTAAGGTTATACAACTCCGAAGTTGGCACCTTTCAAAGATCATGCTTCACTGTTAAAGAGTGGAAAAAAAAATACTTGTACAGATCAACTCCATAAATCAGCCAGTTGAAGGAATGAAGCTTAAGAGGTTTGGACAGGTCCCATCCATTCTGCCATCCAGGGTATAATGTAATAACATTTTCTCTTTCACCTTTTCCTAGTAAAACATTCAGTTCTTGAAAGAGTCTTAAAGAAGGTACAGGCGAAGTGTTTGCATTGATTGTGGTGAGGAGGAAATTACGAAGCCTGCCAGCTCTCCAGAGGGAAGACTGATCAGACAGCCAACAGAGCTGACATGGAACAGAGAGGGGATGTGAACACAACAGAAAAGGTGATTTGTTCTCCCTGGGTACATCCATCTGGTATTCAGCAGCACAAACTCAATCTCTCCCAACATCAACACATCATAAACCCACGCACCTGGCTTTATTGAAAGAACCTTATGAATGCCCGTCTTTGAAAACAATATTGTAACACCATTTCAGACAGAAACATATTGGATCTACAATCCATTTCTTTCTCATATGCCATGTCTACTGCTTATCATAAATACAATCTATGAAGTGAAAATGGATTTATATTTACATGAAAGAGCGGGTTTCAACAAAGAGATGAGGAAAAGTTGGGGAAAGAAATTTAAAAACATATTGTTATTGTTCTTCAAATATGGAAATCCTCACAAATAAAAGCTGCAATAAACAAGCCTGCAACCAAATGACTGTGATTTACATATCAGCAACCCACTATGTTCCAAGTGCTATTGTCATCTTCATTACTGGGAACACGATGGCTCACCGTTTGCTCTTTGCTCGCTACGAACATCAAAGATGCACACACTGAGCTCATTAGTCGTGGCCATCTGTATAATAACACTTTTGCCCAATCCTTGTGGTGCAGTTTTGACTTAGAGCAGTGGCTCATTTTGCCGTTTGGGATGTGGTGAATTCTTTGAAATGGCTTCAAATTAAATATAGTGCATTAAAGAAACAAAGAAAAAAATGTTTTAATGATCACCTTTAGACACATCATTATATCACATTCAACACCCTGCTAAATATCTGGTTTTACAACATATTTCTGCAATAACCAGAGTACCAGCAATTTAGCACCTCACTCTACAAAAAAGCAACGGCAGTTGCGTCACTGAAATGCCAGCATTAGAACATCTGATTTGAATAAAAACATAACAGCTAATAAGTTAGTCGAAGAAATCATCTTAAGTAACAGTTGTCTTGATTGCGAATATGAATCTGATACTAGGGAGGTTTATTTATGTCCCTCTGGCTCCTCATTTGCATTTTGATTGCAGCATTGTCTGGAGTCACAGCAGACATCCAACCAGATAGTTTGATAGTCATCGTAAATCTGCAAATAATTCTTTATCTTGGGTACACAGTGGCCAGATGTGCCCTCCTCAATCAGATTTGTGCGTTTCTAGGTGTGCTCCTATCTGTGTGTTTGCACATCAAACACTAACAAGCTGAAATGTACTCTCTAATCAATAAAAGGTTTTCTGAATGTAAATTCAGTTTGTGCGATACCCCATTGTGTTGCTTTAAAATTGCAAAGCTGAAATGACTAACAACAAAATAATGATTTTTAGAATATGCTGCAAAAAAAGAAGAAATAGATTGTTTTGTTTTGTACATTATCACCGACTTTAACCACTCTGAACACAGCAGCAGCATAAAGTGTTCTGAAAGCTAGCACATGAGTGTAAAAAAATGTTTATTATATTCATTTATTTATTTTTTGACAATGCATGAAACCCTTTCCACAATAAACGCAGGTCAATAAAACCAGCAGCGGAGCTGAAAAAAAAAACACAACATTATGCATTCACCAAGTGATAAAAATCTCAACACCGATGTCAATGAAAACAGACTCTAGTCTGTTCTTAAAGATATTGAAAATCAGAATTTGGGAAGAATTTATGAACAGTGGCACCAAGCTGTAACAGGCTGAAAAGAATGTTAACAAGTTCAATTTCCATTCAATCAATGCCAGAGCTCTTGGAAATGTTCCGTGGCAGGAGAGGAGTAAAATCATCTATATGTTAATTATAAGGATGAATCCCCCAGTAACTTTCGCCAGCATGAAAGGTCAGTCCTATTAAAGATAGTTTATCAGTGCTCTGCACATATTCCTTTACTCGGCTTCTAAACGGGAACATCATTTTATTTTTTTTTTCCCTTCCATTTTCTGCAACCTGCTGAAGTCTGTGCTTAAGCCAAATGAGAAAAATGGAATTTTGAATGCCGGTAAAGGCTATAATAGCACGAAGATAAATTGTTTTTCTTTCCTCTGCCCTGTCTCAGTCAAACACACTTCGCTCTCTTTCCCTCTCTGTGGTGTGCAAACTCACTCCATCCATCTCGCCAACCTCTAACCCCCACTTAAAAACAAATCTCTCTCCTTCTCTCCTCCCCCCTCAAACTGCAAGGCCAGCAGGTCCCCTCCCCCCTTTGTCTGGTGCAGCCACTGACCCATACCCCTTTCCACCATTTCTCCTAGTGCATTATGGGTATTTAAAACTTGTCCAACATGACATCATTTCAGTTTGTGAGCTGCCTGAGAAAAGTAAATTACAGAATCAATCATGCAGAAGGTCAAGCTGAGACTTCATTACAAGTATTGCATGCCTGCATGAATATCTTTCATTTCTGACTGACCCAATATGTCACAATAGCTGTCTGTCGGGAGAGGAAAGAAAAAAGAAGAAGAAGAAGAAGAAGAAAAAAAATCCCTTAAATTGATGTACAACTCATGTCAGTGCTTCTTGGCTTGGAAAGGAGATAAGAGGACAGTGTAGAAAAACATGCTTTCTGCAACACTGCTCACATTTTCCATTTGATTCAGGATATAGTGGTTTTTGACCAGTCAGAATTGTGGGTATTATACTCACTCACAATCTACACAGTATCGTGGCATATCAAATCATGTGAACGGCAAACTACAAATGGCTTTTTCAGACTTACTTTTATCTTGCATGATGGATGCCGTTCAAACGCTACCATCGCTTATTAGCATATCTTTGCTGCTGCAAAGCTAATGACATGTGAAACAGCTAGTTGGCAATGAAAAATATATAATGCATTACCACATAGTGGTAAATGTAATAAGACAGCAGGGCTCCTATCTTCTAAATATTGATTTTAACATCTAATACAACCGGTTGACTAGTGTAGGTATCAAATCCAATCAGAGAGGACACAGAGCCCATTTCACTACATGCTTACACGTGTCAAGAAAACCCTCAAATGTGGTGAAGGCACCAGGTGTTTTTTGAAATAAAACCCAGAGACCCTTGCTGTGCAGCAGGGAGAAAATCGAGAAGAAATTGTGAATAAAGCAATACTGGCAGCTCTAACTCCAGTACTATTTGGCACTATTGAGACTCAATCACAAATCAGGAGGACACATGCTGGGAGACAAAAATGAGAGTCAGAAGCTTGTTAGGAGAGCAGATTAAATAAATAATGACTTCAGATTCAGGGCTTGCCAGGCACATTGCAGCTGAGAAAATGTATTTCTCTTTGTAGAAGCCCAGCATCTGTGGCCAATTTGCAAGACATACGCTGAACATTAAGGGGAGAGGAATTAGCAGAACACTTGGCAATGCAATGACATGGAAGAAGCTTTTTGAAAATAGCCCAGGTATATTTGCTGGTTGGGTTTCTCATTAAGTTCTGATAAGAGACAGGCTTTCATACAGGCTAAGTATTCTACATGAGTAAGCTAGCACAGAGGAAGGAAACCAAGACAAGAGTTTGGGAAATATGAGCATGGTGGCTTGATGAAAAATGTAATTGCAATAGTGCACGGTTTATTTGTTTGCCCCTGAAGCCATAACAAATAACACAGAATGTAATCATGTATATAAGGTTGTCATTCCTTTATCAGTGTGCTGACAAAATGACAAAATACCCCTGTTAGGGCCTTCGTAAATCATTGTCTCTATATATGGAATACAGTGAAAACAGTGCTGTTACTTATCTCATTTAGTTGCATTCTCTTCTCAAAGCAAAGATAAAACCACAGATGAATAGAATTTCTAAAGGCATTGTCACAAGACTTTTGGGGATCAATCCCATTTACAGGAAAAATGAGGGGCCACCACAAGTCTTCCTGCGGTACAATGTGCGATGACTGATAACGAGTGAGTAGTGTGCCGACGACAATGCCACGAGGCAAAGAGTAAAAACCCACATTCTCCCCTCAGTTTTTAATAGAGTCTCTGCACAATCAGAGACATGAGCCATGCAAATGGTGTTAAAGAGGAATAATGTTTGAGAATCAAATCTAATCCTCCAGCAAGTCATGAGAACAGTCAGGAATGTAATTGTGTCAAGGTTCCGTTTCTTCCAGATGCAGAAAGCTTAACTGACCATGAAATGAAAATTCTTTAGGCAAAAAGCCTTCAGGGGCTCACTTACTGTATGCAGCCGAGATATTTTAAAAGCTGCAATTATTTCACATGCCAGAAGCATGGGAGCAGGAAAAAGAGCTGTAAAAATGTTACAGTCCTTTCCCATATGGAATGTAAATAAATATACCTAATATCACTGTGATTCAACAAATGTGTTAGGGAGAAATGGGGGCAGAGGGTCTAAAACACATTACATTTATTCACACACACTTCTAATAATAATAATGGCGCCTCATCTCAATGCAATCTGATTTGTGACTCACAAAGCAAATGCACCATCAATACCATCATCTTTTTGCTGATGCCTTTGTCCTTTCAATTCTTCCCTCCTAAATGAATCTTCCATTTTTGTAATGGCTCTGTAAGACAACTAGGCAGCCAGTGACATTTCCATTTTTCCTCCTCAGTGCTTCCATGATTGTGGCATTTGAAAATGCCTGTCCAGCCTCAGACAACGATCTCACAATCTGTAGCACACAACAGTACCAACATAAAGAAAGTGATTATTTCACTCTATAGTTCTATGTTTAATCAAGTGCAATAATATTAACCAATTAAAATTATACGTATCAACATTTTACTAGTGGGATAATTCTCCCCAGTCCTAAACTCTAAAAATAGCATGTGTCGTTACTGAAGACCTCATGTGACACTTTGCTGAAGCGCAGATCAGCATTTACAGCAGGAAAAAAAGGTTTCAGGAGGTAACATGAATTAAATATGAGCATGTGAAACTGTGGCACGTTTGGGTCCCATTTTCACCGTCCTCCTGGGGATGAATGAGCATTGTACTCTAACACCTGTGATCTATTCACATCTGTTCACCTCATATAGAGAGGGATCATTCACATTCCTGTTTTGTTTTTTTTTTATTTTTTTAACAGATAAAAAATGCTCACAGTAAGTAACATAATATCATGACATTTACTCAATGTGATCATATACCTCCTGTGTTGTAAACAAGGCCAGATGCTGTGCCAGATGCACCGACAATAGGAGGCATGCAAAACTCTGAAGGTGACATTACAGTATGGTTCAGTAAAAGGGCCTTCTTATAAAGGTGGATTAGTGCAGCTCTCCAAATTCTGTCTTAAAGTCTTTCAGTTTGGATACATCATCAAAAAATAAATCTGGAGAGTAGGACACTTGCTGGAGAAGCACTGGTGCAAGATTTCTTATTCTAGATAAATGAGAGCAAGATAATGTTTTTTTTTCTTCACTTAGTTGTGAGATGGCAGTGCTCACCACAGACTGGCCGTTGTTGACAGACACCCCTTCTTGGTCCATCATGTTGCGTGAGATGGTAATCGAGGGCAGATCCAGACTCTGTGGGGGAAACTGGGGGATTAAGGGACCCCTGTGTGGAGCTGGGGGCTCAGGCATTGCTGGGAATGGCGAGTCCACTTCTGACAGACCCAGACCGGACTCTGTCTCAGGTGGAGGTGTAATGGGAGGAATCTCAAACTCCTCATCTCCCAAGCTGGGTGTATGAAAAGTCTGCAAGAAAGAGGAACAAAGAAGAAAATTATGAAACCCACCAACACAAAAGAGGCAGGAAGCATTTGTTGAGGTGGGCCTTATCTAACAGGCTGGAAGGAAACCTTCAGGGATTAAATCAGATGACTTTGTTTAAGAGATGGAGTGTTTTAGTGGAGTGGTAACACACTTTTCTGTAAGTGCACTAAGATGTAACATTTCCTAAACCTATTAAAGTCCACTTTAAGGAAAAAGAAGGAAGAAGGCGATTGTGGAGAAAGACGTCAAAAGCAAAAATATCAAGCAGCAATCATGGGAGAGAGAGGATACATGATAAAAGCCCTTAATCTTGGGGATGTTGGGTTGAAGTGCAGTGAAAATACACGTCACAGGGAGATGGGTTTAAAGAACATTTTCAAAGATTATAACGCTTGGCCAGAAGTGTTTCTTTTTGTTCCCCTTGCCTGCACCCTTAAATCTGCTCATCAAACAGCCTAATCCTTCTGCCTTTCGAATTAAAGCTTTTGGTCACACTTAATTTGCTTATGTGCCTTCTTGGAGATGGAACTGTTCACCTACTTGGGTCTTGTTTTCATCTATGCATTGCATTAAGCTACCCTCTGCAAAGCCAAAATATTCATACCCTCACAATGACCACACTGCAGGTTCACATAAATGCAGGGCCTGCTATCTTAGGTGCTAGGCTTGCTGTGCTTCCAAGTAACCAACAACCTCTTTAAAGCACAGTTCACTTACTGAAAGTAACATGGTTTAAAATGCTCACACTGAGTAAAACAAAACTCATGTTAAACTCCAAGAATTCTTGGAAATGTTAGACTTTGGGTATGTGAACAAAGAGAAGCTACAGGTAGTTCTGCATCAAGAATCTGCTTGAGGTTGATCACAAACACCACTTTCTTGGCCCTGCGTCACTTTTATAGCAGCGGTTGCTTGTTAAGCCTCCTCCCAAATCCACATCTAGTTCCTGAAATTTCTCAGACAATCATGGCATGAAAATAATTGCCAAAAAAACAGAAGGAAGCAGGCACTTATGCCAATTCGAACAGCCACAGATGAGTTTCCCACATGCCGATTCACCTTTTCACACACCTGCCTGTAATTCTCAGAGGGATTGAGAGTCCTAGAGATGTTCATGCATTGCTTTTTGAGATAAGCTCCTTTGAAAAGGGTCCCGTTTTTCCCTTACTCTTACCACTTACTCACATGTAAAGCATCATTCAACACCCTGTAGTTCTGGCATGGTGTAAAAACAGGAATGGGGACCTTAACCTCAGCAGAGGTGAAGATGTGTTATCTAAAACACCTATGAACCTGATATTAACAACCCTGTCTTCCTCTGCTCTGCCTCTGGTAGGTAGGGGATAGAATAACAGAATAGAGACAAGGGAGGGAATATGCCAACACAGACCTTGATTAGGGAGTATTAATGTTCCCCTTGCTTGCTTTAGCACACAGACACTTGAAACTAATTCATTGCCTACTCAGGGCAGCTGTCTTGACAAGCACTGATGAATTCCAGTGGTGGGAGAAGCTAATAGAGTTTTTATTCTCCCCTTTTCTTTCTCTCTTCCTGCTCCCTACCACTGCTTCACTTTTCAGTGCTTGTTTCATAGCTAGAGAATCAGTTCTCCTATCGGAAGGAGCTAAGGTCATATTCCAGGCCTCTGGCTCTCAAAGTGTGAAATAAATCACAAGCACCTTAGGAACATTTACTAACAGTCCACTGTTGTCATATTATGCTCCAGTCCACTCAAAAACCACTGAAAGTTAGTTCACAATAATGCCTGTTCAGCAGCATGTGAATGAAAACCCAGTGTACGTTTATAAGGTTAATAAAACAAAACTGTCATGAGTCATGGACAAAATGTTCCAGTAGCACATGGAAAAGATCAGAGATCGTCTATCATCACAGCCGTCATTCAACTTTTTCAACTTCCCCCGTGGAGCAGGGTCAATCCCCATACCAGCCTTCAGATCTATCGCCCCAGTCTCATCTGGATCACATCATGCAACAATCTGAAGACATTGGCACTCTATCATGATCTCTCTAACAGGAGAGTTTCATCCTGTCTTGTCCACTACAGCCAGATACACTGCTTAGGCTGTGATTCTATGGCCACATTCATCCACGTAAGCCCTGCGGGGATGTTTTTGAGGGGGGGGGGGGGGAAAACATCACTTGCATTTTTTTGCTCTACTCGACTATGAATACTATTTGCTGATCTAAGTAGGTTTCCTGTGGTGTTACACTGTGTAAGGTAAATCAGGGCATAACTATATAGGGCACTGGCTCCTACATTCTGGTGCATTGTGGCCTGAATTACAAAGCCAACCTAGAGATTTGAGACAAATGTCAAAGAGGAAGGTTGGCTGAGGTCAGCTACACTTTTGTAAGGGAGCAGTACAAGCATGACTGTGACCTTTAAGTGAAACACAGACATGTACTTGGTGGAGAGGAATGCTGGTGTTTAGTATCTGCTAAACAGCATGGAAGTGGAGGATAGCGAAAGCAAAAATCACAGTGGATGTGGGAAGATGGAGCAAGATCAGTATCACAGTCTGCGCCTGTATGCTTTGCCTCACTCTGTTAATGATGATACAAATTAACATCAACACCAGGGGCACTGATAATGGAGACATGGAGTTTTTGCCTCATATAGGGGGGAGGTTATGGAAGATGTCAGCTGTCTGTGTAGAAAAGGCCCTCTCCCTAGGGAAGAGGTGCCAGATTTTACTGGATCCCACAGAGTGTTACAGTGTTGCACACTGTCTGGTGTCATTTCACATAAAGCCAGTTTAATTCTTCACCAGGAGCAGCTTAGGGGGCTCTGATCGGAGATTAAGAGATGCACAATCCACTTTCTTCGCATCACCAGCCTGATTATCCATTTAAATTGTTCTGAAAGGCTCAGCAGAGCCAAGTGCCAAGCCAGATGCTGGCTTGGGAAGTGCAGGCATGTACATGTTAAGGGGTGGGCAAAGCAGAACACAACAGACAGAAAGAGAGAAGGATTGTGTGTGTGTGTGTTTCCATTGGCAGACACATGGTTCAGTGGTCTGAGGACAGACAAGGGCTTGTAACAGAGAGGCCTGATGTACCCAGCATGAGCATCCTAAGCAGGTGTGTGGGAAATCCCCCAGTTCTTAGAACCCATTGGAGGTGGATCAGCCCAAATTGTACCAAGAGAAATTCTCAACAGTTGTTATATTGTGCTGGGTCAATTTTCAGTGTAGGATCTATGTGATTTTAGATAATCAATCAATCACAGGAAAATTTACAAAAATGTCAAGCTTAACTCAAAGTCTTGTTGAACAGCATCCTAAATGCTTGCACTGACAATGCAAACAATTTAAATATCCCTTTTCCCATTTTTACTTGTGTCATAGTAAAAACACAAGTAAAAATGGTGCCATAGATAAACTTGTGTCATAGATAAACTTTAAAAAGTTAAGAGAAATGACAAATGTAACTTCAGTTTATTAACTTGAATTATGTTTCATTTTGTTGCACTTCACTTTAACAAAAATGTTTAGCTTATGTTGCTACAAGAGGAGCTCTGAGCAGAGCAAAAAGTAGAATGATACTAGAAAGTTGTGCATATCTAGGAACTATGACTTGATTCTCTTCACATGTGTTTTTATAGTTATTTTATTTTTGTCCAAATTACTTTGTCTAGTAAAGATATTCCATAGTTTAGGCAGAACCTGCTTGAATATCTTTTCTGAAATACGTGGAACTGAATGTTTCAGCATCAGTCCCCTTAGTTTCATAATAAATATATGTACCAAATCTCTTGGTAGCCCATGCTTTCCTTTTCATTTTCAAGATGTCACTGAAAGCCAAAAATGTCAACCTTATTATGGTGCTCAAGGACAAGTTATCCCCAAGAGTCCTGTTGCTAGCATGCAGTGGAAAAGAATGAAAGCACAAGACTTTAGTGCAAACACAAAATGTTGTCATAAACAGTATAACATTGGTTTATAGAGAATATATGAACTACAGAAATATAAAAGGGATGTGACTGGGATGGGAATCACTGAATTTTCCCTTCCAGTGGATTATCCCTGCGGTGCCTTGGAGCTCTTTCAATATCAGAACAAGAGGAAGAAAAAGCTTTTCAGGCAATATTTCCAGTCGTTCAATAAATGTAGTAATGCAATTCACGGATGTAATAACCAAGAGTTGTTAAAGGCAGCAGCATGCAATTACTGCATATAATAGGCCTCAGAATCAATAGAGGCTGGACTGAGGATCCAGTTTCAAATATCTAGACAGGCAGAGTGCAGCTACTCAAATGACAACATCAACCATGGCACCCCTAATCGGCACTATTTCAAATTTGGATCATTTGTAGTCCATTTCTACATATTTATAGTTCATTACATGATGCTAATTTGATTGGGAAAGTAAAGTGATACATCTGAGTGGAACACAATCTCAGTGTACAGTATCCTTTTCACTTAGGAAAGTAGTCGACCTTTCTCTCCTAGGATGTATGCTTTACCAGGCACACCAAGGTCATCTTATCTCATTCTCTAAGTGCATAAGGTAAATGATACAACAGCCATCCAAACAGCAATGCGAGTCTGTCGCTCTGAAGCAGAAGCAATCTCACACACTGTGTGCAGTTTTAAATATACAATATCCACTGTGTAAATAAAGAGTAGCTGGATGTAAACAGGTTTGCATTTTTTGCTTTAAGTCATTTGTGGTAAAGCAAAACATCTGTATATATAGTAGCTTTGAAGCAAGGAATAACCCATGCTTATTCTTACACATGAAAGAGTAGGCAAAGTATCCCTATGGCTCGATTTGAAAACAATAACTAACCAAACGTGTGGGCATAAATTTAACTTTGCCGTGTTTATCATGGAGCCTTCATAAAGGAGACTTCCTTTCTTCTCCTGTAGCCACAACACAAACCAGACACAATTGGTACATTTAACCAGTGCTACTGTACATATGGTGTGAAACCTCACAACTCAAAGTGGAAATCACTTTAATCTCACTTTAGCTCAGATTGCAACAAACAATACTTTGGACACTCTAAATCTTGACAAGAAAACCCTATGCTTAAGGCTTCTTCTTGCTCTTTCTTTCCTTCAAAGCACAATACCATCTGTGCCCTAACACTGGAAACAGTTGTTCCTTTTGATAAAATGCAAATGAGCTGGGCTGTTTTTATTAAGGAGTGCACCCCCAGCCCATTCCCCCCGCTTTCACTTACTGCCACAGTGGGCCCTCACAGCTGGGGGCTGAACGCTCTCCAAGCAGCCTGTGTCGGCATGGTCCCTGCTGCAGTGGGCCTCAGCAGCCCGTGGATACAGAGGATGCGCCCACTCAGCGTAAATGTGGGGGAAAATTAGACTTCTTCCATAATACTCTGCGGCTTTGTGAAGCAGCCACTTTATGAACATGAGGTCATGCGCTCCAGACACTTCTGTGTAGCTGCCCGAGTTTGAATGTCACAGTTGCATCCCTGCTGCCCAACTGACATGAATGAAAACAATACGGTTAACAATGACATCTATTTCAGTATTTTGGAGCTACTATGTAATGATGCTTTGCTTTGGGTTTTGAAGCCAGATCAATCTCCCCTGCTAAACTGGATGAGATTAGACAGTTTGAACCACAGAGGATGATGGGTATTTTTGGTGCACTTGTCTCTAATGACAGGGCAGCCGAGTGGGTGGAGGGGGAATAAAATGGATAAATTTAGCACACTGTTAGGACTGCTATGGCTCACAGAGTCCGTTATATACCTCCAGAAGAACAACTGCTCCCTTATTCTTTTCAATGCTACAGTATAGTACACAGTTTTTGCAGCAGCTCCTCAGCCAAAGATTGCTGGTGACATTTCACTTTCTGTAAGTGCCAGGAGATAGCACAGCTCAAAGAGTGACACAGCTATGGAGTTTGTTTATGCTTCTTTATTACATCTTTGAAAAGAGAAGGAAAACAGGTGTTTTTATCCTCAGCTTTCTGAGATATCACTTCATCTTACAGAGCATAGTTGAAGCAGTCACATCACATTAGCGTCCGCTCTCACAAGTTACAACCAAGCCTGAAGAGGTTTTAAGGAGAGGAGGAACAATTTGGATGGTAAAAATTTATTTCCTGATTGAGATGGCAAAATAGTCATTCATTTCCAGGAATATTTCCTATCAGATATGAAGCTTATTCTGACAGTTATTCATGGCACTTCTACCGTATCCCATTATTTTCAAAAAATTATTCAAAGGCCAAAAGCAGAGACTGCTTTATTCCATAACATGTATAAAAAGGTGTAAATTATCATTTTATTTAGTCATGTTTAAAAAAAAAAAAAAGACAAACAAAGACTCATTTTCACACCCAAATTTGTTTACATTCATGGAAAACAGAGTATACTTACATCCCCAGCAGCGAGCAGGGCACCATTCGCCTCAGCCATGTTCATGTAGTTGTTATTATTCTGGAACTGGAAATGAAAACAAAGAGAAAAAAAAACACAATCAGCCGAGTGGTGTCCAGATAACATCCAGTGTAAATCAACTCACTTCCCTCTCATAACCAACACCTGTCACTCAAACAGATTGTCATACATGGCTCTGAATATTTGCACACTGGGTTAACCCCTGTCTCTACATGCATAAGCACATTCTGCCACTCTGCCATTATTGTGACATGATGAGAGGCATTTGAGAGGCCCTGGCCAATTCAAACCAGGGTAATGAGAATCTGGTCCAGCTATTCAGCTCTTATGGGATAGCAATTAAGGATATGTTTGCATCACAAAGCCAAGTATCAAGATGCAGTGGCAGGTTATTAACTTAAAATAACCTATGGGAGAGGAGTGATACTGGGGGGAAATAAGGAGGTAGAGGGTGTTTTTATTATGGCTGCTGTACATTTTAGGTCAACGAGAACATTTGACTAAGTCCATGTTCATGAAGAAACTAATTTCCCCCTGATCCGTTACAAAAATATGTTTTCTACTTCAGCATTTACATATTAATAGATACAGTCTTTAGTGGTGAGTTAGAGCCATACTGTAAAGACACATTAGTGATTAAGGGAGCTGATAAGCTATCAAAACCCTGTACTTTGGAAAGAAATAACATGTTTTTACAACATCCCCCCGCCCCTACCAACCCACACATGGCCTGTTGGCAAAATGGCAGCCACTTCCTTTCTTCATAGACACAACCATGCTGACAGGTAGGAACAATGGGACATAGAATGAAGAATTATGGGCTAGCAGCTGGGCCCACGAGCACAATGCACCTCTCTGTGAGTGAGGAGAGCAAACCCCAGCCTACACAGCTCAGAGGAGAAAGAAACGCAGCACATTTGCGTCTTCATGAGAACGTTTTACCTGTTTTTAACAAAGCTCTGAAGTCATCTCTTTTGTATGTTTATTACAAAGTCACTCTCTTAAAACATCATGAGTGAAAAAACTAATAGACGGGGGGAGAGGGGAAGAGGGAACAGAAAGAGAGCGAGGCAGAGAGAAAAATGCTTCTTATCAGAGCAGAAGCCAAACAATAGTGGAAACAAATTAAGATCAGAGCAAACTGAGAAGTGCATTAATATATTTTCGAGCCCTTTGTGGTTTTCTTTCTATACTCTTTTTCTTCTGAGTGGTTAGTATGCGAATGTAATTACCGAAAGAACTGCTGCTAATCAACTGCGAATGGTATCCATTAATTAGTCTATGCCCTGGAGAGAGAGTTGAGAGTCAGCAGCAATGTTAACAGTGTTGCGCACCAATGAGAACAGGGAGCCACAAGCTCCACTAGCAGTTGCTGAAGCAGGTGGTTTGAGCCACCTAGGCTTCCAGTGCCATCTTACCTGGAGCTGTCCTACTAAACTATATCCGACTCAATTGAGTTTACATATTTGAACAAACGTATAAAGACACACACACACACACGAGCCTCTGCTGGAAAAGTAACTGTCAATTGCTGGCACTGCTTCGCTTCCCAGCTGTGTGGAACTTTGAGTCATGACATGGCTAGGTTATGTCAGCTACTCAGCTTGTAATTAACCTTATGCTGGGCTTATCTTGGAAGTGTTACTCCGTTCCCCTTCTTCTTTTAGATAATAAATTGAAGTCTCAAAGATATCCTTCTCTATTCAAGCACTAGAACATTGTTCTGATTGTGGGGGAGATACGGCTTCATGCAGGGCTGCTTCCGCCTCTTCTTGCCCTGTGCCTGAATGAAAGATTTTTTTTTTTATTTGTTTATTTTAAATAGGGGGGGCACCAGTTGCTCTCCAATGCAAATATTTGCCTGAGAATTTAGAGGGAAAAAATTCACAGTGAAAAAGAAGGAACTTTGATTTTTACTTAGTTGCCTTGAAATAAAGAAAAATAATTTGCCCTAGATTCCATGCAAACTTCCTGCTCTCATTAATAGCCATTTTCAACTCAATTACTTGTTAATTGTTACACCATTTCGTAACGCAGAAAACACAAAAAAAGTGAAAAAAGTGTGAGTGTTTGTGTGTTTGTCCAATAAAACAAATATCACACAAAGGCATCCCTGAATTGTAAACTGTAAAACAAAGATATTGATCCAAATCACTTCAGCTTCATTACAGAAAACATGATCAAGTCAAGTCCATGTGCCAATTAGCAGTGTTAAACTCCCTGGGCTCTGTCTCTCTGACTCATGTTTTACTGTGTTTCCAGGCCCCTTTAAGAGCAGTTCAGAATCTCCTCAGAGAACTGTGCCTAACATCCCAAGAAATGTCCCCAGTTACCAGTATCAATCTTCACCATTAAAAGCTGTACCATGTCGGGCCGGAGGCCTCGACGGACAAGCAGAGCAGGGAGTGGAGATTGTTATTTTTATTCCCAATTCATTTCTGGGGTAGGGGCCATTTTGGGCCCATGTTTGCGGCATTGCCGATTGAGTCAAATGCCAGATTAAATTAAGTGTGATTGGAGGGACCGCGCAGTTGACGGTAAGGGACCGTGCTAAAATGGGTCAGTGTAGACAATGAAGGCCCTGTAATTAAAATGATGTGACGAGCTAGAGGAGAGCTGTGGCTGCCATGTGAAGAGTCAAACAACTGTGTGCCTGTCCATATGCAGACCTAAATGAAAAGTTTGGGAAATCTGAAGGATGGGATCACTTGATTTTTGGAAGATAAAGGCTCCTAAAATACAACAAAATGGCTGTAAATGTCTAGCACTACAGTCACAGCCCAGACAGGTTTGCTACTTGCAAGAAACCAGGCTCCTCAGTCTTCCCAGTTCCAAAAAAGTCAGTAATGTACTTGGGCTTTGCTTCTTTCAGCGGTGGGGAATCACGAGGAAGCCATAGAAAATGGTGCTTTAAAATAGCTTTGGGGTAGAAGGCTTTTACTAACAGAGTGAATTCACAGATAAAGGTGCTCTGTAATATGAACTGTGCTAAGAGTCAGACATGGCTACACGGCAGCATAAAATGCTGGGTTCCCAGTGTTTTTATTTCGCCTTCTGCACCACCAGCACATTTCTTCAATAACTGTTTAACAGGAGAGAATTAAGAGCTTACATGGACCCTGATCCTGAAGTGAAAAGACTCCAATGTCTGAATAATCACAGGCATTTAGAAAAGCCAAGCAACCTTGCAGCAAATAGGAATACGTGTGAATTTCTAGATTTTTCTACAAATGCAAAGTATTGCTTTTCTTATTCGTCTTCTGACTAGATTTCAGAGATTTTTTTTTTTTTTTTTTTTTTTAAAATCGCAGTGAATGTTTCAGTTATTCATTATCAGAGCCAGTAGTACCAATCAAAATTTAAACATGTTTTTTTTCCTGACTAAAGCCAGTGTAATTTTGCTTGATTTTTTTCCAGCTATCTTTTAAATCCCACTGCAAGAACATTTGTATGAAAGAATGTCCAGTGGGAAATAAGGTGTTTTACAGCTATTACAGCAAACAAAATTATTTCAACCTCAGGGTGAACACAATATTGCACCAACATGACCCCCTCTCACTCCCAATATGATGGAGTAACCACACAGATCCTATCAGTAAACATGAACTGGACAACGAAGAATCCACAGAATACAAGCCTGAAGAGCCTTTGATAGCACAGCTGCCTTCTCTTCATGCATACAAATGAAATGTGCATATGTTTTAGTGCAAACATCAAATATTGCTTTATCAATGGCAATTAAATGATAAAGCATGACTGGGAAAATCCAAGGTGACAGTTTTCACCAGAAAAGGGAGAAACATAAAAGAGTGTTTTCTTTTATTTTCAAATCAGCTTCAAAAGACTGCTACTTGGTTTTACTGTACAATCATAAAGTTATAATATCATAGCTGTCTGTCAGCAGGTAACCAAATTGGACACATTCTTGCTCCGTACTGAAAACCGCCAAACTAATTCAATCAAGAGCCTGGGCTTTTCCAGAAGCAAATCAACTGCTGACAAACGATTTTACAGTTCAGCTTGAGCTCAGTAATCACAGCCTAGCATGTGTTCTCTGGAACATGACACTTGTGCTAATATGTTCTCCAGTGGTCTCCATAAAAGACAGTGAAAACACCACAGTTAAAACGCAATCTTCACTCCCAAGTATCCCACTGTAATTTTCGATGTATTATTTTATGCAATTTCCTTTAAGGCCCTGCCCATAACAAGGTTTAGCTAACTCTCACACTGAGTGCAGGAGGCTGGAGATTCAAAAGAGCAGCACTGTTTCCTTCCCTGCAATACTGGTCGGACTGTGTTGTAGCCTCTGGGAAAGTTATCTTGCAGAGGTACTCCTCACCAAATACATGCTCATTTACAACCCAATTCAGCATAAACACTCTGCAGCTGCGTCTCTGGTGATCACAAGGCCTATTCATGCACAGCAGGCCACTGTGCATGCAGAGGCAAGCTGACATATATAGATATATTTCCTCCTATGTGTGCAGCAGTCAATTTGTAAAGCAACTCCACAACACAGCATGTCCACACAGTCAGCTAGCAAGCTGTGTTCTGATCTGCGGGCCGAATCGATTGGTAATTCAGTTTAAAGCTAAAATCATTACTCCCCCCAGCCCAGCACTGTCTTCCACTATTAAGACTGCTAGTCCTTAACTACATAAGGTAGCATTGAGGGGAAGTTCATTGAAAGCATCTCAGTCTTCCTTTGCCTCTCAGTGGTAGTACCCCTACAACAGTGCAGAGAAGCTGGTGTGAGAAAAAGTGGGATCTGAACTAAGCTGATGACAGTGTTGTTCAGGCTGTGTGGTGATTACCCTCCCTTCACACCACACAGACCACTATAGTCTCAGCTAGAGGTATCACAGCTTGCTTTACTTTAGTAAACACTGACCTGGAGGAACAGTTTTCAACCCCTGCACAGATATCAAACCTCTCACAAAAAGACTGTTTCCTGCCCACAGAATGGTAGGGATTCTGCTCCGACGGTGAGACACGTTTATTTAGCATTCGATCAGAGAAGGTTAAACAGGGATCTTTAACTTTTGGACCGTGTAATCATTAAAGTCTCTAAAATAAGAAACTTTAGGGCATCACAGATGGGGTTGTTATAAGCAAACCCAAAAGCAGAGCCTCTGTTCTTTAAATTACTCCAAACGGCAAAGGAACACTATAATTCCGTCACAGCGCATAAAAATAAGTTTGCATGTCCAACCAAAATGACAAGCTTAACTATCAAAATAAAGGAAAAAGTTACAAGTGATTTCACAGCTCAGCAAATATATATTATATTTTTTCAAGCTTCCCAGTCATTATGGCTGTGTTAAAAGACAGTAAAAGGCGAACTATAGTTTGTGTATTCAGCATGTTCCTTTGGGCAAAATTTATATTCAGCGCAGACACGGTGTATGAGAGCGATAACACGGAGACACAAAAAGACCAGAGTGAAACAGCATTTGTAAAGTCAGGCAGAAAAGTTGTCAATGACTAAAAGTAAACATCTGGAATATACTGCATCTGTTTATTTTTATTTTTTTATTTTTTTTAAGAACACATTTGACCTCAACCACATTTTATAATGGCTAACAGATCAAGTGACAATGTGAATTACCGATTTCATATTGAAATTTACATTTTTCCAAATAAAATACCTGCTACTAAATACAGATTCCACAAAAAGACTTTACAATGTGTTTGTCGTTCACCTATTCTCTCTCTCCCTCTCTCTTAGACACACGAACAACAAATCAAAGGCAGTGCAGCTGCCATGCATACCTACTATTAGAAGGAACTGGGTGCTCAGTGTCCTGCACTTGGGCATGTAAGGAGACCAAGGATCAAATCTCCAACCCTGCAATTAGTGGACAATCCACTCTACCTTGAATTATGGGCTCACTAAATTAATAGGATTTGGTAACCGCTATGCTAAGAGTACAGTGCTTTATTAGATAGTAGATCTGTCAGGTTGTATTTATGCACAGTTGCTTTGAGATGTCAGGCATCAGGGGCATCAACACATCTTTAGGAGGTAATGTAAAATAATTATAGAAAATGTCATCTCAGTTTAGTGTGTTAGGATGCTTACATTTGCTAATGAGTACTATACACATAGTTGTCACGGCTAATAGAAATGGGATCAGAAATGGGTCATAAAACAAAGGAAAATCTGGTGCAAAACTGTTGTTACCATTGGGAATCATGAATCTATGGATGTATGTAGGATACAAAATTTAACAGTACTCCGTCCCGCATCCTGTTGAGCTAATCTAGTCTGGACTAAAGGGTAGACTGACTAAAATGGCCAATGTTAGAGCAGCAATGCCTACATGACTAAAATTAGTCCTTGTTACTCTTATTTTATATTATAAACGTAGCCAGTCGCTTTAAAATATAAACTTCTAAGACTTCTGCTTTCTTGTGTAAATGTGGACTTTTAAGTGTAATTTACAGTAAATGTAGCTGGACTAATTTAATAGCATAGTTGCTGCTAATATCACTTCACTAGTTACACAGTAGACCTAAAAGCACACAGAGGTTCTCCATGGCTACTGTTTTCTCTGAGGCCTAAGACTTGCAAATGTTGCCAAAACAAAGATGGTCTCAGGATTTGTCATAATGGACCAATAGCCTGAGCTCAGCAGCCTCAATAGTATGCAGGTCAACATCCAACATCCCATTTTTTCCCTGGCTGTTGAGTCTGCTATGTACTCTCAAGAGCAAATCCTAAAAGAAAGCGCGAGCTAAATGGGGTTCCATCTTTGATTTGGCGGGGTGCAAAGCCATTGGCCCACAGCCACAAAGGAGCTTAGGCAATGGAGAGGGCCTCAGAAACATGGTGTTGCTTTCTCACAATTGCTGCTGTTGCATGGACACACGGCTCTTGAGGAAGTAACATGAGAGAGGCTTGTCTTGTTGGTGTTGTCTTGCTTTTACTCCTAAGCCATGTCTCAAGGCTGTTTACTTTCAGCAGCTTTGATGCAACTCCAACTCAAGATGGTATCAGGGTGTGGATTTTAACCTAAGCTTGTCCTGTTCTGCTTGCCATTCTTCTACTTCAGAGCACAAGGGTGCTATCAGGTTAAAGAAGCTAATAGTATTTTTTTTTTTTAATGGTCAAATGTCAAAAAAGTAGAAGAACAGCTTTGTGCCAGTGGAAACAGGTTTGCTTCTGATGGCACTAATGGTTGTACTTTTTCCCTGATTTGTCAAATGGCTTTGTCACTAGGACTTCACATAAAGATCCACTGAAAGCTGCAGGGAGTGGAGCACGGACACTTTCCCCCCCCCCCTTTTTTTTTTAATTCCCTGTGTGCTGTTACTGACTAATACAATCATTATGAATGGCTCTGGGAATGTGCACAGTCAAGAGCTTTTAGTGCTGGACTCAAAACAATCCTCTATTTCTTATCTGCTAATGTTGGATATAAAATGATGTAAAAGCCTAAAGTGGTGAGAGCATTAACATCAAACTATTCAGTCCATTAAAAGCCTAATGTATTCTATAGCGTGTTTTTGAGCAATGTTATCAAGTAATTAGCCCAGTTTAACAGTATTTAAAGCTATCAAATATAAAATCTATTTGTTTCTTTTGAGAAATGTTTACAAAAGGCATTAACAGCAAATAGTAAACTGGAGGGTTAGTCCCATTTTTCATCATAATTCTCAAGCCCATTAAAATCTTCATGTATGCAACCTGTGTCTTTTCTGTTATTCTTAGCAGAAGACCAGTATGCACAAACCAGCCAGTTGTTCAATCTCTATAAATCTGAAAAGCACAAACTGCTGAGCAGTGACTCGTATATCAGTCTATTATATACTACAGGGCTGACTGTATTAAACAAATGGCTAGGCCTGCAGCTGGAAAAGAGAGGCAATATAGAGAGAGCAGAGGTTATTGTCTAATTTAAATCTTGGCTGCTTTCCCAGAACTGTACCACATTCCAATTTGTGGCTGTGTTGCTTGGCGCTACTGACAGAGGTCCGGCTGCAAATACTCTCGGGCTCCTCTCCAGAAATGCGTCTCCAAACTGACAATCAACAAGTTGGCAGAGATTAACGGAATGATGGGAGCAAATTAGGTAAAATAATGAAAATGCACGAATATAGATGCCGTGCTCTGTTATTTTCTTCCACCTGTGGTTGCAATAATGTATCTATAATCATTAAGACTTGATGTGCAACAACACAGGCTCATAAAGAAAGCCAGTACATTGCTTCTGTAATGTCTTTGAGTTCCATAATGAAATAGCAGCTGGAAAAGACATCTGTGAACACATAGTAGTTACAGAATGGTTGAGTGAGCTCTTAGAAGCAATTAGCTGTTTCAAGCATTTTCTCCTTGGCATACTATTGTCCGTTCATCTGCTAGATTGACAGCACACCAGGACATCATTAGCAAACCTGACAGCTGTTGAGTCGCAGACATTGTTTTTCTTGTGACAGCCACCATCAGGCTAAGTGCTTCACCAGTGTTTTTAACAGTATTTAAACTCAAAATGTCACTTTAACATTTCCTACTTCAAAAGCAGCGTGAGATTAAGATACCAGCTTTGAATAATTACAAACACTAAGCCTCAACTTTGATTCCGTATCATTGCACTGACATTTAAAAAGATTCGGAACAAAGACACATTACACATCTTTTAGTCATAATGCAAAAATTATTCCTCTCCTCGGTGTGAAAAGACAGGTTGGAGATCAAAGGCGTATGAAAAACCTAGAGGTCTGCTTTGTGTGGAAGTGGCATTTTTTTATTTTTAATTTTTAAATGGAGAACATAAGTTAGGAAAGTGTTTACACATTTTTTTTAAACAAAAACTAATGCAAAAGCATTTGTTTAATAAGACTTGTCAGTCTGTGGCCAATCAAAAGCAACCATATCTGGACTTAATTTCCCTAACAATGGTATCACACAAGAGAAAATAATCATATACATTATACCTGTAAAAATCCTCCCTGTACAGGTTTGCTTATTTTCTGCTTTGACAACAACTCCCTTTGAGCTATTTTTATCTAATTTCAGTGCAGGCGGCTAAGGGGAAAAAAAGGGGGGTCACTGACATTTTCTGTATTTGAGCCTTGCCCTCTATTTTAGGACCATGCTGAGTTCTTCCACTAAAATAAATGACAGCACAACAATCTACTCTGAACTCGCACCTTTCCGCGCACATGTTCTCCCATCACTCTTCATTTATCTTCATTAGGTTTGTTTGACCCATCACCAATCCTCTGCCAGTGTAAATATAAACACTACAGTCCGTAGAGATCATCTCTATGTGTGATATCTTGCAGAGGTGAAGAGCAGCTAAATGTAAATGGCCGACATGTATGTGAAAATGTTTCTCCACCCACTCTGGAGTAGTCGTGTAACAAACCTTGAAAGATAAATTCCACCGATCCAATTAATCAATATATAAACAAAGCCTGTAATGAGAAAAATCAGTTATTTCAACAGGGGGCGCCATGCTGTAAACTACCGACTACAGGTTTAAGCAGGAGTGCGGAACAGAAATCCCACTGTCAACTTGTCATCGGCTAATTTACCTGGAGCCAGAGGGGGAGATTCACTGGACACATAGGGAGAGTTAATCTCTTCATTCATCTTTCGCTAAAGAGATCGACCCAATTAGCTTGCCACATTGACTGACAGCCCTTGTGTCTGCTTTTCTCCCTTGACTTTTCCCTTCCTTTTTAAAAAAAAAAAGAAAAGAAAAAAATCAGGAGTTATGCAGTTTATGCTGGCCCCAGCTGAAGGCTGTGAAAATTATTCGAGAGTACTGTACAACAGTGAAATAATCATGATGGCTTTATTCAAATATGTCGAGTCTGAAATATTCACCACTACAATTTGCTGTGACTGATTAGCCAATGGAAGGGCTGCTTGGGGATAGCTCTCCAGAGCTCTGTAATTGAGCGGATTTGACTTGGGAGAGTTTTCTTCTCCTGATAACTACACATTCCCTTTTGAAATGTACTTTTCCTTTTTTAGCCTTTCCTGGGAGCCAGTGAACATCAGAGTTATAACGCTTGCAGAAACAGCATGTATGTAGGACAGTTTATATTCTGATCGTCATCTGTTTAAAATGTGACTCCACATTGTGTGGATTTAATCATTTCCCACTGTATCACTGGTTGAAGGGCAGAGAGTGCAGAAACATCAGATCTGTAACCTCAAAGATCAGGGACAACAATAGCCTGAAGGTCTGCCACTGTGACCATCCATTTGACATAAATCTCTATGTTCCAATACAGATATTGTAGTGACTATTTCCCAAGTGCACCTTTATATTCTGCAGTTGGTTTATACGTGTGAGGACTCGCAAACCAAAATCAGGAATAGGAAACAGTGCGCAGAAAGAAAGAACATCAAATGTGTAACAATGAGCCGTTTCATTTTAATTCTGTATGCATAATTATAACATTAATATGTCAATCCTGATTTTGTCCGGTTCTGGAGACAAGGCTACATTTACAAATATCTGTGTGCCAAAACGTACTGAAAACAGCTTTCTTCTTTCACATTAAATCTCATTTATTTTCTACAAGGGGAAAAAAGAAAAAGATGTTGTTATTCTTTTTCAAAAACACACCACTAATGCTCTGGGGCATGGTTTGTCATTGTTATTCAGTGCTCGCTCACCTACACTTAAAACATGATCCTTCTGGATTTTAATTAAGCACCAAGGTACCTCCCAGGGGGTTCTGGCTTGGCAAAGGAAACTACTTTGATTTATGTACTACTTTGTTGTTCCTGCTTGAAGCTTGCATGTTATGAGAGACTGTGGTGATGAATGAAAGAACTGGACAATTATTCTTATTTGTTAATTAGTTCCTGTTGGGATTCCAACACTAAAAGATGAACACATCGTTGTCCTTTCACCTGTCAACGGCTATGTTAGGACTGACTAAACCGAGTATCACGCTACAAGCTGGGTGCATGTTCGTACATGTTTGATTGAAATTGAATGTTAAATCAACTAAAGCTGTTAGGAATTTGCCTGATTGTCAAGCATGCCAGCAGAATAATGCAGCAATTTACATGCATCCCACTCTACCCACCCCACCCACACAGCAGAAAATGGTACAAATCAGCAAAAATACTTATTTGCAGAACCCGATGCAATGCTATTTCAACAGCAACACTATTCAAACAGAATTTACTGGCTGTTAAACAAGCAATTAACAACAGCTCGAGAACATTTAGTAGAAGTGCCAATTACTGATAAACCTCTCAGACTTGGGGATATAGGAGAATTTGACACCATAGTCTTATGCATTAATGCACAAGGCAAAACAGTAAACCCATAAAATATTAACAGCCGCATTCAAATCAAAGTGGGAGCTGACGACAAATCTCTCGGTGTCACTTGAAAGGGAAGTTGGCCAGGCACCTCAGTGACACAAGGATGGTTTAAGAGGAAGACCTTGTGCAAGCTCTGCTCTCCTGGATGCATATCAGAAGCTAATGGAGTCTCAAAACTACAGGGGTGCTGCGGGATTGCCACGATTAGCTCGTGGAACTGCTGAAGGTCACCACTGCTGAGCTGAGCAGCCACAAGCCTTCATAAAACCATGCAGCGTATCATTATTTTCAAAGTGTTTCATTATGGACGGTTAACCTTGGCTAACTCCAACCTAACACTTTAATCAGATGCCTGTAATGCTTTTGAAACATTGTAATCATTCAGTTTCTCTTCTTGTTTATCAGCGGGGGAGAAAAATAATATTGGAACTCCTTAAAAAAATGTTTTCCAAGGTTGTGCAGGTATTTGAAAAGTTACACTATTGAGTCAGAACCACCACAGATTAGAAACTCGATCAGTTTCCTTGGAAGGAATGTCATTTAAATGAATTGTCAGTGGCTGTCCGCAGGAGGAAAGCCCTGGCCAATGTAAAGGCCTCACAGACCTTGATCTTGTTTCTACTTCTGCCATCCCACACTACGACCACATGCGAGAGCTCACAAGCCAGCAGAAACATACATGCACATGACAGTAAACAAGGACATGCTGTGAATGAGCCTCAATTTCACCTCAGAAATATCAGAAGTTGACTCAAGAATTTCATGGCCTCCATTCATAATCCCGCAATTGAGGTTTCTGGAGAATGGACCTTTATTATGTGGTTGGAGCTTTTACTGAGGCTGTGTCCATTGTTCCTTTTTATTGTGGAACTGAATAAAAACTAGATAGATTCATGAATACTGCATGATTTTCATCAAATAGAAAATCTCTTGGAAGAACTCTCAAAGCAGTGTTATTTCAGTAACATGTTGAGAGCTGTTTATTCAAATGAGGACAGCTGATGGGCAATTATAACCAAAAGAATAATGTCAGACGGAAGACAAGAGGGTTTTTTTCCTATTTTGTTTTTTTAAATGCTGAATATTTTTAATTTGCGTTCCCCACAGGATTTACTCCTGACAAATAGAGATTAAAATCTTTCTGGATTTATGGAAGCCATAAAAAAAGCTGTTGGTTGAGGGCGAGGAAAAGATTATCATCTTAGATCAATATTGAAAAAGTTCAGTGTGCCGTGTCTCATTCTTCAGGTCGGGTCTGCGCAGAAATAAAGAGTGATGGCAAAACAGGCAGCTGAAATACAAGTTATTGTTGTTGAATTCCTGTGGCCTTGTTAAAGAAAATGGATACAAAGACATTTCTGACAAACCAAGGTATGAAAGACATATTAAAGGGCAAACATTTAAGAAGAGCCGTTTCACTCCCCTTAGGGACTAAAAAGAAAAAGACAATCCTCGAGCAATCAGCGCTGTGTAATGAGAGCTTGATTCACTGCAACTGAATAACGATGACAAAAAAACCCCACAGTAGTCATATCAGAGGATTCCTCTCAGTCTTAAGTATGTTTATAGAAGATTGAATCAAGCTGCTGCAGGTTGAGATAGCAGATTTTTAACTCTGGGGACTATTAAAACTCTTGTTTAAGGGGTAACGCAGGTCTGTAGGCAGCAGTATTCCTGCTATGGTAGTTATTACATGAAAAGAAAATATCATCTAACTGACTCACACTTTGTTTGAGACATCGTGTAAACAGGGGACAAAACGGTAATCAACGTTATACATTTTACCAGAAAGTGTCAAATACATCTAATTTTTAATTTTTAAAGGAGTGCTTTCATCGTTTCCTGCATGATAAACAGGTTTTCTTTCAAGTTAGTCTTCCTTTAACTCTGATGCAGTTCTGCTTGAAAACATGCTATCCATTTCGCCATTCAAACAAAAGTTTTATTTACCTACATTATTTAAGCTCTTTGTCCAACGGGTCTAAGGGATATTTGCACACCTGCTACTATTGTCAGTCCTTTTAGTGCAACCTGGTAACAAGCTGCATTATGGGAATGTGTGATGTAGGAGGGGGGCAGCAGAAAAAAGGGAGGATTAATCACACTGTGTAACAAGTAATACTACACACCTGCAGCTCATAGCCCTGTAATGAGAGAGAAATTCACACTCAACCTGATATATGAACAAAGGTTGGGATCATGAATTATAATATCTATGACGAGGCTGGTTTCGTTTTAACAGTTAAAGCAAACTGAAGCATATAACAAATTCAACCCCCAACCAGCGTTTATCCTTTTCAGTAAAATATCTCAATTTTGAATAGTTTTTAGTATTTATCTAACTCAAAGGTCATTTAGATGCAGAAATTAGGAAAAGCTGAACGAATAAAGTCTAAATGTGAAAACAGAAGCAATAAATTCAACCTGCACTGCTAAGAAAATATTACCCATAACTGTATGAGACATCCATCAGTGGCCTGTGCGCCTGACAAAGAGCCAAAGGCTTAAGTCAAGCAAGTCAAGTTAAAAGGAAAACTGCAGAATGTTTTGATACAGTCTGTGAGCCCATTAAGAGAATTGGACATTAGATCTATGAAACATGGAATGGCTGCCTCTCTGGAAAGCTTTAAAAAATGAATGCGTCTTAACAGCGAGGCTAACCACTAAAGGGACACAACACTTATTGAATCAGCCAACCAGAAGTGATTGACTGATCCTTTTGAAACTGCTTAATTCATGGTTAAAAACTGTTTTCTGGAGCACAGGGGGTTCTTCTTCCTCCTTTTAATAAGTCAGCAAGGTTGAAGCTGTCAAAAATGTAGTGAGCCAAAACCAGATTAAAACAGTTGATCATAGTGGAAAAATCTCTCTTAAGGGGCTCTGTCTTGAACAGAAATGGGCACAGCATTGACTCATTCAATAGAACTTCTGAAGGTTAATGATATCTTTGGCCTTACATAACTTAAAGGTGCATTACACTAGAAGAGGTTGGTGTTGTTTAAGAATTGTACACAACAACATGTATGCAAGGAACCATGCTATTGGTAACATATGCTAACACAAAACCTCTTAGTTAATCCTTCTTTTCAAAAACCGTTTACCATTTCATTGATTTCCTGTCATATGATCAACAAGAATCATAGACACCATTCAATAAAAAATATGATCTTGTAGTGCTGTACCTCGGGATTACAGACTACAATCCCATGAGGATTTGGGTGAGTGCTACTTTGCGCTTCAGGCAACCTCTGCAATGACACAGACACCTTTGACATAACCTCACAACCATTAATTTTTCCACACTGTCAATCATTTAACTTATTGTTTTGAAACTAAAAAAATCGTACATATTGCGTACCTCCTCATGTCACAGCTTAACAAACCTCTTGTACGCCAACTCTGTTTGGTATTTGAGTAAACTCTCAGTCTTATCTTAAGACATCAAACCCTAAAGCTAAATCTTAACCCCCTCACTGACCTGGACAATGTCATCTTTTCCACTTTTATAGGGAACTCTGTGGTCTAGATCAGCGGTCCCCAACCTTTTTTGCGCCACGGACCGGTTTATGCCCGACATTATTTTCACGGACCGGCCTTTAAGGTGTCGCGGATAAATACAACAAAATAAAACTAGTACCGGTACCGAAAAACAGAAGATTTATTCATAACACACGTGAAAAGACCCAGGAAAACCGAGTTAAAGATAAAAACGATAACAAAATAACGCTGAAAACCGATAAAAACCCTGAGCCTCAACTCTCGCGGCCCGGTACCAAACGACTCACGGACCGGTACCGGTCCGAGGCCCAGGGGTTGGGGACCGCTGGTCTAAATGAGTTCCATCTTTTGGTGTATCTCTGAGTTATGGGTGCTTTTTAAGTGAGCTCAGCTCATGCTAATGCTTTGCCATACAACTTCAACATATGTTTTAATGAAGTCAGCAGTGAAATTATTACTGTCATTTTTCATTTGGTCTTTAATGATGCATTAACTAATTAGATATTTGAGAAAAGTCATAACACGGCTCCACATGTAACTAAGAACTTAAAGATCTAAATGATGTTAATTTACATTTTTTAAAGCTATCCAAATGAGAACAAGTGTTGATTTATCCAGAAAGTCCTTAAAACACTGAAAAGAAAAACAACAACTCTTCTGTAATAACTTACCATAATATTTTGTTATGATTCATGATTTGAACGGTGTAGTAATGTTGTTTACATGACAACACTGTGCATCTGTTCTCTTTATACCACTGGAAGAGATGTTTTTGAAACAGCCACATAGCTACACATAGTCAAAAGGGAGAATTTTTTGTCATTTTATTAAGCAGGGCGAGGACAGATAACAGTGGAGTGGATCCATGAGGTGAAACTGTACGCACAAGGAAAGCCTACAGCATAAAGACACTCCATATGCAAGCATGATTTCTTTTTTGCTTTTAATGTGGTTTCCCCTATTTTTCATTGGACATGAGATTACATCAAGGCCAAATCAGCACAGCAAGATGGTTCTTGTCTATAGAATGGTGCCTTATGGTTTGCAAATCCACCAGTTGGGAAATAACTTCATAGTGTGAGGTCTGCCTAAATGAACCACGCTGAGTAATGCACAAGGAGATGCAATGAAGTGGATTTATGAGCAGTGATGGCAAGATTACAGAAGGTCTTTACGAGTGCTGATCTGGGTAATGGTCTATGTCTGTTGAAGATTTCAGAGCTGGAGGATTTGTCACATCCACCTCATAAACAAAGTGGACAACCTGATGTTATGTTTTCCACTCTGTTGGATCAGATTGTCATACAGTTGCAGAATGCTTGTGGGATCAAAGCAACAACCATTAATGTTGCTCAGAAGAAATGGCATGCAGAAAATGGAGCTGGGCATTTACAAAATACGTGTAGTGCTGTCTGCCACATATAGCAGTCATTCTTACAGACAGGAGCTCCAAGTGCAGAGTGCGTCTTCGTGTAGAACAAACTAAAAATAACACTCTCTTGTCTCACTGGGAAAATTAGGTGTTTAATAAATCTGCTGAACTACATCTCCTGACAAGCTACAATTAAAGGACTCAGCAAAACACATCAGCTATTCACTTCTTGGACATTTAAACATTTAACATGCACCTTGGAGTCATATCTATCAAGTGTTGAGTTTGACAAAGCAGACAGCCTCCCTGCCCCTCCCCAAGACACACACACACGGCATTACCGCACACACACATTTAAAGTTGTGTTTGGATATGTTTAGAATGTGTGTGATGAAATGGCACCAGCTGTGTACACTGGAGAGATGCACAAGACCCCCTGGTTAAGGGAGTTAACCCCTTCCCTCCCGCTGGAGCTTAAGTGACAGCAGAGACAAAAGAAACCTGACGTACTATGCTTTGGACAAAAGAGGTTATTGCCCAGGGGTTAGCTAATGTGAAGCTACATTAATTCACTTCCTCCAGACCTTAAAATCTGTGTTGTTCCTGGTTTCCTTACATATGCATGTGTCAGTAGAGCTCATATAAACTAAGTAGTTCATGGCCTACGGCCCATTTCCCCCGCTCAGTAAAATCCTTTAAGAAGTGCATCATTTTGGGTCTTGAAGAACTTTCTAATCAGGGAATAACAGCAGAGCTAGTCTGTCATATTATAGCTTATGGGTGATAAAATACAAAGCCGACAATAAACAAATTATCCAGAGTCCTTTATCAATATGTGGTCGAAAAACAAAAAAATAAAGCATGTGTAGCTAAAGAGGATTTGTCATCAAGATCATTTCTCAGAAAAGACTTATTATGCTGCACATAAGGCTGTAATCCTTAACAACGGAGTCCAAGTTGATTTGGCACTACCTGTTGTTAATAGTCTGTGGTTTCATGCAACAGCAAACACAGCATGTGCATCTAAAAATCAGTGTACAGTGCAACCGCCAAACTATTAACCCTGTCTTAATCAGTAATCAGTTTGTTACCTTTGCAAGTTAATTGGTTGGTGAAACATGTCTATAGTTTGGATTTTTTTTTCCAGACACAGTCAGCAAATATGATTTTTGAATATATAAATTGTTAAAATGCTGACAACATTATTAAAAAAAAAAAAAAAGCCTAGTCACAAATTTCTAAGATGTTTAATTATAGTTTGCCCTTTCCTTTTAAAATGCTTCATTAAGCACAACTGTTGTATGTCTCTTAACAGCACTACACAGCAACACAGCAGAGATCCTGCAAGACTCCCCCCCCTTCTGTAGCTTTTGTCATGTACAAAGGCTATGGAATCTCATAGCAATGTGTTTATCTACATCCCTCTGCTATACTGCCATTAAAATACTCCAATGTATGGTCAATTCTCAACTGCAATGAATTATAATGTCTCAGTGGTGCTGGTATTAGTTTTCCAAATAAACCTTCAGTGTTAGCACCAGTGCAGGTGAGGAGTTTGTATTAACATCTGTTGGTGATTTCTTGGCGCCTGGAGGTAATGAAGGCCCACATTAAATGGATACTGTATCTGAAACATTATTAAACCTTTAGGAAAAAAAGACCAGATGGCAATAAATATGGCTATAACAGAGGGTCTCTTTCAAGAAACCATTAAAGTCAATCACATTTGACTTTAACAAATACCAAAACTAGTTAAATCCAAACAGCTCTTTGTCTTTGGTTTATGTTGTGCCTGACTGAGGAGCTTGCCTAGAGAAAACAAGCAGCCTTAACCATGTTGCATCACTGAAATCTCTTTGAATAATAAATAAGTGCATATATATGTACGAGCTCACACACAGACTTAAAGTTTATCAAACTTCAAAAGGGAACTTTTATAAATTTTACCGACTACAACCAGGTGTTCTTAGAAGAATTCAAAGAGCCAGGAAAACCAATAGTCATTATCAGATAAATTGAAAACAACGCTACCTGAAGTAACAACCAATCAGTAAAAGTAGGAGCCTTGGTGTTTTTGCCCTTGAGCATACCTGTTCCGTGTTCACCCTCGAGTCAAGGTAGTTTAAGAGAAATAGACCCCACTGTGACAGCCTCGTCACTCACCCTGCACACGCTGTAGTCAATGTTTATAACCCACAGAAATAAGCCTTTACAATTTCAGTTTCAATAGAGAAACCGTGTTTAATTTTTCCAAACTGCAACAAGGGAATTTTTCTCACAAAATAGATTTTATATGAGAATTATTCAGCTTTGTGAAGTTGTGGCATGTTTCTCTTCAGCACCTTCATCTCTGTGCCAAAAAAAGGGAAAGAAATGGCAGCTTCATTAGTCATGACTGCAGCACCTAATTAAGTTTGTGCCACTCGTTTGGATTTTTCTGTAAATTTAAAAGAATCTCTGATGTTTGAAAGTGCCTCTGGGCCCTTCTGTCTCTCTTGTCATTAAAATTGAACATTTCCTGCGCCAGCATTTTGAGTGGGTATTGCCTGTTTTCAAATCAAAACTGTAAATCTAGTGAAAGTTTGGCTGCTCGCAAAAGGTGCTGTGACAGCTTATAAATAGATTAAAGAAGTAATGCTTCAGCTCTGTGACTTGTAAGCATGCCACATCTTTTAGATGACTAACCGCTCTGCATTGTGCTACCTTTCAGCAAGCTGATTCAAATAAATTGGAGGCTTATTTGAAAGATGCATGCAAAAGAGCCTATTTGTTCACAGTGGAAAGGCATTGTAATTAGCATGAAATGCATGCTTTGTACTCTCTCTCTCTTCCTCTTTCCAATGTAACTGGTAGAGATACTGGATAAGCACCTTCTCACCACCCTCTCTCTCACTCTATGCCTCCTTTTGCATTGTGGCCAATTACTGTTACAGATGGAAAATTTCACTTGACCCGGGGATTTTATGAGCAGGAATAAAATCGCACTTCAACTTTTACAACAATTCAAAGCAATGTGGTTAAAGTTTCTTGAGGCTGATGAAGACATGATGAAATTGGGCACATATGACAACTTGGCCAAATGACAAAGAGCTGATGAAACACTGAGACAAACCTGGTAACTGTTTTAAGCAGCATCAGATTGCAAACAGAGCTGCATTACGGGGCTGAATAATTTGAGAGGGGGGTAGTGTGTCGTGTCTGAGTGTGCGTGTGTGTCTGTGTGTTTGGGGTGGTGGTGGTGGGGAGGGGGGGGGGGGTATTATTGTTTAAACTTCATAAAAAACTGTTATTTTTGACTGCCACAATGATGTTCTCTCCTGCTGTTATACAAGAGAGTCAAGTTAGTGACTGATCACAGGCCTAACAGTGCGAGTGTTACATCACTGACAAAACATTACAAATCATCAACTGTGTTTTACATAACCTCATAAGCTCTAGTTGCAAGAGTTATTAAACTTCAGCTTTGTTCTTATTCACAGCTCGGACACGGTGGCGTTTGTATACAAATACGAGGAAGCGAACAGATCAACATGTAAACAATGCAAATACATCATGCAACCTGGCAGTGGGAAGATAAAACTGTAGTGCACAGTATGACAGTCAAGAGTTTAACTGATGCCATGGGTAAGATAAGTGCACAAAACGGCGCAGCGCTGACAATGAATAGATTCATACGGAACAGATACTGAGCTGTCCATTCCTCTTTCTGCTTGTGCATGCTTTTTTCCCCTGAAATGTTAATGAGGAATATGATACTTGGAGCTCATTCTAAGAACTTCTTGCAAATGCAGTGAACAACATGAACTGAAGGCGGTTTGAAAATGAGGTTAAATACACAGTAGTTAACCAAAAGACCAACAACCATTTCTTTATCGTGTTGTCATTTTATTTAACTGCATGACGTGGACGGTCATGAAGAAGAGCAGGTACCTGACAGCCTACATCTTTTTTTTTTTTAAATCACATTTGAACTGTAATGACGGGATGTTGAGAAACACGGAACCCTAAAGGCAACAGCGCCCATGACTGTGGAGCACATCAGTCTGGTGAGAGTTTAGCAGTGCGACGAGGTAGGTTTGAGCTGGACAAAAAGTAACACTGTGCCGCTACACTTGTCCTGTGCTCCCGTTTCCTTTCCTAATGAACAACAACAAAGTTTGCGGCAAGAGAGGAAAGTACTGATTAGGCGGAAAGAGAACTCTGATTCAAGGAAGGAGGAAGTGAGTAAGGGGAATTCTAATTAAATCAACTTAATATCGGTCAGAGTTTCAATAATTAAGCTAAAAACAGTGCACTAGTGGTTCCAGTCCCAACGTGATCGCACAACAAAAAACAACACTACGGCGCGAAACGGGAAGGATTTCTCACCTTATTGAAGTTGTAGTAGCCCAAACAGTGGGCAAAATCCAGGTTTGGTGGATCTCCCGGAATAGAATTTCCACCGGCAGTCGGATAAAATCTTACATCCATGGTGTGTGACGGAGCCGCGCAGCTGTAGTTGTAGCCTGCTCTGCACGGAGCTCAATTTGTTTCTGCCGTTTACAATCCAAGCGCACAGACAGATGGAGAAAGAAAGGCGGCGAAACTGACCCAAGCTTTGTTGGGTTAAACGAGATATTACGGTAAGAGAAAGGGGGGACAGGTAAAGTTTGGATATTCCTCTTTTTACACCTTACACCAGTCGCTTCATTTCTGTGGAAATCCACATGAACGCTGGACTGAGCCCAGGAAGCTGTCCCTCAAAGAGCAGCAGACGCTGTGTGCCCATGCATTTACACACAGCTGCTGCTGTATACAAAGAAGCCACGAGACCGGCGAGTGAGCGTGGGTCCACCTCCTTTTTCCTCCTTCAGACGCAGAGAGGGGGAAGGAAAGGGAAAAATGAAAACTCTAGGAAAGTGGTAATAAATACCACGAAGTAAAGTCCGCGCGTCAGGATAGCGCTCAAAAATGTGCCCGTGTCCTCCGCCGTGTTTCGCAGAAGTTTATTTTTCCAACTTGTAAAACTAGTTGGTGAAGCAGTTTGAGGAAGGAGCAACTAGGTGGCCGCTCGAGCCCATCTGCTAAACACAGGTTTTGTACAACAAGCTGAACAACACTCCACAGATGGTGCAATTAGTGAATGTGATGTACTACACTGAGTATCTCCGTTCAGCCTTCGGCTCTGCCTGTCGTAGTGATGAACAAGGCAAAATGTGTGAACAAGCCAGCCACTCCCCAAACACACTAAGCCACTCCCATGAAAACACTGCATTTAAGTCCATGTGACATGTTGGCATATGATAATTAATCATAATTATGAGTCTGTATGTGTATATTTTCTTAGCATACCTTTTTATGCCCTTTTAAACGGTGACTTTCATAATGAATGGCAGGTTACATCCAAATGTAATTTTACATCTTACTCTGTTTTTACTCTGCCAAAGCCAACAGGTACGATAGCTCCTGCAGTTTTTCTCCCGTTTGTTTTTCCTTAATTCTGCGAATTTTAACCTTCAGTTTAGTTTTTCACTATGAAGCTTTTACAATCCACGGTGATTTTCCTCCCACTGCTACTGTATTTCATGTTAATGCATATTTTATACACGTTTCTGTCTGTGGCAGTTTGTCACATATGTTTTCAGAACTGACTGAAGTGTTTTTGATTTTCAAGTCATATTGGTACTGGTCACAGGGCACCGAACAATATACATAAGTAGACAAAAATGATACACCAGGTCGACATTAATCCATAGTTCAATGATTGAAGAAAACTTTACCTTTCCTAAGCTGGAAGCTTGCAAAAAGAGATGAAAAAATATAATCAAAATATACTTTTTTCTGGTTGGTAACCTCTACACAAAATATTATAGCAATAGCAGAAGGTTCTGTGGATTCAAAACATTTAACAAGGTTTTAAATAGGGCTAAACTGTTCAACACCATATATGAACTTCAATAGCTTTACTTTAGACAAGTAAAGATCTTAAAACTGGTTAGTATTATGGTATAAACAACTTGAAAAAGAAAAAGGCAAAACAACTACAGATTTATCCCAAACAATCAGAAAACTGCTTTTTGCTGTCAGTAGTGAAGTGTCTTTTATGGTTAAATTCCCATGGTAAGTTAAGTTGAACTAGTTGGAAGTTTTGGTTTAAAATTGGCTGGAAGCACCATATTTTCACTAATCTTTTATTTACAGCATGTTTTAAGTGCAGTACAGAGTCTCCGCTGGGCAAATATGTTTTGAAAGTGCAGGTTGTGAAATCACAACTTACTAGTATTACAAATGAAGCACAGCTGTAAAGTTACAGCAGTGCAAACTGTCCATTGCATTGTCCATGGAATGTGCATGTTTTCAGCTGGTAATGCAGAAAATGTATACATTTTTAAATTTTGTTCGTTTGTTCATTTGTTTGTTTTACTTGATTCTAATTTTCTGCTCATTCTCTTTTACATTGCTGAATACACAGCAGAGAGCAGAGAACACACAGCAATACAATTTAATCTGTAAAATGAATTTCACTCTAATCTGCTGACAAACTAAAGAGATTTCCACATCTCCTTTATTATGTTATGTGACAGCAACCTTTTAATGTTTAAATGGCTCCAGTTTGGATGGATCCACACAGAGCTCTAATGTGTAGTCATCATGTTAGAAACAAACAGCAGTACAAAGCGCTGGCTCGGAGTTCAAATAATTAATTTGAAATAATCTCTTATGTTATTTTCAACAGCATTACATTTTATTGTTCGACATATTTATGCTCTTTATAGATTTGTATGGCTATTTTCATCATCTCTGGTAACATTTGTCTGATAACTTGAAGTAGGCTATGCTCATAGGGATCATTTGTGCATGCAATGCCCCTTTTTATGTGAGTGTATACAGAGCCTGCAACAGAAAGCTTTGCTTAACAGAGAATGTTGATAACCACCATCAGTTTTGTCAAGTCAGCTAACGCAAAGAATTCCTGGCTGTGTTGAACTTCCCACCCAATATACCATCTGGTGTGGGCTAGCCCACCCACAAAGCTTTTTGCTCACTCAATACACACCAAATCAAAACTTACAAAAAGTATTTTTTGTTAGTTTGTTTTGTTCACCTAGTGGAAATAATAATAATAACAATAATAATACACAAAACAGGAGTACCATTTCTAACTTCTTACTGAGTGGGAAGCCCACAGGCCAGCTCCAAAATCTCCTGCTGTACACCCTTTTAACGTCGTCATAGGTACATATGCACAGAGGTTTAATAAGCCCGCTTGTAAAAACTGATGACTCAACGTGTTGTTTATGTTATATTTTTATTTTTCTGTCTCAATTTAAGCATAGGTCTGGTTTACAAGTAGCTTTTGTGTTGTGACACTCTCTCTTGCTCTCCCTTGGTTAAGCTAACACTTTTAACATAGCGTAGATCTTTACTGACATTCTTTGGTGGGAGAAAAAGAGCTTCTGTGTCTTTACTTGCATTTCTGATTTGGTGCAGGGCACTATAAGAGTGCCGAGTATTGTTTGCATTTACTAGCTTTTCAATTAGATGTGTGGAAAGTGTTGAATTATTATTAATATTCTTATATATTTGAATAAGCAGCATAATACACTCTTTGAGTAATGAAACAAATTTCTCTGAAAGATGCCTATATTTACATGTGAGCTAAAGGGTAAGTAATTTAGTAAACAAATTATATTATATGTTTCAATGAATATGAATTTTAATTGTATTGTCTTGTTTTTATTGTCAGTGTTTTAAGTGTAAAGTAGGCACAAAAAAAGCTCACAAGGTTGTTTTTACAGATTTTGGAGAGTCTGTCTCTGCAATATAATTTTCAGTGTTCTTCAAGCCTGTAGAAACTATCCTACAGCTGCTACATATGGACTAGAACAAAGTAGTTTTCTAAATATTACTTTAACATCGTGTAAGATTGTTTATTATGTTTATTTTTTTCCCATGCAGAAAGACACTATTCCCAGACAGAGAACCCAGTATTTGAACAGGGACTCAAACCAGCAACTTGAAGGTTACTAGTTGGCTGCTCTGACCTGTTCAAGTTGCCCATGTATTATTTCTAACACAGGATGCAAGAAATCCACCCTGAATGTAAGTTACCAAATTTTCTTGCCAGTGATTTCTTAAAGTCTGCACAGTTACAAAAAAGTAAATTTTTCAATAAAAATAAAAATTCACGGTTAGGGTTTTTGATTTGAGGAAGGGTTTTCTTGGTTCTGGCTTCTGTCAAGCTTCACTTAACCATACTGACATAATGAATGAGTCTACACACGAATAAATGCACAGCCTGAAACTCATTATGTCCATTGTATTCACAAATTAATAAAAAAGACAAAATCATTTGTCTGATTTGAGATTGATAAACTAACCAGTAGCTGAAACTAATTATCACACACAGCTTCTGTCAGTGAGATTAAAGAGGGGACTGCCATTCTTCCAATGTCACCTTCAAACATAAAGACTAATATATAATTAACAACTAATCACTGATAAGAAGAAATACTAAGGAGCAAAAAAATAACTATTATTCTACCAAACATCCTCCTGAATTTGTGTGTACACATACGTGCACCTTTACTCTTTTGTTTTTGTTTTAATCAAAGAAAGCAACATTTTTATTGAAGTTGATTATTGCAGTGATGATTCAACCAGACACATACGTATGTATCCCTGGCCACTTTACACTATCTTGTCCACTTCACCGCTTTGTTGCGTTGCTCTACTCGAAACACTTACTCTGTCCTTGCAGTCTGTGCACTATCTACCAGCACACACTTCTCAGTTTCTAAGTAAGAAGACAAGACTGTGCAAGTGTTACTTTTAGGATGGTGCAGGAAGCTGTTATTTCCAGCTAGAAAATCAAAGACATTTTTGAGCAGTACCCCATAGCAGTGGGAGGGAGTATGTGTATGTAAGGAATCCGTAGTTTACACCTGTGAAAAATTCTTTGGAGAAGAAGACCATGCTTTATACATTAGTAAAACAAAAATGTTATAGTAATCTGAATTTACAACTAAAGAGAGGGTTAAAGTGAAACTTTAGGGACTTACTGCTCACTAGAACCCTAGTTGTGCAGTAAGGACATAAAAAGTTATTCAGCTGTCACAGTCATCTCTGCACTGACAAAAGAAGACATCAGAATCAAGAAGAGAATTAATCCTCCATGTGAATACATAAGCCAGATTTTGTCGTTATGTCCTATTTGTCTGCAAGTGTCAGGTTAGCTTTATTTCCCATTAAATCTCTGCTTTGAAGTGTGTCAATTTTTTTTCTTGGATTCTCTAAATGAACACGGTCTACTTCATCACTGTCTCGTTAATAGTGTAGATTACAATAACACAACTTTTTGTTTTATACATTTTCTTTCGGTGCTTTTTCAGTTATGTTCAGTTGTTCGTTGATGTAAAATAGAATATTACATGAGACATGTTAAACTCTGCAGCTTGCTACGGCACATTATTAATAATTATTCCTGCACGTCACACGCTAGTTAAGAAAATAGTGAACGCACCAATGCCCTATACAGTACATCACTGTAACATAAAATAGCTTTTTTCCACTTTCTGTCATCTATATTATACTGCATTTCTTTACATATTCCGATAACATTATATAATTATATATAATTTGTCTTTCCTAGATAGGATGCATTTGAGGAGCTGTTATGAAACAGAGAAAAACCCTATGCAAGTGGGATGCGTGTTGGCATGTACTATATGCAAGCTTAATCAATGACATACAGTGCTAAACTCTGCTGTGCTGCATTGGAGGAGATAATCCTCATTTGAACGCTCTCCAATGCTTGCTTAGAGATGGTCAACAATCCATGATAGTCGCCAGGAAATCTACTTTGTAATTATGGACACATTGATGCATATGCAAACCATTTTTTCGTCATGTTCTCGTTTGATAGTGGCTCTTGCATGCATAACGAAGCAATGCCTTCACATACAACACACACTGATACGCCCACCAATCAAATCTCATTCACTCATGCACATACAGGCACATAAGAAAAACCCACGCAGTCTCCCACACACCACATATCAGATAAGCAAGCTGCACATTCCCAATTCAGCCTGGTTGCTGTTGTTATTTATTCCTGTTTTTAATGTTGTTTGGCTGTGCAGCCAGGCAGTGGAATTAATTTCCTTTCTGATGGTTGAGTATCAGTGTCTCAGCCAGATGAATTATGCTTTTCTACTATATGCGATTTCCTCTCAGCCTGGCAACACTGGAACCATTTGGTAACGTGAAAACAAATTATCTTCTGCTGGCTCCTGCTCAGATTCAATTAAAGCTGTGCAGAGTAATTATATGGAGATACAAAAGAGTAATAAATGCAAAATAATTAATTAACCTAATAATCTTTATTTATTGCAACCCCCGCTTCATATTAAGTGCTGAATTCTGTCAGTGAGTGACACCTTCACAAATAACTGCTGTCTGATGTTAGTCATTGGAGCCCCACTGAAGTCTGTTTTTGTGTAAGTGTCACAATATCTCACTTTCATCTGGCTCGGGTACCTGTCATCCTCAGAGCTATTATGGTTACTATCACCTTAATTCACAGTGTAAATATACACCCTAATGCTGAAATTTGTGTTTAATTGTCAGGCGGAGACTTACCAAAATGATAAAATAAGGCGAAATCAATTCAAATTGCAAATTGCAAAAGAAAACCAAACTACCAGCGAGCCCTGAAAGAAGTTGAAATATCAGTGTAAGTGAAAGCGTTTACTGAAGTTGAGGTATTATTTTACAGTAAGTGAAAGTGTTCATTGAAATTGAATGGACCTGCTGAAAGGACCTGAAGATTCAAACTCTTAGGACTGAAATCCTGAAAATGTGAAAAAAAGGAGAATCTATCAGTATGCGATTAACACAGCAGAAAGCACTTGAAATGTCAGTTAAATGTCACTGCAAGTAGTTGAAGAAATAAGCGTCATGTTATGGACAGTAAGTTGTGCTATAGTTGGAACTGTTGAGAAACATTAATTAATTTGTTGGTTAAACTTAAATTATTAGTGGGAGAGAAACAGGTGGGAGCAGTGCAATTATCAGATACAATTTAACTAATGAAAGGAGTTAAAATTTTATTGAAGTATGTGCAGTGAATGAAGAACAGGGCTGCTGGAGCCAAGCACATTGTTGTAGTTGCTTTCAGCTGGTGCCTTTAAATAGTAGGTCTGTGCATTAGAAATCTGAATCTTTAAATTCTTCCTAATATTGATAATCAGTCAACTGAGGTTAATTACTTTGTATTTATTTGGAGTGTGACAGAGATAGGGCACAAAAAACCTTTGGTAAAATTCAGAGTGTTTTCATCTCAGGCAAACATGATAAACGTCATTAGAGGAGTAAAATGGCTGAACAACTACACAGCCATTTCTGTGAAGTGTCACTGAGCAGTCACTCCACTAAAACTTAAAAAAACACACACTCACACACTCATCACTGGCAAATTTAAGTCTGACACCCTCCTAGAGATATACAGTGGCCCCGAGCCACACACTGAAAACATGAGGGGGTAACACACTACACACCTCACAGCAAATCACAAGTTTCATTACTGTTCTGAATGGCATGTCCCATATAAAATATGATAATAATTATGCTCTTCAGTTACCATTCACATTTTATTAAAAACCTTAAAAGGCTGTGAGGCCAAAAGAGGAGAAGGCAATAAAACCTAATCAATGATGTTACAGCAGTGATAATCTGTTTATTAGGTCAGAGAACATGTCTTTTTGTAGAGAATAGCTTTTAGGTCTTAAGTCATTATGCGTCACCTTTATCCTTCTATTGCCTTCTGGACAGACTATTTCCTTAATCATAATCATTACACCATGAACGTGGAAAAGAGGTCTGCTTTTTATAAAGAGATATAAGATCTGACTTTAGTATACCAAGTAGTTCAGACTATTTTATCTAGTTCAGATGAGAGTATACTGTATATGTCGCTGGATATTGTATGAGTGAAGTATTTAAAGCTTGATTAATACAACAAGTTACATTAATTTATGAAATGATTTGGATGATCTACAACTTTTAATAGAGCATTTTGGCTTATTTCAGCTTATTGTTTTAGATTAGAGCTAAGCGACTGGCTACCCACAACCAACTAATATGTGATAACTATATGGATCTGTTATTTTCTTAATACTGTTTAATGAAGCCACCAGGAAGGAGGAAAAGGGGAAAATCAGCAAGAAGATTTATGTTTGAATTGAAGGATGACATGCAGAGAGTTGATGTGACAGATGCTATAGGGATATGGTGGAATGCAGACAGATGATCTGCTGTGGTAACCCCTAAAGGGACTAGCCTTTAGTTTACATTAGTAACACCCTGGTAGGTATAGCTTTAAAATGATCAGTAGAGAAACACAAACACAATTTTTCCATGTTTAATCTATTTTCATCTGTAATCTACTAAATAAGTGTTTTCAACAAACTTGGCTTTCCCATTCTGTTTTTTCGCACTTCTGTCATGAAGCTTCTCATTTATTTGTGTCCATCCTTCAAATAGCTAGCATCTTGTGGCCACAGTTGGCTGTTGTCTGTGGATGCAGCGTTAACTCTGTTTAACTCAGAGTCATGGGAATCTTTAGTCTCTATTGTCTTCATAAGTGTGTCCATGCCCCATTGACAAAGGTTGGTAGTGTGCAAGACAAGCTGCCACTGGCTTTAACTTGGCTGTTCTGAGATCAGTTACAATTAGTCCATTCTGTGAAAACAGCTTTATTGCTAAATTTACTAAAGGAAATGTTATTAAAAATGTGCTTGGCATTGTCAGCTAATGGTAAATGTTTTTGATAACTGTAGAAGTAATAATATTTTACAATTTTTCAGTGAGAAAGGAGTGTAGAAATAAAAATATCCTTGCAGAGTGCAGCATGTTGCAGGAGGATGTCAGCATCCAGAAAAAAAAATAAAAGACAAAATCTTGAAACGGTATGTTTTAATCTGGCCCAATCTGTCTCGTTAAACAACGGAGGAAGATTTGTATTCTGTGTTTGAGGGTGGTGTTTTGTTTAGATTTTATTTATCTCTGCTTGCCTTGCTGTAAAACTCACCGCACACCACTGCATAATATCCCACCCAAAACCCCATGTGCGCCCTTCAACCACGAGGTTTGCTTTTCATGTTGAGCTGTTGGGGCCAGTATAGGCTATTACCCTTATCAGAAATGATCGTCCATTAAAGCACACAACATTACTGTTAGACGTGCTTATTGATTTTTTTTTTTTGTTCCTCCCCTTCTACTTAATATTCTTATTGTGTTGTACCAAAACATGCATACATAAAATACATAATTTAATCAGTTGCACACAAAATGAAATGATGTGCACCACATCCCAAATAAACTAATAATGAATTAGTTCTGCAGAAGAAAAAAAAAACACTTTTTGTTGCTGGACCTACTGCTGGCTATTTTATTGCACTTCTTAGGCCTGTGTGGACCAATAAGGAACAAGGACTACATACTGACAAATCTACAGGACACTTAATTACATTATTCTCAATTAAAACCTGAACTCAGCAACATTAGTCATCTTAGCTCTCGTCATTCATACTAATTAGCACTTGCCTTCCTTGCCACATGCTGAAAGAGGATATTTCAATATCCCATTAAGCGATTCCAAGATATGCCCTTGATTGACGTTCCCTTAAACCCGGGAAGTAATTACATTATACGCTTTGGTTTTCTTTTAATAATTTTAGATTTCCCCAGGTTTTTTGAGTTTCATATTTAATTTGTGTTAGATTTATCCATATCTACACTGCGTAAAAAGAAACAGAGAAACATAAATACAAGACATCCTGGGACACTCATTCAGTTAATGAGTAAAGCTCTTAAGCATTACTGCATTACATGACTTGCAAAGTATTACTTAATTAGAATAAATCCAAAACTACACAGTGACCACATTTACACAAAGCCATTTACTGAGTTATAATATAATCATTTAGCTAAATTGACTTCCATATCTGTTTAACTATATTTAAGTGCCACATTTCTACAGTATAAAGTCTTTGCTTCACTCAGTTTACTCACTTGCTTAGATGCACAGAGGCCTAAATGGGTCCTCATGCTGAGCTGATACAGCACATACCTAGATGAGCTTCCTGAATTTGCATCTACCTCACAGTCAGCAGATTTCATTAGAACCCATTCGCTTGGAAAAGAAAAAAAGGAGACTGAAAAATGCATACAGTAAAGACTAATAAGAAAAAAGGAAATTCTTGTGTAAAATGTGTTGCTGGTGAATTTTAATAATGCACTTTAAAAAGTTTTGCACCTCTGTTGAACTGTGGGTGAAGGTGACATCTCAGAGGTATAAAACATAGATTAAAATTAAGCAAAATGCCTTGTAAGGAAGTGGGAAACTATAATTATATAAATATATTGTGATTCATCAAACTGAATCTTTTTGTCATTATACCATCGTGGATTGCAGATATTATCCATTTAACGACTGCTTTGTTTGGTTTTTATTTGCCTTATATAGCAAAGTAATTAGAACCCAAACTTCATAGCTTAATTGAAAACATGTGCATGTAAACCTCCATGCATTGTTGATGTCTTTTAAAATATTTACTTCAATGCAACGATTACTCCACAAAAATGTTAATTACTGGGTGTTTTGACAGAACATCTGTTACTCCAGAAAGGTTTCCTCATGAAATTTTTTTATAAATGTGTCCCATGGCGCTGCACATATTCTAAATGGTCTAATGTAATGAGTTTTTTGTAATGAATGTCCAAAGCATGATGATGAATAGTTCTGAGCTCTTATTTGCAGAATGCAATCTGTTATTCTGTAACACGTCAGGGCTAACCTTTTTTTCCGTCTCATAGTCTTAACATAGATTTCTTTGGAAAGCTTTACATGTAAATTACAGTGTCCACGGGGTAATTGTCTCCTTATAATACAGTGAAGAAGGAAACTGTCACCAGACACAAAGATTACAGCCTATCTCACCACAGTATAAGTGTCAAGATACAATGAAGATAGGGGGGGCATAAGAACAATTACAAGAATATTAATACATGAAGGGATTTTAATGCATCGTAATTTGTGATCTGGATTTTGCTCGCCATATTGCAAGTCCAAGCATTTTTCACTAAATCATATTGTTTAATCAAAATCAGTCCTTCACATAGTAATTGTAGCTATCCCTGACCTTTTCCTGTATCATGGCCTAATTCAGGACATTATACATTTGTTTGGTGATTCTAACTCCAAAGTACTGTACAGTACAGTACAATACAGATGCTAGTGCTGTAATATCAATGTCAATACAATGCTATTATAATCAGTATTAAAATGTATTCAGTATAAGTCAATCACGCCCTTGGTTGTGGTTAATGTATCTCCTTTGTGTGCCCGCCCACAGCCGTGACCTTTTTAAGTTACAGAATTCACACAATGAACATTTAGTTCCTGTCTCTTGTATAATGGTGCCTAAATGGGTTTCTTTTAACAGTACAAAAAGTGTTGATATTAGTAATGTAAACCTGTATTGGAAAACTGTTTACAGACTGTGCTGCAGCCACACCTTTGTTATATTAACTCCGATAACAGGCAGTAGAGAACTGAATGTGGGCATATGCAGACATAGTAGGAAATGCAGATATGCTGATATTTTACTGTCTTGTAGTTGGACACTATGATGTGAACTGACCAGTCTTATCATTGTGTAAGATTGCTGTTACCTGGCAACTTTGCAATAACTATGCAATAGCTTAAAACACACACTCATAGCTAGTTTTTAATGTATTTATTTATTTTCTAAAGACACCACCAATGTGGTGCAGTTAATGGTAAAGAAACTGTGTATGTTTAATTCCAAGCTCCACACCACACCTACTCTTGTTTCTTTAGTTAATTCAGATACTATATAAAGGGGAGGATACTTATTGGGTTGGTTCTGAATATTTGCAGTAGATCGAAGGTTGTGAGCTCCAGAATCATCTCATAAGGATGTCATTCTCAGCACAGGGGCTTGGCATTGACATGTCCCTTGAGAGAAGTGGTGAGAAAGGACATTCAGATTGTTGGTATGATGGCTGTAAATGCAAAGGATACGGTGAAATGGAGGCACATGATCTTCTGTGGTAATTCCTAAAGGTAGTAGCCGAAAGAAGAACATTCATGTTGTCTAAAGGATGAGGATGAGACATATTTAATCCCTACATGCTCTTCTTGACCATCCTTTTACTCATCCTGTGAATTATGTTATAATCTGCTAGTTGAATTGGCATAACTTTTTGTGCAGACATTGATAGCTTCTATGATTAATCCTGATGACTTTAGTGATCGTTTAATCTTTCCCTACTAGCACCACGAGATTCAAATTTGTAAATTTTAATAAAACGTCTGGCAAATCAGTTGATGGACTTCCATAAAACTTGGCACCAACATTCTTGTCTCCCTCAGAATAAATGTGTTCAGTTTTGGTAATCTCTTCACTTTTCATCCAATGCAATGATCATCTATTACTTTTATTTTATTTGACTGAATAAAAAGAATACTGTTTCTAGACTGAACTTCTAATTAGAAAATTAAAAATAGCCATACCTAATCAGCATCAGCATGCTAACAGTCAGTATTGTCAGCATGAACATTTTGACATGGTGCTGTTAGCAAAGCAGCTAACCACAAAGCAGCCCAGTCTAATAGAAATGCTCTGTGGCTATTGACTAATCTCAGTGATAGCTGTTGCATCTGAGGTTTGATTGTTTGTTGCCATTAGCTTTAGTTTGGGGCCATAATTCTTTCCACTTGAATGTATCAAATAATATTTGAGGATTTTTTAAATCGTGTTCACATGCATTGCATTGGTCTGGTTTGGTATGGTTACAACAGAGTCTAATCATTCCCAGTGTATTTTAAACTCTACTGTGATTACAGCTCAACTTTCTTTGAAGGAAGAGGGAGAAATCTGTTACCAAGTCGTATTCACCCTCATATGTCCTCTAATCACAGTAATAATGCTGATACCTTCTCAGCATCAAAGACAGGTTATTCTATTTGATCCAGTGTGACCGCTCTCTAATGCCTGTCACTGGCTATTTTCTTATGTTTATATCATGGGTTTGGAGGAATCCTTATGAATATTTATGCTCCACCACAACAGAATGCTCAGCATGAAATGAAATACTGCGCTGCTTGAGGGTTGTTTGCCGTGAGACACAAATCTAAATCTACATATTGCCCATTGCATACAAATAATAGTGCTATATGCTTCAACCTGCAGGACGCATCCACCTATCTCGTAATCTAGTTGAAATATTAAGATCCCATCTAAAGTGGATATTTTTTTCTTATCAGTTATGCTCCCCATTTAGTGTTTAATTTACATGTTCAATGGGTTTTGACTCTTTGGATTAAAAAGGATACATGTATTACTTCTTAATTTCTTTTTAGACACGTATGTCTGTTGCCTGACAATCACATCGTGCACAGTGAACTGCATTTTCTCTTCCATGGTCCAATAACTGAAGAAAGGTTCTTGATTTGTTTCTCCCTATGGCTGCAAATCTCATTTTTATAGCACAAGATATTATGTGCAAACCAATTGCAAATCCACTTTTCCAGTCTACTTTTCCATTATCACTATAAAATCGGAGCTCATTTTTATGATGGCTGAATGTTGAAATACATTAAAATGGGTCTGAGAATAGCCTTGCCCTCTTGGCCGTTGTCTTTTGAATTAAATGTCAACACAGGTGTAAAACAAAATGTAACCTCATATTCTGCTGAATATAAATGTGCCATTTACTGATATAGATGAGTCTGGAAGAGAAAGAGGCTCATAAATTAACTAGGGGCTGTCCGAGGTTGAGTGACACATCTTTGATTTGTTGCAAGCAGTTAATTTCAATCCAAACCCACCAAGCTGTAATTTCTTGCTGTATCTTGTCTTCTAGACTGCCATGCAGAGGAATAAGGAATACACCACCATCAAATAAATGACATGTCACGCAACCTCTAAAAGTTACACTTTTGCTAATGTAAGTGAAAGAAAACACCCTGACGTCACACTTTCAGCTGAACAAACACGTGCGGTCCATCCTTTAACTAGTCAAAACTAATTGTTGGTTGTTCATGGGGATGACCAATTTGTTGATTCCTCCACTCATATTTTTTCATTGTAATTGATTTCCACTGTGCAATTATTTCCAGACAAATGCAGTATTTTCAGTAGAGCGGTGTATTAAGTTGTGCGAGACGAGGCTCAGGAGGGCAACCAGTTTGAACAGGAGAGAAACAGAGGGGTGGCTGGATCTGAGCCATGACCCTTCTACTGTCTCTCTCCAAAACTGTCATTTCCATTAGTGTAGACTCACTAGGGCCCTGACAAACTCTCTCATCCCCTCCAACTCTATTCGATTGGACAAGCACTGGACTGTGTCGTTAAATTCTTCATAAATGGTTGTGTTTTCTGAAGCATGAATAGCCCCATACAGTTGCTTAATGAAATCAGTATATGGTATAGCACTGGGTGGGTGGTAACAAGTTACATGTAATGGAGTTGCATAATTAAATTATAAAATAAAGGTAATCATCACCAATTACTAATCAAAAGTCCAGAGACTTAAGTCCAAAAGATCAATAAAAGATTTGATTGTAAACCATTCTTTCTCTTTCCTTAAATCTTTTCATCGAGCAAGCAAGGCCACTGGCTCAAATTTGAGTGAAACATTATTAAAGATTGGATGGCTTGCAAAGAGATGTCTCTACGTATAGACAGACAGTATGCACTAAAATATCAAGCTTTCTTTTCGTTGAGTTCACTTATTTAAATTGCTGCAGCAACTCTACCATATGATCAGGGAAGAACCTTTCAGTGCTGCAATATCTACTTTATTTTTCTAATGAAAACAAAAAGGGCTTCTAATATTACATTTATTGTAGTTATATGGAAATAGCTACATTAATTATTAGAGTTTTAACACAGTACATTTCTAAAATAACCCTGCTGACACAATTTACTTATAAAGCTTTTTCTTTTCGTTGAATATGAAGCACGAGTTGGCAACAATCTCAGTTGGTGAAAGCTGAATTTGTAATAACGACAGTTTTAGGTTAATTTCCTGTAGGAGAAGTGTGACCTATAATGCTGGACATACTATGCATATGAAACAGAAGAGAAGAGAAGAGAAGAGAAGTACAAAGGATGAAATGGTCTCTACAGGCAATCCATTTACTCCTAAACACACCTTGGGTTATTGAGAACGATAACAATGCAGCAAGAGCCTTTTGTATTTCAGCGCACAGACACATGTTTCTCCGAGACTGACATAATTGCCATTCTTCCTCTATTTTCTATCTGGGCAACATCAATCTCTGTTGCTGGTCTGTCAGAACTGTCGGAGGCACGGAGCAAAGTCAGGCTTCCCGTTCAGGGCTTTGTGGAGTGCTGGAGCTATAAGCATGAGATGCAGCTGAGGATGAGAGATCATACAACTGGCTCAGCCAAAAGACTCCATCCCCCTCTTTACATCATGTGTCACCAAATAGATTTAGTGTAAAACTCTGACTGTAGCACCAAAAGCCCATACAGGCTGACAGTAACGGATTGATTGTTGTTGTCTCTGCGATGTCTGATATCACATCAATAACATCTAAAATGAAATTGCAAAAGCAGGGACCAGGCTGCAGTGCATATGGACACACATCAGATCTGATGATGATATGAACACTTTATATAAATAAGTATGGTTTGGAATCACATTTGAAAAAAAGGCGTATTGAATCATAAAGTATGAGCTTGTGCAGTTGGTTCCAAAAAAAAAATGAAATCCTGTGCACTGTGAACATAGACTAATCACTGTTTCAAAATTTTTTTCCACAACTTTGGGATGAAAAAGATTGTTTGAGGGGAGAAGCAATATTTCACTGGGTGAAATAGGTGCAGGCAATCTGCCTTTGGAGTGGAGAAGGCAGCAGTGTTTTATAATGGAAGAAATTCAATGTGACATGTCGAGAATGAATTGCTCAGTCAACCAGAAATATCCCTTGTTCTAATGGCTTGGGACATTCAGTGGCGTGTTCTCTCCTCCTCCTCCCCCTTCTCTTCCCCACATATTTCTCTCCATCTCTCCTTCCTTTCTATCTCACTCTCTGTCTGTATAAACACAACACACATCTGTAATGAATAAGGTTATAAATAGTTCTTGATTGCTTGAACTATTCCAGAACGTGCAGCAGCCAAATTGAACCAGCTAGTGGAAGCAGAACATAAATGACCTCCTGAAAAAACATTGTGAGCAATATCAATCCTGACCTTAATAGCAGATTATCTTGCAAAACAAAGCTGTCTCCAAGTAGTTGCAAGTATAAATTCTTGTAACTATTTAATGCAGTTTGTATGTGCATCTGAGGGATTTGAATACACGAAGAGCACAAAATAAATACACAGAAATAGGATTGAATTTGAGGAAAGTATCTTAGTATGACTTACCCTGTTTATACATTGTTGTTGATAAATATAAAGTCTGTAATGCAGTGTTGCTTCAGTACACAAGTACTTACATTTCTTTATACAGATTTATAGATTAAATCTGTATTGTTCATCTCCCTTGTATTTGCAGCCCAAAGTAATTTCCCTGGTGAATCACTGTATATCTGATTTTGTTTAAGTCGTATATGTTAAAATGATGAAGATATTTTCCAAGAAAAATAATTAAACTCCAAAATTGCTATGTTTTACGACTATACAGATACAAGCCTTGCATCCTTAAACGTTATGAGCAAAACATTTTAATTGAAGCCTTTTTACAGAAATACACAAATATACTTAGACATGCATTATGTAGGCTAATTGCATCTTTAATTCTGCACTATTTTACAAACAGGCAAATGCAGGAAAAGAATTATTATATAAAAAGCCATGTTTTCATTGTCCTCTGTCTAAATTTCTAACAAATTGAACAGCTGAATTATAATTATTTTCAATTACGAAGAAAAAAGGAGAAAGAAAAAATAATGAGTTTTAGTGAGATGATCACCACATGCCACCAGAAGAACTTTAGTGCCCCTTGGCCTTGATTCCACAAGCTTTTTAAAAACTTTACCAGACGAGTGTTTATTGTTTCACTAGATTGACTCATCCAGAATCTTCAGTTCAGTTTCCTTTGATACTCTGTCTTGTGTTTGCAAAGGCTATAGCATATCAGTTCACATGTGGTTTTCTCTTTTGAACCATTCAGTGACTGTTTGTGTCCCATGCTGGAGGGTACTGTCATCCTGAAAAAGACCTCCCCCGATCAGGAATGTTTCATTATAGGATAAAGATGATAACCCTGATACACTTTATGTTGATTTACAGTGGCCCTTCCCTTTAAAGAAGCAAGTGAAGCCAACCCATGCGGGTCAGGTTTTCAGACTTTTCATCTGGCACCCATCTGTACATTCATTACAAACCACATAGAACTACATGACACCAATACTGGCTGGAGCCAAGAAGATATGTGTACATCTAATTTGGGGTCTAAGTGTACATACACTCACCAATTGCATAAATGCCATGGTAATTTCTTTGAACTACTCTGGTTCAAAGGTGGAATAATTGTACATAAGGTCTTTAAAAAAAACAAAAATTGCATGCAGAAGTTTGAAATTATTTTGGATTTTCTCTAAACAACACAGGGTAGAAACTAAACATACACCCTCCCTAATGTTTGGTTGAATGTCCCTTAGCAATTTGTGTCCCTTATGATATGGACTATGCTTAAAATCACAGACCTGAAAATTTGTAATGTGGTTTTATTGGAGGCTTTGGATATACCATTCCAGAAACTTAAGGAGCTTGGCAAGAAAAGCGACAGGACTTCTTTAAGTTTCTTGAAGAAGTTTCAACAGATGAGGAGTAAAAAGCCACTTTTCTTTCCAACCTCCTTAGATTACATGACCTGGATAACTTAGAACCTACACAAATATTCCAGAAGCTTTATGTTAGCTTGCTTTCACCAAGGAAGATACAAAGGATCATAGTTTGTCATTTCTGGACTTTGTTGTGCACATTGATGAGAATGTAAACCTCAACACTGAAGTTTACAGAAGTCACAAATGTCTGCCACCTACAATCCAGTTTTGAGGTCCCTTCCTTGGTGCATTATCACCCACTCACATCTTGCGTCAGTTGATATAAATAGGTCACATGATAGGGTAAGGCAAGGTCTCGCAATGTTTTCACCCAAAACCACTGCTTATAAGAACCCCACCCTTTTCCTCATCTTGGCTAATGTGATGTGGAAGATGATGAATAGTGGGTCACCTACCATCTTAAGCGACAACACCCACTAGGGCTTAAATACCTGGGACGCTCCACTATTTGGTCATAGAACTAAAGAAGCTACTCAGATGAGAGGTGAAACATCTTCAAGAAACTTAGAGGTCCAGTTGCTTTTCTTTACAAGCTCGTTAGATTGCCGTGACATGGATGGCTCAGAACCTGCACAGACAACGCTAAGCCAAGAACCAGCCCAGCAGACAGACCCTGAACTTCAACAGGTAACAAACTGATGTGCAGTCAGGCTGCTAACTCCATTTCTACCTGTTCATGTTTCCCAAATAGAATCACTGCGGCAATCGCTTTTGTGGAATGTGTGAGAAATGAAGAACATTCAAAAACTGTGGAGCTGATTCTTGTTATCTAATCCGATCAAGAAAAGCCCAAAACTACCATGACATTCATGTCCATGGTGAACAAATGGTTAACCAAAACTTCGAACACAAGTCTGATTAAGTGCTAAGGTGCTAAGCTTTTTAATATTTTCATATTTTTAAGATGTCAACAGTTTCTTTTAATTAAAACAGAAAACATGTTTCAACATGTTGAGGGGACAACAGTGAATTAAATACATTTGCACTGACAGAGAATATATCAGTGGAAGATAACAGTTACAAGGAATGAAGATGGCTGGCTTTGAAATTTTGGAAATATTAAAAAAAAAAACCTGAATACTTGCTTTAGTTATTACCAGTTACGGTGTTTTATCAGTGCTAATGCTATTTTCCAGTGATGGTCATGGCATAAAATTCATTAAAGAACATATAGTAAAATATAGTTTTATCAACACAATCATGCTAAATTGGTCATGTTGCACTTTTATCTGTGAAGTAGGGTGAAGATAATGTGGTGAGATGAATGTGCTGCAGCAGCAGAATTGTATTTTCTCCAGGTCACTGCAGTGTTGTGATATGTGTACTCTTGCCACTGATAAAGAATATGTATTCTCTCCTCAGTGGAGATAGAGGATACACCATCATGTATCCATTCACATTATTGGTTTTTGAGTATATACACTATATGATTGGCACTTAAGCTATTCATCCAGACCACAAAACATATCTTACCTTACATGAAATATGATTTCTTGAGAAGTGTAATCATAGGTTGGGAGATTGCTTTCTATTATCTGGGAGTGAAAATGATAAATTGGTGCTGGGAGGAAAAATGTTTCAAATGTCGGTTTCATCACTGAGCTATTTTCTACACATGCTCTGTTTCATTGTGTCGCTTGTCTCATCAAAGCATTGTTGAAGATTGCGATGATTCTCCTCTCTTTTCGGCAAGATTTTTTGAGGGTCAACACAGCATCTGCACTGCCCTGGTCACAGGATGAGTTTGACTGCAGTCAGCACAAGGAGGGGATCTGTGCTGTTCACTGAACACTTATTCACAAATATTAGCTGTAGCCAAACTGTTAACAAACATACTGGAAGCAAACGAAACTTGGAGGCTAAAAGTATCACAGGATTAAGATAGGGTGTCTGGCTCCTGATAACAGGAAGTAATACATTACTTATTAACCAACATTCACACACTGGAAGTTCAACACTATAATTTTGTACAGAAGCTACAAAAGAATGCTTGTTGATAGAAACTACACATCTGTTATCATTTTTACTTAATTAAAAAAAAAATACATTATTACAGAAAACCTATTTTGTTTTAGTTGTAATTATCAAAGACAAGATGTAACAAAGAAAGATGTGCCTTTCCAGGTGGTATTGCTGTAACTGAAACACAGTAGTGATGCAAAACAAATCCTGTGCTGTTCAGTGTTTTTCTTATTGTCGATAGGTCATTGTCTGTTGCATAAAAAGTTCAAAAACAAGAACAAATTGATCCTATTAAGAAATGTTATCCTTGCCAACAAAGAGACAGCTTATAAAAACCACAGTAAACATTGGCTTCTGCCATTTGCATGTTTCTACTGCTGCAAAATTCAGTGTATGAGAATAGGTTTCGATGAATACACTAAATAATCATGTCTGAGCAGTTTGTACTAAAAACTAGGGTGACCAGATGTCTGATATCAAAACAAAAATATATACCCATGATCCATTTTTCAAGAATTAACATTACCTGTATACACCAGGTTGCTTTGGTCTAGAGGTCATTGAGGGTGCAGGAAAACCATATTAGAAGGTATTAGAAAACACACACAGTTAGGTTTTCATCTTTTCATGGAATTTATTGGCAACAGTATAAATATACAATAACTCCAGCCTTTTCCTTTTAAGCTTTTATATTTACTTTTGCATGTGCTTGGTGCGTAATGGGATCCTTTATGGGGGGGGGGGGGGGGGGGGTAAGAAGTTATGTGTGGGTTGTTTTTTTTTTATGCAAGCACAGCAGAAGAAGAGCTGGGTAGTTAGCTTGGGTAGTGATATTTATCATGGCTGAATAATGAAAAAAGCATTACGTTAGACTAGCAAATTCCACACAGTAATATTTCACAGTATTTGAAACATTGTTTTAGTTACTGATGATTTGTAGGGAATGCAGTCCAATGTATTTATTCTTTTATTACTGTTTAAGTGAGAAAGAAAAAGGCAGTAAGACACTATCATAAATATACATTCATAATTGTTAGCTTATGTTGGCTTAAACGCAAACACCTGCACTGTCAGATGTGTAGAAGGGTATCTAGATGGAAAGTATGACAGAATTCCCACATTGTTTTTTATGGTGCACGCAGTATTGCAGGTGTTTATGGTACAAATCCACAGCCGTCTAAAGAGTCTCAGGTCCAACAAAGTGGGCTGTAGAATTTGTTATTAGATCATTAGCACTGAAAACCCCCTTCGTCTTGGAGCTAATGCACTGCTGTCTATTCATACAGACTCATCTCCTCCTGAGCTCTAGCTGCGCTAAGCTAATACTCTCTGAGGCGTTAACATTAAGCTGGGCTACAATGTCCGCTGGAGGTGTGGAAAAAGGGGGCTCCCTGTGCAGCTCCCCATCCAGCACACTGTTTAGAGTCAGCACACCATTAGTCAAATCTCCCCAGCCATGAAAAAAAGATTGGGGGGTGCTGGGGGGGTGGGCAAAACAGAATATGCATGCATAAAATTCAACACATTTGTTCCCATGGCAACCATTCAGCATGTCATTCACTTGTCAAGCTGCATCAGGGCCGATGGGGTCCATTGTCTGGGTCCTGGTGAGCATGGTTGCCTGGAACAGACCAGGCCCCCTTTTCCTCCCTCTGAACGACATCCAGGTCACTCACCACGCTGTTATTTCTCTTTAATTCCAATTCAGTTCGTTTTTCATCGCTAATCACACGACAAATGACCACCATGGTTAAAAAAAAAAAAGAAAAGAAGGGGATAAAGCAGTGCAGTACTGAGGCATGGCTTTTATGATTCTTATGAATAGGAGGGAGGGGTACGGGATTAGGGAGAAATTCAGGACCACTACTCTCAGAACAACACCTCAAAGATTTCTCCACTATAGTTTATAGATTTGGTGGGCGGTGAAGGCAGTGCAGAGCCTCAACGTCTATGACTGGCTGTCAAGATTAGTTTAACAGTCACAATAGGAGAAAAGGCCATTTGACTTCTGTAATGTTTTTTCAACATGCTCCACAGTCACCGTTGATTGGCACTGCTCAAGCATTTCCCCTGTGAACAGTACTGTGCTGCTTGGATGTTAAGCTTGTGCAAAGGTTGTTGTATGTCGTACACGCTTTAAAACGCTTGTTCAGCTTCATTGTTCTTGTCTTTTTCACACAAGTATTGTTTAAGACACTGAATGAAAGAGAGCAGAGATACAGAACAGTTTCCAGAATTTTGTTTTCCTCTAACACGTTTCGTGTTTGAGCTCAACACAAAACAAATGCACACTTCCTCCTTTAGTTAATAATTAACCTTTCGCTCTTAAACATGACCTGCACATTTGGAAAAAGCCAACTGTGAGGTTAAACTACTCTGAATGAAACTGAGAACGTGTCCTGCGTCTGGTGCTAAAGCTCAGTCTTAATTTGGACTCACTGGAAGAAGAGCACTTCTTTCTAAAGCTTTTATAACATATTGTCTACTGTTCAGGTGCTCACAAGTAACACAACATTGACCTGTTATTAAAACCTGTGTGGTAAAGGCTGTTCTCCCTGCTCTACACATGAGGACGGCTGTAAACTGAAGCGTTCAGTCAAACAGCTGTTTTTCAACACAACAGCATGACTGCTCCAATCACCTGCCACGGCCTAATCAATATAGATCAGTGGAGATAATATATGATATTGAACAGTGAGTAAATCTGTGTTGCTGTCAATTCGTTGAAGCAATTATAGATAAAGCTATATTAAAACAAGAATTCAGTGTTAGCGTTGTGTTTAACATAATAATACATATTAAAACGTTTTGATTTGTATTATTTTTGGCAATGTATTCGCCCGCACTCATAACTCACATGGCTCTGCACCTTCAACAGACACCACTATAACCTTCATACTTAGCTTTTCCAGAGATCAGGCAGAAGCACAGCTGTAGCAACTTGTAATACTATTAAATGAGACTTCTCATAGATCATCTGAGAAGTAAAAAAGGGGGATTTCTTTTTCTTTTTTTTAGTAGAACCGTATCTCAGAGCTACAGCAACCAAATGATTAAGTCTCCACAGAAGCATTACTCTAGTATATTAAAAAATGAAACTGACATACACAGACAAACTGCATAATAATACAAAAGACAGTGTCCTTGAAAATGAAAGGAATGATAAATTACCAAATTGCAAAGTGAACAGGAAAGGGCAGTTAATCAAAAATGTGCTTTTACAATTAAAAGGAGACAGTATTCTAGAAAGAATACTGTTCATTCCTGTGCCCTGGTGTGTGTGAGGCCAAAAGCTTATAAAACATTTCAGTGTTACAGGTGATGATCAAAATGTACTCAGTGCTGTATATCATTATGACTGGAGCAGCTCATTAATGCAGTTGATTAGCTGAGACAGAGTTTGTTATTCACAGACAACAGTATAACATTTTATGATTTTCTAAGTTGGAAGCACAATGACAAACACATTCGTTTGTGAAATAGGACTCAGCTGAAGCAAGTTCATTCAGTGTTAAACCTTGAATATTTTGATTGTTTTTGATTGGCCATCTTTAAATGACATCATCTCATACCCTCCTTGTGTATTTCCTATAAATGTAGCTATTGTTTTGATACTGTAACTTTGCACTTGCTACAGTACCTTCAAATCAGTGTATAGCTATATACTGTGAGACTTCCACGCAATGTGAAAAAAAGATCGAGGCCATTTGGTCCAAATGGAATACTAACAAAAGAGAAATAAAAAGGGTTTTTAAAATATTATATATTAAAAGACACTATCTCTGATAATTTTATACGCACGTCTTTTCTCATTTAAAGGTACAATTGCAACTGAATGACAATGTCACAGTGCTACTAAATAAATAGCAGCTGTTTGTGACTTTATTGTAGATGCAAAGAGCCCCCCCCAAATCCCTGCAATGGAAATGCTGACTGCAAAGCTGCAGTTATTAAATTTACTACTACACGTAATAAAATGTCAGAACAGATTTACAGTTTTGCGAAAATTTGGTTAACATCCAAGAAAAGAAACAAAGCTTTAATAAGCATTAATAAGTAGTTTGTTACCTAATCTGTTACCTTTATGATATCACTTTTTTTTTTAAGTGTGTGTGTATAATTTGAACTCATACAGACTGAAAGGTCTGGCATATCGTCATGCCTTATATGTATGAGAAACTAAAAACTGGGTGAGTGAGAGCAGGTCAGTCTGCCGTTTAAAAAATGTTGTGTTTATATTTAGGGTGGTACACATAGCCTGTATAGGAATTATAAGTAGGCTAATACCACAGGCTGAATAATGAAACTGAGACAAATGTGACATCAACAACTTAAATGAACCAGCTTCACTAGACAACTGAAGCGGGGCTGTTTTAATCAAACAATTAGGTGGGACTTTTTTTTAATATGCAAAATCTCATTATCTTTTACTTTAACAAATAAATCCCAGAAGCTTTTGTGTTTGGTATATTGTGGACACAGTGTGAAGTTTTTCTTTTCAATACTTCGTGCATGGTTCTAGCAATAGAACAATGGTAAAAAGTTAAAGTTAAAACTCTCATTAAATGGTCACGTAAGAGTCAATTTGTTTTTTCATAGGGGCTGATGTGATTGAAAGCAGCATAGAATACTTTGACAATCACATGAACAGATCAAGGATAAGCCGCGATGAATAAAAAGACCCGTAGGTGCACTCTGGCCCTGCTATAAAGTGAAGGGTGTGAGAAAATGGCAGTTAAACAGTACCCAGGTTTGGGGCTTCTTAATAATTTCTCCTCCATGCTGAAAGTTTGGGTGTGGGATTTGTGCCTAAATAGACATGAGATGTGCTCACCACCCCTGCTCACAGCCAGTACCGGGCCTAATGAGGCATTAATCTGAGGTGTGGGATGTTGCTCTATAGAAAAGCACAGGGTCAGCAAAGCACAATGAAGATGACAACAAAGACTGCAGAGGCAGTGGCCCAAAGGAGCATTTCTCTGAACTGTATGCTCAGCAATCACTTCAAAAGCACGGTGACAGAATATTCACCAAATTTCAATGGAAAACATATGAAAGGACCTTTGAACACTTTTGTTTGTAGGTTTTCCTTTTTTCACATGGGTGATTAACCTTCCTTTTACTACCCCACCCCCAAACATATGCGCGCACACACACACACACACACACACACACACACATTAAATGCTAGGAGTCCTTGAAAATAGCATTCTATCGTGTCTGCTGTTGATTAAAATGCTTGCTCATTAAATTTAGTTATGTTTCTTTTAACAAACTGCAATAGGTCATTTTTGCTTGGATGGTTGTAATCTGATAATAATGTTTCATGAGTGCAAGACTGTCTGACTTATTGTTGTAGCATACAGAAAGAAAATATTTGAGATAACGTAGACAGAAACCAACTGTTGCTGACCCTGTTTTAAACTTCAATCTTAAACATTGACTCTATAATGAAAACAGTGAGGAAGAAATATAATGGTAAAATATTGTCTTACTCTATTTGTTTCTATATACAGTTGTTTTTCAGATTAAACACCATTTTTGGCATTGAGAAATGAAACAAAAAGGTTATTGAATACATTTTTTTATTAGAGGTACCAGGTCAACTATAACATTTGCACAATGTCCCAGTGTGAGAAGACATATTAAAACAGTGGGTGACCTTTTATACCAACTGCTCAAAACCAATATTTCCTACAGGGTCAGTTATCACAAACTGCCTTTGTGTCTTTTATATCTGGATCATGGAGCCACAGATGGCTGTTAGACTTGGCCATCTGGATATGAATGTCCAGGCCAGAATGTTTGTATCCCAGAAGAAGCTGACTATTCCCAGATACAGAGAAAAGTCCAAGCTTGACTTTAATAAGTTTGACTACAAAATATGACTTCTTACACTTGAAACAATTACTTTGGGGAAACTTAATAGCTGGGTGGGTGCTAATTTTAATTATTTGCATGTCTCTCCCCTGCTTTCTCGTCCTCTTTTCCTGATATTCCTCCTAAAACAAATATTTAAAAACATATTTTTATGCTCCTGATGTTCAATGTAAACTGTTCAAACATAAAGATTTAACAGGAACTCAAACTGGAATTATGTTTGTTTAAGTGGAAAGGTAAAATGCACATAAACATGTACGCTGTAACTCACACAAGCATATATAAATGAGTTACTCACAAATATGCCATTAAAAAAGTGAGCAGATAAAAAAAAAAAATTTTATTTTGCTGGCCATCATCTGCTTAAAAATATGATCCCGCACAAAGAAAACAAGACAATTAATGGCACATATAACTGCATAATGATTTCACTTAATGGTGCCCTTTTACTATCATTTTCAAAAACCATTTAATTTTGTTTTAAATTGATATTTATTTTGGCCTTCCTAATGTTATTTCTCCATGCCCTCATTGTTTTCTTATCTTTGTCTCCCTCTGTCCCTTAATTTTTTAGTTATCACTTCCTTTTTAATTTTTTTTCACCACCTTTCCTTCCCTGTCTCCAGTACCTTGACATCCTGTATTTGTATTCTCTCTGAGTCCCTGATTGTTTTTAGCTGTTGTATATATATTCTAACCTCTGCCTAATTTTACAGTCCTCTTTGCATATAATGTCTATAATAGTCTCTTTTGTCAGAATGCTTATTTATTCATGGTGTGTCTTCTCTGTGGACCCTCAGAAGATCTAATAGGTGATATGAATGCAGCACTACGGACGATACCTACCGCCACCATTTCTCAAGACTAACAAGCTGATCTACACCACGGCAGCAGTGATCAGTGAGATACTTGGCTACAAGTTGAACAGCCACAAGGAGCAGTAACCTCCATGTAGAAGGAGACTAGAGGCCAAGATCAAGGTAGCACGGAGGGAGGTTAGCCAACTATGGGAGTTGCAGAATGGTGCAACAAAGAAGGTGCCTATAAAGTACAGCAAGCTGTCCATACCTGAGGCCTTGGAAACTGCCAAGCAAAGACTCATAGCCTTGGCCAGCCCCTTGAAGAGGTACAACAGAGAGATAGAAGGCAGGAGAATAAACCAGCTGTTCTCCATGGCCCCAGCCAAAGTGTACTCTCAGTGGCAGGGGAACAAGAATAGCACCACCAGGGCTGGAGACAGAACAATACTGGAAGAGCACAAGGGAGAAGGACACAACCCATAACGGCAATGCTCAGTGGCTAGTGGATCTGAGAACAGACCACAGCAACCTCCCTGAACAGGGACCAGTAACCATCGCAGTGGCAGATATCCAAGAAAGGGTCTCCAGTATGAAGAGTTGGACAGCACCAGGCCCGACGTGGTTCACACCTACTGGCTGAAGAAGCTGACTGCACTCCATGAGCATCTGGCAGCACAAATGAACCAGCTGCTAGTTGACGAGAGACACCCGGAATGGCTAACCAAAGGCTGGACACTCCTGATCCTCAAGGACACCCAAAAGGGTACCATCCAACTACTGGACAGTAACCTGCCTCAGTACCACATGGAAGCTCCTGTCAGGCATAATAGCGGCTAAGATGAACAGGCACATGGGTCAATACATGAGTGGGGCACAGAAAGGGATTGGCAAGAATACCAGAGACGCAAAACACCAGCTACTGGTAGACCAAGCAGTCAGCTGAGACTCCAAGACTACACAGCAAAATCTCTAGTGTTAAATTAACACTTTTGACAGTGTTATATGTTTAAAAGTAACCTAGTCAGTTTTGAAGATTAACAATGGCTAACACTGAGCAGTGCTGATTTTCTAACACTGGAATATTTCTAACATTTTGAGTTATTTTCCAGTGTAAGAAAATCTGCACTGCTCAGGGTTAGCCATTGTTAATCTTCAAAACTGACTAGGTTACTTTTAAACATATAACACTGTCAAAAGTGTTAATTTAACACTCAACAGTGTTGTATTTAACACTCAGAGGTGTGGACCCATATAGACACTCTCTAGTGTTAATTTAACACTGGAGATTTTGCTGTGTAGGCTGACCAACCTGTGCACTGCCTGGACTGATTACAAGAAGGCCTATGACTCAATGCCGCACACCTGGATCCTGGAATGCCTAGACCTATACAAGATCAACAGGACCCTGAGAGCCTTCATCAGGAACTCAATGGGGATGTGGCGGACAACACTAGAGGCCAACTTCAAGCCCATAGCACAAGTCACCATCAAGTGTGGAATCTACCAAGGAGATGCACTGTCCCCACAGCTGTTCTGCATAGGCTTGAACCCCCTCAGTGAGGTCATTAACAAGACTGGCTATGGATACCAACTACAGAATAGAGCAGTTGTCAGCCACCTCCTGTACATGGATGACATGAAGCTGTATGTCAAGAGTGAACGAGACATCGATTCACTGATCCACACCACCAGGATCTACAGCAATGACATCGGAATGTCGTTTGGACTGGAGAAATTTAGTCAGATGATAACAAAGAGAGGGAAGGTAGTCAGAACTGAGGGGATCGAACTACCAGAAGGCAACATTGCAGACATAGAGGACAGCTACAAGTACCTGGGGAGCCCACAGGCAAATGGGAACCATTAAGAGGCTGCTAGGAAAGCTGCAACCAAGTACCTGCAGAGGGTCAGGCAAGTACTGAGCAGTCAGCTGAACAGTAAGAACAAGATCCGGGCAATTAACGCCTACACCCTGCCCATGATCAGGTACCCTGCTGGGATAGTAAGTGACCAAAAGAGGAGATAGAAGCCACTGACATCAAGACCAGGCAGCTCTTGACCATGCATGGAGGGTTTCACCCCAAGTCCAGCACACTGAGGCTGTATGCTAAGCAGAAGGAAGGAGGCCGGGGACTACTGAGTATCAGCACCACACTCCAGGATGAGACAACAAACATCCATGAATTAGTGCTGTCAGCGTTAATCTCGTTAAATGATGTTAACGCCATAACCGCATTAATGCGGCAAATTTCCGTTAGCGAGTTAACGCAGATCGCCCCGTGCATGGGGCTGCACAGCGTCAACGCGTTAGCGCGAGTAGCTCGTTAACACAGATGTTTCTGTATACTATGCCGGCCACTTGGTTATGGCGTTTCATGTATGCCCTGCCTGCTAGCATCTTGCAGTAATGCTTTGTCCAGCTACTGGTAAGATTTTCCAATATCAGTCACTTCTTCTTCGTTGTTTCAACTTGGATAGAGGTTCTGACACTCACTGGTCCTCAACCTCCTTCCTTCTGCTTAGCATACAGCCTCAGGGTGCTGGACTTGGGGTGAAATCCTCCACGCATTGTAACGAGCTTCCTTGTCTTGATGTCAGTGGCTTCTAGCTCTTCCTTTTGTCAGCTTATTAACCCAGCAGGGTATCTGACAACTGGCAGGATATAGGTGTTGATTGCACAAATCTTGTTTTCCCCATTCAGTTGACTCTGGTTCCAACTCTCCCATTTGCTTTTGGGATCCCTCAGGTACTTGTAGTTGTCTTCAATGTCTGCAATGTTGCCTTGTGGTAGTACAATGCCTTCAGTTCTGACTACCCTCCCTCTCTTTATTACCATCCTACTCCACTTTTCCAGTCCGAATGACATTCCAGTGTCATTGCTGTAAATTCTAGTGGTGTGGATCAGTGAATTGCTGTCTTGTTCACTCCTGGCATACAGCTTCATGTCATTCATGCAGAGGAGGTGGCTAAAGTTTGGGCGACATCCCCATTAAATTCCTGATGAAGGTTCTTTGGGCTCTGTTGATCTTGTACATATGTAGGCATTCCAGGATCCAGGTGTGTGGCTTTAGGCAGTGTCAGTTTGGTCTTAGCTGATGTTTTGGCCCTCTGGTGTTTCTGCCAATTCCTTTTTGTGCCCCACTCATGGATTCAGCCATATGACTATCTATCTTAGCCACTAGGATACCTGAGAGGAGCTTCCATGTGGTGCCAAGGCAGATTATTGGCCAATAGTTGGGCAGGTGGTCCCTTCTTTTGATCCTTGGGGATCAGAACTGGTCCAGCATTTTGTTAGCCATTCTGGGCATGTCTTGTCCATTGGCAGCTGGTTCATTTGTGCTGCCAGCCGCTCATGGAATGTAGTTAGCACTAGGTGTGGATTATGTCAGAGCATGATGCTGTCCAACTCTTGATGCTTAAGACTCTATCTTGGATGTCTGCCACTCTAATGATCACTGGATCCTTTTCCGGGAGGTTGCTGTGGTCTCCTCTGTGCATTAATGTCTCCAGCCTCAGTGGTGCTATTCTCATATTGTTGCCCTGCCACTGAAAGTACACCTTGGATGGTTCAGTAGAGAACAGTTGGTTTATTCTCCTGGCTTCTATCTCTCTTGTGTACCTCTTCAAATTACTGGCCAAGGCTGTGCTGCCTTTGCTTGGCAGTTTCTAAGGCCTGAGGTACAGGCAGCTTGCTGTACTTCTTAGGCACCCCTTTTTTTCATCCACACCCTTCTTCAACTCTGATATTTGGCTAACCTCCCTCCGTGCTGCCTTGATCTCTAGTCTCCTTCTCCATGGAGGGTACTCCCGCTTCTGGCCATTCATCTTGTAGCCAGGCATCATGTACAGTGATTACTGCTGCCATGGTGTAGATCAGCTGGTTGGCTTCAGTGATGGCCGCTGCATTCACATCTTATACCTTACCTTCCTTCCGATGGTACTTCATGTAGTCTTGGTAATCAGCCACAGAGCATCCAGGTTTCCTGCTTAGCCACGATCCTATCTCTCAGGTCAGTTCCCACACTCAACACCTTCAGTGCAACAGTTGTTGTTCTTGGGGCTCAGCAACCAATTTCAGACAGTGGGGATGATGATGTCTCCCCCCTGACCCGAAAATGCTACACAGGCAATATGCATTGCACAGCTGCCTTATTGGAAGAAAAACAGTATTTTGGTAGTAGTGAAAGTAAATCAAGCATTTGCTATGAAATCAAAACAAGTTGAAAGATTCCAAAATTATTCAGAAGTAGAAAGCATTTCACATGATGGCTTTCTCATTACAGATATTCTATTTCTGCTGTGAAATTATTGAGCAGAGACACTTTATTGAATCTTGTTATATATCTGGTAATATGTTATTCCTACAACTCTAGTTAATAGTTATTCCTGATTGGTATTGCTTTTTGATGACTTTTTTGGAAATTTCCTTTGCTGCATTTCTCTGCTTAGCAATTGGCTTGAGTTTCACTTGCTTCTTTTTGAAGTTCTGGTGATAATACACTGTATGCACAAATCTGATCCAGACTTTTCAAGCTAATTACTAACAGGTTGTGAGCCCTGCTGTAATGTCAGCTACAGATGGGGCTCCCTGCTAGGGCAGATCCTGGTGTCATCAACCCAAGCTCCAACTGATGTGAAAACATATTAAAACAAAAATCAGACATCTAATGACAAGCTTGAAAAATATAATCACATCACAACACTTTTTATTTCTGTAATGCTGTTGCATTGTTTATGTGGCTTACAGGATAACATTTACCATGTGTCATCATAAAAAGGCTTTTTTTTTCTTCTTTTTTAAGTGGTAAAAGGCGGGTAACCATCTAGATCCTTTCTGATATCGATGGCAGTTGTTAAGATTTAATTAGGAAAAGGCACAACTAAAACTTGGATTCACAAACACGAAGTACTACAATCAATAGTATTAATATTATACAGAGAGTACAGAATATTATACCTTAGTATTACACAGAAAAGATGGCACAACTGTCTAATATCTACTATAAAAGTTTATCAGCAAATATTGCTGACAGTTAAAGAGGACAATAAAAAAAGAGCAATAAATATACAGCATTGGCCATTGTGGAGGCTACAATACCTTAAAATAGTATAACAGCTAGTACTGATTTAGGTTGCCTTCCAGAAACTGTTTCATTGTGCCACAAATGACATTAGACTTTGCATTAAAAATGCCTTTAAAGTTAACTGCTGGAACTTACTGTACTTAACTTACTGTGTAGCTATGCAATTTATTCATCCTCTAATGTTCATTAATCAGAGAGATCAATAATCAAATTAATCATTGATTATGTGAAATGAATGTACTGAATTAGCTCATGTAACAAATAGACAGCTCTTCATATTACAATGGAAATATGGTCTGTAATAGTTCCATGAAGCAAATTAGATGAATTTCAAGAGGTATCTGCCACTTACTCTTGATCTCTTGTTAAATGTAAATGAGCGCGCTCAGCAGCGTCTCAGCAAGTGTGCCATGGATCCTTCAAAAGGGAAACAAATGGCTAAGAGGAAGGGGCATCATGGAAAAGAAGAAGATGGTACTATGAAGCTGATATTATTGTTGATGCCCACAGATATGTAGAGCTTTTTTAAATCCCAGAAATTTTTGCTCGCTTTCATTGAATTTTAGCAGTTGACCTTCTGCGTGGTCTCCAATCAAAGCAAGCATTGCTTCAACACTGAGGGAGATATTGAACACTTGTTTTTGACAAAGATCTGTCAGACATGGTTGCCGTGGGAACACAGACACAAGAGCAGAGATGTAACATTAAATGACACATATATTTAAGTGTAAGATTATGTGCTGTGTTCTTTAGCACTTTGTATTTCTGTTGAACTTATTAACCTCTTCTAGCTGTTTAATGTGTTGCTTGAGTAGAAATAATTCAGCTTTTTACTGTATTTATTAGCCATTTCTTTGCTAGACCCTTTTCACATGAATTTGAAAAGCACTCATATTTATTAATCATATTTCCATACATATAAGAAAAACAGGTATTCACTGGGCATGACCATTTAACTGTAGATTTAGCATGTTGATCATAATTCTGATCTGTATATTTTTAGAGCAGTTTGATGTTTGTTGTTGATTTTCAAATTAATCTTTTATTGATGTCTTAATGCAATGCACATCAAGAAAATAGATCAGAGATGAACAAAACTGGAAGCTGCTATCAGATTGGTGTGGACTGAAGAAAGACTTTCAAAATGAGGCTTTAACAGAATGCAAAAACACATGACAACAACACAACATTGGAAGACAAACTGAGCTCCCACATAAAATTTTATGTTAGACATAAAATGTCCAACATAATCCACAGCTGCTAAAACATGTAGGGAGTGTTTGGCTCAGCTGCTTAAAACTACAACAGTGTGTATGCACAAAGGCATACATGTGCTCACATACTGTTATAGTCACGCTTATATAGTATACATGGACGTCTTTTTTAATATCAGTCATTCTTAAATTGAACATATATGAGCCTGATTTTTACTCTCATCTGTACCAAAGAATATAATTCGAAACTTTTATTTGTACTACTTAGTTGATCGTTTTCAGATAAATGAAAAATACAGTTTCCCTGCAAGTTATTAGACATGTGATTGACAAGATCAAAGAAAAAAAACATAATTTTGACACTCAGCAAGAATTTACATTAAGTGGCTTTTTGCTCCCTTTATTATTACTAGTTTACTTAAAGAAAAGGCATATGTGTGTTTTTTGTTCACATCATTTCTCTATCCAGCTCCTTTGTCTTTTGCAATTTTTGCCATGCAGATAAGTCTAGTTTAGAGATACAATTCATATACAGGCTTAAGTGTACAGAACCAAAATTACAGTGTGCATTTCTCACGTCAAAATAAAACAATGTAAAAATATCTCTTAAAGAAAGATTTGTCTTGCGACAGTCATTATCTCCTCAAATGATAATATGGAGTGATGATGCAGTTTAAATATGAGCTATCATTTTTGACTTGCCTAATATACTGAATATGAATGAGCTGATGCACAGCACTCTATAATAGAATTATCCATATAGGTTGACACCAAAATTGGATGAAGATATTGGTCAGAGCCTATAATCATTCCTAAATATAATAACTGATCTTTTATTAGAAACGAAAGAGTCCTATCCTGATTAACTTTGTTTTGGTCACAACTTGAGATAACTGAAAAAACTATTATTTGCGCACAGCAGTGGAACACTAGCAAGGTTAGGAAGCTTGGTATAAATACTCCCGAACAAAAAAGCAATTTGCTGCTACAGTGTAGGTGTTACACCATCTGTTAAGACTACAGAACTCCTACAATCTGGATTCTTTATATTCACATGAGTAATTTAGTATGCGATCCTAATTTGTTCCTGTACTTGTCTAACAAACCAAAACTTTGATCTTTGACTCCAAGAATAACTACACTCACTTTTATAAAGTGAGACAAAATTATAACTAAATGTTTTGTTGTTTTTGCACAGGTGAACTGAATATGTAATACAAAATCAGATCAAGAGCCTTTTTTTTGAAAGGTTGCACTCAAAATAAAACATCCTGTGATATTTGAAACCAGAGCTACTTCATCCTGCCAAGGACTCTAATCAGAATCTTCAATTATCAAGTTCATTACACATATAACTATATCACATATACAGAGACATATTAGGAACTTAATTGCAACAATATATATGGTACAAATTCAGTAAGACCTCAGATGCAGCTGAACTGGTTAATGATGTTGTTGATGTCAGCTAGGTGTTTGTAGGAATAGATATATACATACAAAAGAATACTGCATGTGCTCTATGGCTGTGTTTTCTATATACAACATTTAAAAGATTAATATACCAGCAAACAGCTATTAACCTTTTAAGAATTACAGAAGTAATGCCACTTTGAGCAGAGAATAAAGTTTCACTCCCACTGTGTGTTGTAATATGAGCTCTGTCCTGTGTAGTAACAGCCTATTCTGTGGCTAATGCATGTTAGTTCATGTAGGAATAGTCTGCACACATTCATAAAGATAATAAGAAAGGAAACTTAAGGTGAAAGTGAGATAGAGTGGTTACTGCTGTTTTCTACTGGCCTTTGTTTTCTGTTTCATTGTCTCCTTTGCTTCACTAAGAAGACGCAAAGAAGAAAAGAAGACAAACACACAGTGAAACAGAAACCAGCCTACCAAGCAAAAAACAGAAATTTCTAACATGTGTTTAATTTGATAAAAGTGTAGATTTTAATCCAAACTGTGACAGTCCTCTAACCTGGCAAGATCCTGCTGTGTATTCCCCTGTTTGTCCCTCTGTGTTGTCTTCCAGGTTACTGGTAGGCGGGATTAATTAGTGCAGCTGGTCAGTCTCCCTGGAGCATTTATGAGCTGCCTGTCTCAGCTTTCAGTCTCTCTCCATTCACCCAGCACCATGTTATTTTTGGTTTTACACACATAATATTCAATCACTCATCCAACTGCTGACACACCAACAACACTGACTAACAGATCTCATAAAGTTATTTGTGGGGGGTTTTTTTGGAAGAGGGCTTTTTTTGGGGGGGGGGGGGGGGGGGTTGGTTGGTTAATAAATAAGTAAACTTTGGTTAAGTTGTACCTCTCCCAATATTTGCCATGGTTTTTGAGTGAGACTATGACAAAACCTTTTAATCCAGAGGAATAACGTTTCCTAACCTAAATCTAACAAAAATGGTATAGTCCTGGCAGGCCTCTGGTTTTTCCCTTCCCTCTTTTTTTCCCTCTTCTGTCTGTAGCCTCTCTTGCTCACTCTCTAGCTCTTAGTTGATGTCGCGGGTTGGTTTTTCCTTCCTGGCCCACCTGTGGGTGGGGTTTCCCTTTCCCAGGCGCTCTTCTCCACACCTGTTCTACATTAACTCATTGACTTATTGTATTTAAGGCCCTGCTTGTGCTGCTACCCTCCACCAGATTATTGTCATCATTATGGTGATAATTAGGCCTCCCATGTCTTTAATGAGTTCTTGTATTTTTTTCCCTCTGTAACCTTACTTTCTTTTGTGTTCTCCATTTACCAGCCCAAAGCTAAGGTGATTACCTTGTTTTTTGTTTTTTCAGATTCCTGTTGCCACGAGGAGATTAACAGAGACTTCTAAATACACTTACATGAGCCTTCCAACCAGTCACTGCACCTGTAAAAGAAAAATACTTACCTGTTACTCACCTGCCTGTCTACTCTCCACTAAATCCCTCTGCCCCTCTGAAATCTCATATGCCTGCTAAATCACATGCTCAAACTACAAACAATGTCTCAGAATCAAATCACAAATGCCACAGAATCTTGTCAAAACTATTTTTTCTAACTTTTTCCAGAAGAGAACACCACATAACTGTTTCTCGAATACTCATACGTTTCACAATAAAACCTGTAAATCTGCAGTTGGCTTCCTGAGTCTGCCTTTTAGTTTAATTTGTATTAAATGGCAACAAAAAAGCAATAAAAATGAAATAACATAGTGAAACAGAAACATAAATATAGTCCCGACTTGACATGGTGCAACAGCCCCCCTTCAAACGTCAGGTGTGTACCTTTGACTTAATCATTTTAATTGGATGACATTTAGAGTGCAGCTGCATTCACAGAAGCAATAATTGTTAGGATAATTAAGATATGAGAACTGTATAATTATTGGTTCTTACACAGAAAGCTTCAGGCATTGACAAAATATAGCTCTAAAAATAAATTGGTTTCTTACAGAGAAAAATCCAAGGCAGATGAATAATATCTGAATCTTCTGTCCTAAAGCAGAATGCAAAATCTGGGAAGACCAAATGGAGGGAAAAAAGATCCTGCTGAGCAACTGTTTAAATACAGTCACCTACAGGTGCTTAATTAAAGTGATCTAGGCCATGTCCAGTGAGATCTAGGTCATCTCCAGCAAAGCAGGGCAAGAAGACTTCTTGTCACTTAACTAGTAAAGAAAAGCATTTTGGCCATTTCAAGCAACACATTAAACTGCAAAAACTGTTATTTTTTAGCAAAGAAATTGATGAATGTGTCTACAAACTGTAATTTAAAGTTTTCTTGTTTACTTGTGCTTCCTGATAAATTTAACTTCAGAATTTTAGTACTTCAGAGTTTCATTGTATCCACTAACTAATTCTGGCAAGTCTGGGCCTTGCTGTGTTACAGAGCTTTTTCTTTGAGAAAATTTATCTCATTATCCAAAGGAGTATAGAGAGTAAACCAAGTAAACCAAAACTTCAGTGTTATGAAGCCAATGTAATTAATTATAGAATTATAAATGTTACATAAAGCTCACTCAGGTTATAATTCTCAGTGGGATTCACAAGTGACAGCTTTGAGGTATGGCCGGGATAAAAATGAGAACAAACCTTGAATTTCAGTCAGAAATGCCAAATATTTATTCAACTTTGAGAATGTATATTACAATCTAACTTATTGTACTTTGTATATAATAAATTATATAGTAAGAGAATAACCTGCACGTTGGCATCGCGGGTGTGTGAGATGAAAAAAGTTCATATGAGCTATTTTTGAATTATCTGTATCATTGTGGGGTGTTTACTTTATAACATAAAGCACATTCAGGGTCTGTTGTTGTGATTTGGTGCTATATAAATAAAATGTAACTGGATTTTAACAGTTAAAAACATGTTTGGGTAAGAGAACTTGTATTGCACTTTTGCTGAAGGCTCTGAAAATAAAAACTGCTAAATGTTAAGCATTAAACCACTGCTCATGTTCTGTTTGTATAAACATATGCTTCATAATGTTAAATGTGGATGTTGAAAACAGATGCTAAATGTTAGCGATGGGAGGGAAATATGGGCTCAGTAATATATGTTTTTCTTTTTTTATTATACAGAATGGATGATATAAACAAATTACTTTTCATTCAGGTTATCTTCCACCCTAAAAATTGATAAAGCTGGCCATTTTGTAGCATCTCTCCACAATTCCAGCTTGTCCTTTTTATGGCTCTTGGCTAATGAATTGTATATATAACCCTCTGTCCTCTGAATTGTCATGCTTTTTAGAATGCAGTGTGGGGGCAAATAAAGGCATCTACTTCATTAGCTTTCAAGTTAGGTAATTGAAATCCATTAGGACAATCTAAAATGGAACTGATGGTAAATATAAGTGATTTTTTTTTCCTGTGGAAACAAGGATGGGCTCTTCAAGCAAATGTAAATCTTTATATGCCATACTGTTTGGATATGTGAGTGTGTGTAATCCGTGCAGAGAGAATAAAAGAGGAGGTAAAAGGGGGAGAGGGAGAGACATAGTGGGTAAAAAAAAGAGAGAGAGAGAGGGAGAAGTGAGTGCAGTAATATCCATTAGATTTATTGTGGTGCAATTCCCAGTCCCTCCAGTTCTGCCTGAGGGGGACTATATTACATTTCATCACAGTTTCATTTTCTCCTGCAGATGAGAAATGGGAGTTCTGTTGCAGTAATGTAGCATGTATGTGCTAAATCTCATCTCTAATAAAATCAAACATATCACAACTCTTGGCACTTTTGCTACAGGTCCATGACAAAATGAAACACCATCTGTTATCATATCAAGACCAGCTTATTAGAACTTAAAAATAAAACACACCAAAGGAATAACAATGAAGATAATGAATACAGGAGGTAATGGGCTGTGATGGGGGATACTGGTTCTAAAGGTGGAAGATTGCTCTTTTAAATTTTAGTGCCACTTCATCCCCTAAGTGCAATAAACATATGCTTTACAAAGACAAACTGTGCAGAGGCAGACTCTGTCAGCGAACAACAATAACAACAATAAGAATAGGTCTGTTATCCTAATTATAATACTAACATTAGTTAGTAAGTAATAGTAAGTAAGTAGCTAAAAACAAGCTAATTCAAAGTTTCACTGGCACTAGGAAAACCAAAGGAATGAAGCCTTACAGCTTTGTTCCACAGTATGTTATGTCCCTTGCTCACTTTGTGTTTAGATAAGCATGCTAGCTCCTTAACAAACTATCTGTGGTATTGCTAACAAACAATAACCTCTGGACCTTTAAGGGTTAAATCTTATGACTTTAATAACAGCCCAATAAAAAATAAATTTAAATCCAAATATTATTCAGAGTTGATAGACTGGAAAAATCATATAATGAAAATCAAATTACTTAGAGAAAGTTTTAGGATATTACTCCAATATTATAGAATCAACATTACAGTGTCTGTTGTTTTGTTTAATATGGTTATTATAGTTATTATAGTTGGTTTATGGTTGTGCTCTAGCTCTAAACTGTTTAAAGTGGGTAATGCAGAGTGTGACAATTTCAGAAACCAGTGCTGATGATAAATGAAGCTAATGGAAGACAGACTAATTTACAAACGTGAGCGTGCGTGTTGTTGTGTTTCTAGTAGCATTAACATTATAACCATGGAATCCCTCTCTACCACTTATTATAATTTATTGTTTACATAATTTCTGCACTGGTTCCTCTTTTCATGGGACTGCAGGCTAAACAGTTTCAATAAACTAATGTTTAGTTGGTACTAAGGGGCTCAAAGTTTGGCATTACACCAGCAGCAGCAATCTAAACCGCTGATACAAGGGAGAGAACAGATCCATGCTTTCATGTTGTTTAATCCAAATTAAGACTCATCAGATCAGGAAAAGATTTCCAGTGCTCTACTGTCCAGCTTTGGTGAGTTTCACATTCATAGCTGACAGGACGGGCATCCAAGTGTGGTTTTCTGCTGCCGTATCCCATCTGGTTCGAGGTTTTACATGTTGTGCATTCAGAGATGCTTTTTTTGTATACCTTGGTTGAAACAAGTGGTTATTTGAGTTACTGTTGCCTTTGTATCATCTCGAAGCAGCCTGACCATTCTCCTTTGACCTCTGACATCAAAAGGACATTTTTACACAAAGAACTGCCAGTCACTGGATATTTTCCCTTTTTAGGCCATTCTCTGTAAACACTATAGATGGTTGTGTGGGAAAATCCCACTAGATCAGCAGTTTCTGAAATACTCATACCAGCCCACCTGGTACCAATAACCATGCTATTCTGATGCTTGGGTTGAAATTTTGCAGTACTTGACCCTGTCTACATTCCTACATTCACGCAGTTACTGCCACATGATTGGCTGATCAATTACTTGCATTAACAAGAAGCTGAACAGGCGCATTTAACAAAGTGAATTATCTGTTCTAAAAAGCGCGTTTTACACATTTTTTTCAAACAGTTGCAAATCACCTGATGTATTTTCAGCATCACTGTGCTGAAAAGTCAAGGCTCAGTTGTTTTGACAGGTTTCACTATAAAAAATATAAGCCTATGTAGTATCTCTACATCACACAGCTAACCGCCAGCTAATTGTTGCCATAAGTAACCCTGCACCAGATATTGCTAATTTAATCCAATACCCATGGTGAGTGTAATAACCTGTTCTGTCCTAAGGTGGCCTGCTAAATGCAGACATGTGTTCCCAGTCTTTGAGAAATTATTAGTAGGCTGTGTGAACTGATCAGCACAGAGTTTAACAAACCAGAAGACAAACACAGAAACAGAATAAAGGGGAGAAATGGCAAGCCACAGAAGGTCAATATTTGCAAACTGCATAAAGATTAATAGTATCTGGCTATTTATAAGTAGTGGTGGTGCTAAAATATTGAGAGAGTAAGTATCTTGCTGGCAGCGGCCTCATAATGCAGCTCATTAGCCAGCAGAGCGACAGGGTCAGTTGCTTTAGATTGATATTGTGTGTCAGTATCAAATAACTGACAACAGGTGGGGGATTATAATCATGGTTGCACGACTAATAATACCAACATCTTTCTATATCAGTTACCACATCGACAATGGACAATCACTGCTTAAGGGGGATGTGAGAGCTCTGTGACAGCAGCACAATCAATGCAGACTTTAATGTCTTCGTTTTAACTGGAGCAAATCCAGTCGAAAGCATCTGATCTTCAGTGCAGGAGCAGCCATAAGAAAACAAAAGAGCAGCAGCAGAAACAAAGGAAAGGAAAAGGCAAGAGAGTCAGGGTGAAAATGATTTTCTCTGCTCTGCTTTGTCAATTTCAGAGTGCCCATCTCCCGATAGTCATTAAATAAGTTGTGTTGTTGTTTTAATTATCGATAGTAAAGCAATCTGTTCATAATTACAAACATTTGCTTGTGGCAATTACAAACAGTGGCTGGTAGCAGTTTAATTTGCCTGCTCTAATCTTGTCTGTAATTAGAGCACACACAAGCAGGGCACCGGAGTTGTTCAGCTCCAAGGCAAACAAGACAAGACTGAAATTCCCATTATAACAAACTGCTGACTGCCTGCGGCACACAGACTTCCCCGCATTCAGTGTGAAACATTTCGTACATTCTAATCCATTTGTTTAGCTTTACAGTGCAATTGCACTGATGTGGCAGGTTCTCATTTCAGCCTCTCTGTAAAAAGAAAGTCAAGTGAAATTGGAAAAATATTTCATAATATTGCACCACGGCACCAACAGGGGCTACATGTGTTTATTCATGCTGAAAAAAGGACTCGTCGTAGACGACACCTATGTCAATATCAGCTGCAAAGTGCACATCGAGCCGGCATAAACTGGGTTATCATTATCACAGTACTAAATCAAGTTCAGTTGCTGGATGTAATAGCAGCATAACTCTTTGAAACAGAGAGCGAACATGTGATGTGACCAGAGATGGGCAGTAACGCGTTACTGTAATCTGATTACTTTTTTCAAGTAACGAGTAAAGTAAGGGATTACTATTGCAAAAACGGTAATTAGATTACCATTACTTTCCTGTAGGAATGCTGCGTTACTAAAACCGTGATTTTTTTGCGAGAATGTCTCATGACAGTGACGTAAGCGAGTGCAACGTTTGTGACAACAGCTGTGTGCAGATTAACAATGGATAATATATCGAGTGCGGGAGTACGGTGGCCCCTAGAGACAAAGCACGTACAAACTCCAAAACACATGCAAACTCCAAAACACTTGCAAACTCCAAAACACTTGCAAACTCCAAAACACGTGCAAACCCCAAAACACACGCAAATTCCAAAACACAACGGAAGTGCTCCAGGACGCTTGTATGTGCTTTGTCTCTAGGGGCCAACATACGGGAGAGAGGGTGTGTGCCTGCAGCGTTTAAAGCGTGGAAGTACTGACCTTATTTTGAGTTTGATTCCATAAAAAGTGACAAAAACATTAACGTCCGTTGTGTGTGGGAAGAAAACTTCTTTTTACAGCAAAAAAAACCCCCTAAACAAGCACCGAGTGCGCTACCACGTAATGGGAAATTCACAGAGAAGCTGCCGTATCCTTCCACTGACCGCTGCGGCACACCTGCACCAGAGCACACCTCCGTCTACCCTACTCCTGCTTTACAGGTGAAAATAGAGCAACAGGACCGCTGAATCTTTGATTTTATTTATTTTCTGCTGTGTTTTACTTGCATCTATTTGAAAGACTGAGTGTAAACACAAAAAAAATATTTTATTTTATGTGCTGGAATGTGCAGAAAATAGGTTTAAATGTTAAACTAATTTCTTCAAGTCAGAGAATGTTGCATATAATTTAATTTTTGCTTGATGCATAAAGTTAAAAGATTAAAACTGATAAAACAAGTTAAAAAAAAAGAGACTTTTCCATTTGATTACATTTTGTATGATGGATTATGCAGACAAAGTAGAATTGGGCTGAAAGATCTATCGCTTTATCACCTATTCAGGTTGTAAATCGTGTTTTTAAAAGTAACTAAGTAACTAAGTAACTAATTACTTTTGAAAATAAGTAATCAGTAAAGTAACGGGATTACTTTTTTGGGGACGTAATCAGTAATTAGTTACTGATTACTTTTTTCAAGTAACTTGACCAACACTGGATGTGACCATAAACAAAGTATCTTATGGCTTAACATTATTTAAATGGGTGTGTGTGTTTAAAGGATTTGGATGTAGGATTTATAAAATAAAATAAAAACTCTCCAAACACTCTGGGAAAAGACTTAGGGGTCAGAAGCTCTCTTCAAACACTCCTTTGCCACATTCTTACAATCCATCACTGGATCACAGTGAAGATGGGAGGCAGGGAGCAAATGGTTTGACAAGGTGGGGGATGCGTGTCTATCATGTATCTACTTGGGAGTCTCCTCTCCCTTGCCAAGTACATGTCAAGAAATCACTCTCCAAGGTCAGCTTGGAGATGTTGTGTCAAACTGCGCTGGGAACTTGAAGATGGCAAGGAGAAAAAAGAAAAGGAGGGCCAAAAGTGGCAGCGGGGTTATGTCTGGCACAGTCGTAAATGCACTTGTGCTGTGGCAGGAATTGGAGTTGTTTTAGGGCGACAGATCAGCCCATCTGTGAATATCTATTGCTCAGTGTTTGCTATGTTTATGAGGAAGACACTGGACATCCAGCTAAGACCTAAATGCAGCCCCCATACAGTAAACAACTAGCACTCTACTGCAGACTAAATATGTTAGTGACACAAGCTTTTATCCTCAAGGTATGTATGGGCCACTTGTCACCCAGCTTTTTCTTCTACTTTAAGGATTATTTTTTCAGGGTTACTTCAGATGCCAAACTTTCTTTTCATAGCTTTCTTTAGATATCGCTCTCTTCTTTTACTAATATCAGTAGGTTTACAGTTTCAGCTTTAGCTATGTTTTCATTTTTTTGCTAACCTGCTGTGTAATAGTTCAAAGAGTGCCCCTCTTTTCTAATTTGTAAGCCAAACCAACTTTTTTTTGGTCCATGCTGTCTCTGGTTGTTTACCAAATAAATGTTATTCAGACAGTGTTGTGAAGGAAGCTGGCCTGGTTTGTTGTGTTGGGCTCTCAACTAGAGTGTGCAGTGTAGATGTACTTTATTTAGAGGAGTATTTATGTCAGTGTCTAGAATAGGCCTAGCTTTGGTTTGTTTTTTGTTTAACTAATTTGAATCCATAGCCACCATAATTTAATGTTGTTGCTATTTTATTATATGTTTAGATTTTGGATTGATTTAATAATGTTTTTGCTGTTTATTACATTCTTTGTTTCATACAGGCAAAGCCACATCTGTATTTCACTTTCCTAAAAATCAATCTGCGTGGTTGATTGGTCTAATTTGGTTTCATTTTACCTTGATGTAGAGTGACTATCAAGGTTTTCCATCACCAATCTATTCTAGTCACATTGTGGTTATTAAGAAACTATGATGATTCAAGTATTTGGCTGTAGGAAAAGATTATTCTTTATTTTTGTTATTATGCTGCTCAAACACAAGGTAAGATAATACATGCACGCATATGTGCCTACATGTATTTTCTCTGTTTCTTTCACTTGCGCCATAATAACAACAATTCCCGGAGAACATCTTTTACTGTCATTACAACCCCCATTCCAGTCTATCTCAGACTCTCTTTTCCTCTCAGATGATAGCTATTAATTCCCTTCAGAGTCTGCTTGATGGAAGGCTAACAACATTTTATATTGTTGATACACTTCTGACTCGAGCTGCATGCTCTCAATTACAGATGAAAGATAGCTGGTAACCTGGTTACAAATAGGCTTCAGTGTTTAGATGATGTCAGGCACCTTTATCAAGGAGGGCTGAAAATAGAATGGAAGCTGTCTATGAAGCCCTTCAGCTTCCTCCAGCTCCGATGCTATCCTCCTGTAAAGAGATGGTTAACTGCACATCCAGTTTGGCACAGTGCCATTCCAATTTGGGCTAAGTGATTATCATTCACACTGTCTCTTTGTGGAGACACCGAGCCCAGCTATCTGTGATATTCTATCCAACCCAGTCAATTAAAGGACTGATCAGTAATTGTGGTAATTGTTCAGCCCCCCCTCTTGAGAGATTGTCACCACTGTTAATTTTGGGACCCGATGTCGATTTTATTTTCTTTGAACAAAAATGTGCATTAGGTTTAGTCGAGTCACTTTATTTGTATAGCACTGTTGTTCAACAGATGTTAACTAAAGTGCTGCACATTACCAGATGCAAGTTAAAATTAAGTAATAGAGTCATTAAAACAACTATTAACAATTAATTAACAATGATATCAAAATGGGTTAATGAACAGAAGAAAATAAAACAAATAGGCATGAATCTCATTTAATAGTAACCCAGTAAAGTAAGCTGTGAATATTATAGTAAGGTAGTTTAATCCAGAACTTCTGAGCTGGGAGCTCACAAAGTCTTGATTCCAAATCCAATAAAATCTGCTGGTCAAGTGACCTTTAACCTGACGCAGGGGAATTCAATCACCTGTTTATAGAAAGTACCATTTTATAATTAACCTGGTTATGAACAGGTAACCATTTGAATAAACTGCAGTCAAGATATCAGTGACTTAAACATTCCAGAGCATAACTGCAGTCCAGTCTGGATCTAAAAACCAGGAATTACTTTTTCAAGAATATTAAATGAAACAAAAGTTATAACCTTGGATAAAAGGAATTTGATCTGCAAGTCAATTTAACAGAAGGACAAAAAAATACACTTTGGTTCCAAAGAATTGAGATAAGATGGATCAAATTTTCATTTGTGGAAAAAAAGCACATTCATCTTGCCCAAGATATCTTTTCATTATCTGGCTTTGTAGGCTTGCATGCAGATCTTATAAGGTCAACAAATGTAATCCACTGCAGCTTTAGGATTATATCTCTCTATTTAGAAAAAAGACTGGAAAAAACGTTGAAATTCATTGCATCCAGTAGGGATGGTGCTTTTATAGGTGTTGGATTTGTATAACCTGCCATAGCCTGAGTACCCTGGTATAAAAAAAAATAGTAAAACAGACAGGGGGGAATATACACATGGTAGGTATTACCAAAAAGAAAGCTTTTATGAGTGTAATATGATATGCCCGGATTATATTTTTATGTTGAAATCAATAATGGCTTGTTATTGGATAAAATATATATAAATAATGTTCATTTTAAAGCTCGCAAGATAAACTTAGAGTAAATACATACGCAGTGTAATCAAGATTGTGTTTACAGAGTTTCAGTTGGCTTTTCCCCCGTTGCATTGATAGCTCATCTGTTTTGATGTACACTGCAGAATTTTAAGGTCAGTGTAACAGCACTTCAAAGACTGGGAAAAAAATCTTTATGAAAGGCTTTCATTTTCTTAACACCCAAAGCTGATTTAAATTTAAACACTGAAGAAGAGTATTTGTACACTAGAGCTAGAAATTGTACCTGGTTTATTATCAAAGCAAATATTTGATGGTATATCTGAACAGAGGTATTTCTTTTTTTTATTTTATCCATATCCGAAGCTCTCTTTCATATATGCATTTCTTTGTTAAGCAGCATGTAATAAAGATGTTCTCTCTCTGGGCAAGAGAAAAAGAAGGGAGCAGTAGAAGTAAAAATAAATTGATGTTTTTTTATGAGTGGCTCTCTGAATGTTTCTGCACCCTGGGTCTGTGGCCTGAATACAAATGCAAACTGTTACATAATGAATGAGTGCTTTACTCGGGGAATAAAGATTAGCAGCTGACCCCTTTTACATCATCATCTTATTTCAGGAATCAGAACCTCTTGGGCATGGCACTTTCTCTGCAGTATTTCTCCTTCAGTCTCCACTTTCAGAATACTCAAGCTGGGACAAAAGTAAAGAAAAGTGATTATATTGCATTCATTATCAGATTAAAGACACGTGGATCTGCAATGACGATCACATACATTAGGGCGCTATGATGAATAAAGATGTTGGGATGAAGGGGGGGGGGGATTTAAGTGTTTCTTTAGCTTACTACTGAGGGTCATCAAAAAAACACAGGCTTCTGGTTTGTGAACTTAATGAATAAATCATTGAGCATGACCCCAACCCCCACACACACATGCACACACACACATCAATCCATAGCCCGTCACAACAAAATCTACCCTCCACCCCTCCTCCCCGCTCTCTTTCTTTCTCTACCCTTGCACATCTGCTACCATTACATACCCTGGCCAACATTCACGTTGGTGTTCATTATATTGTGTCACGGTGCGCTCTGGGTCTCTGCCAGCAGAAATTAAACTCTTCAGAAAAGATAAACATCATATTACTTCATTACCCTTTTAAAACATATGCAAATTAGAGCCATTACACCCCACCCCACACACTACACTCTTCCTCCACATGCGCACCCGCATGTACGCACACACACTTTCTTTTCATTTTCCTGAGTGATGAAGTTTGTCTGGCCCGTGTTCAGTCATTGCCTTTGTCACAAGCTGACCATGAATGGGCCGAACCGTGCGGCTCTACCCTGCTCATTTTCCACCCCTGAATTAAACATTAATGCAGCTTGACAGCAATAAATAACATTTATCACAATGGGGATCTAATAATGATTTGGCTAAGCTCAGGCTGCTCATCAGAGCCCATCAACTGACGAATATGGCAGCGTGATTATGCCGGCAGCTGTCTGTGACAACTGTATCTAAATCACTTTGAACATGTCTACCTCTCTTTGATCTCCTGAATGGGCATTGTGATGCAGAGTTGTCTTTCCAGTCATCTGTCTTCTCTTTTTTTGCATAATTGCTGTTCCAATCAAAGATATCATCATGAGGCCATTAAAGCCATTCTGCAGCTTACTTCACATAAGTTTACGTTATGTAAACGTTTACAGCAGTCACCCAAGAAAACAATGTAATGTGCTTCGCAGTTCTGGCTGCAGTGTGTGGCCTTTCACAGATGTTTTTAATTAAATCTTGCTTAAGTATTTTGAGGATTTTTCCCCCCTTTAGCAGAGAATGTAAAACATTTTAGTTTTTGATTGAATTTATTTCATTTACCCTTCAGCGTAGCCAAATTTTGTTCCTCTGCAAGTTAATTGGTGCCAGTGCTGGAGTGTGCCTTTAAAAGTAAGAGATCATTGGCCAACATGGAAAATAACCATGAAATGCATTAAAAGCTGTCCTCAGAATGCAAGCCAGTGTGCACTTTTAAATGCATGTTTATGCATATGTGCACACGCATTCATTCAGGCATACATGTATGTGTATGCATAATGCGGTCTGCCTGATATTATTAGGCTTTTGCCCACCTCTCCTCAGTCACGGTGTGTGATTCCACAGCAGAACATCATGATGAGAGTATTCTTCAGTACTGCGTTTGATCTTTCTGTCTCATTTGACAGAAAAACACTATTCTCAGACAAGTCTCTTTTTTGATCTCAGAAGGCATAATAAAAGTCTTGGCTGTGTGCCTTTGAGATAAGATAGCCATCAGACCTTGTGAAGATGAAAAATATCAAAGATAATTAGAGTGAGGGTGAAAAAAGATAATTAAATTGTATGCTGGGCATGGGCTTCGTTTAATAAGCACATTCATTAACTGCAGTGCTGTATCAGTATTCCATTTGTGTTTGATTAATAATGAACAGGACACATTTAATAAGAATAAAACATTCATCATAAACACATATAAACCAGCTAATCGTATTTCTTTGGCAAATAGTACAATTGGATCTCATTAAACTCTTTCCATTCAGTGGTATCCTGCATGTTAATTGAAATGCCTTTGAACCTTTCAAAATGTGTTCAAGTTAATCATTCGGTTTGATTCACAATTAGTCTAATCTCTGTCAGTGGGAAATGGAAAGTCCAGCCAAAGAGTGTATCAATTCCGCCTGACAACTGGGTCTGATTCACCTTTTATGCTTTGTGATTGGTTGTTAAGTTCTATTGCAGAGGGGATATCAAGAGGCCACACAAAGCATGAGCTCATTAATCTTCCATGAAACTGCAAGGAAATTGAGTTCAGAATCAGGAACAAAATCCCTAAAAATGGCAAAAGGCTTTTTGCAGTCCTAATGGCAAGCAGCGGTTGAACAAAGCAAGGCAGAGATGCTGTAACATGGTGCTGATATAGGACCCAATCAGTCACTGCTTCATTTAAAGATTGATCATTATCTGATATTTGTGATAGCGCAAGTTGAACTCTGCTATTTCTCTTATTTCTCTTCTCTAATGTCACCACAGTCAGAACTGCAATCACACTGCAATCCATCAGTGGTTGTGTTTCCTGGTTAAAATAGCAAAGGCAGGGAAAGACTGACAAACCCGTTCGACCCCCAACTGTGACCAAAGCTCATCTTTTCGACTTAGCTTTTATTGCTTTTATTATTTTATTACTTATTACAACATTTTTGCTCTTAGGGAAATATCATGGTTTGAGTCAAAATGGAAGTGTTAATGTAACACGAGCTACAAAAGAGCAGCTGCAATGAAAGTTTAATTGAGGAGATTAATATAACCTAAATTCAAGGGGCCATTAAGCAGGAACAATGCACTAAAAGCTACTAAACTGTTACATATAGCTTAGGTGACGTGCAGATTCATTTTAATTTGGGTTTCATATGAAAAAGAGCCTTTTAGGTTGCACTTTATAAGTTATACTCTATATCCTTTATGGGTATATAAAAAAAACTATTAAAGAGATATTTCGGTTGTTATGTTGAAAAAAATACTTAATAGTACACAACTGAAAATGTGCTTATAGCTTTTATTACTATGGATGCATTAGTGTTTGCAAAACAAAAATATATAAAAAGATTCATTATTAATGAAAAAGGAGGTTCAAAAATGTGCTTGAAAAGTTCACGCAAGAATGGTGGAGCAACTTTCATAAAAGGCTTGATTCATTCAGAGCCACACGTAATGAATTTGATTATAAATAGCATTTTAAAGGGGTTTTCAAAGCCCACTCCAAAAGAGTAAACATCCACTATGACAGGCAGCTGTTTTCAGTCGTATTTCTCACTACACTTCACTGGACTCTTCAAAGCACCACTTAAATGAAGAATGATACAGAGATGCCTGTGGCAAGAGCGAGCGTCTTTGACTGCATACAAACTAGCCCATACCAGTACACTGTATCTGATGATTGGTGGCTGCTTCAGTTCAGAGTAAGCTTACTTAAAAACATGGCAAGGAGCCTCACCCTAATCTCCTCCTCACAATGCATCCTTCATGGCAAGTCAACAGTCTGATGTTTTATGCATTTAGAACAGATGGAGTGAGTCAAACACTTATCCACTGGTCTTGTGTAGAATTTAATCGCTTTTACTCTGACTCACTTATACCAGAGAAATAAACGCACTGATGTGAAGTTTCTGTTCTGTTATGCCCACTATCATCGCCATAGATAAATACACAGCGATGTATTTTATAGTCATACACCAGTTGCTCTCTAACAAAGAATCATCTGAATAACAAAAAGCCCTTCAGACAGTGAAATGATGAATCAGCCATCTTATTCATCTGAGTTTTATGAAATCAAACACAACAATTTACTGGTGGGGTTTGTTTAGTGTGATCACAAAGATTTTGATTTTAATCCATCCCAGTCAAACATTATGTCATCCCAGTGGTGCATTAATTTCTTTTTCTTTTAGCTGTCGCTAAGAAAGAATTTAACCAGCATGCAGTAAAAAAAGATAACCTGACTACTTATACAAGATGTTGATCATTAAAATTTATATTCTTGGTTCCCTTGTTTAAATACTATTTTTATGTGTCGGAATTGCTGTAACTGTCAAATCTGTGTGGGCAAGTATTTTCAATACTTTCACACCAGTCACAAACAAACTTGTAGTTTTACTAAAATGAGAGTGAATAGTGTTTTTAATAGAGACTATTTTCAGCTAAGTTGGCGAGTATTTATGGCAACAGAACGCCTGTATGCAGGAGTGACTCATAATGTGTTTAATGTCATAAACTGGTCATTTTAATGGGTGAGCAAAGCAGTCAGTGCAATGGTGTTTTAAAATTATGCTCTTTTAATAGTTTCTGGACAACAATGGAGCTCTGTAGCACAGACGAATTAACTATACTGGGCTTTGACAGCAAAGGCATTATTTGTTGGACTGACTGGGTTTTGGTGTTTTGTTTTGGTTTTTGTTGCAGACATGACATCACTTGGGGTGGGGGGAAATTAGTACAGTTAGTGATTTAATGATTTCAGCTTTAAATATATACCTGGTGTAACAATAATAACAATAAAAGAAAATACAATAAATTTCAAATAAAAATTCTAAAAATGTGTGTATTGTATCTGTAAACAGAGAAACCTTGGGAGGCTTTGCTAGTTTTGGAGTCCCCGGTGGCTGCAGGTTTGCTTATGCCTTAGGCTGTCTATCTGAGGATGCATACCCACAGACACCCTGGTGCACATGCATCCTGATGCATGCTCATGCAGCAGTCATAATGTACAGTGGAATATACTGTAATTGTATTAGGTAATATGCTTGATATAAACAGAGAACTATAGCAGTGGTGACCCCAATCACTGGAATGGATCAAAAACACTTGTCAGACATCCCTTTTCAATTTCAGGCACATCTGTTTACATATCATGTGTTGTTTAGATTATACTGCAGAAAATTCCCCATGGAAAACTGTTGTAAAGTGTTCTTATAAATTGCTGTTTACTGTTGCATTAGTGTTACATAATCCTTTTGCTGCTTAGTTTCCATTGTGAGAAATTAGGAAACTGTTATTAGGCTCCGGCTCCATCTAGATTTAATTTCCTCCCTTTGCCCCACTCTTGGAGAATAGTCTCCTTATGGTCCAAACATACCAACCTTTACAAGCTTCCTGGTATTTGGACCAACTCCTGATATAGAAGTAAAATCATCCTTTTCCATGTCCACATCATCTGAAACACAGCAGGGATTTGTTTCATTTATGTAACAATGAAAGGAGCTGGCAGAGTGCCCACATATTGCTAAATGGCACACAATGCCAAGAAGCAAGGTGCTTTTTAAACAGGATGGAGAGACACCAGAGAGCGCTTGTGGGGAAGAATGAAAGAATTGGATGGCAGAATAGAAAGCAATCAATGCCTCTTTGTGTTGTCCACAACTTTTACCCAATAGCTCTTCCGCTCTAGGAGCATTTGTGAAGAAAATACATGAATCAAGTTTAACTCTAGTATTGCAGAGTTATAGAATGCAGTAGCTTTCACTGAAAAAAAACTATCGATCAACTGGAGACATAAGTGCTTTGCTGGACGCCAAACCTTGCAGCTGTACAGTATGAAACATATAATATAAAATATGCTGTAGCCTCTATACGCACTAAACTCCACACTCCCGCATGTAAATGCTGTTTCTCTCGTTTATGCTTGCATGCTTCAGCAACATCTGCACTCATTTATATGTCCAGGTGCTTAAGGGACCATAATGAGTATTATCCACTGCAGATGAGTAACCATCTCTGATCGCATGCTATTTATTGGTGAGTGTGGGAAAGCGCTGGCCTCTGCAGACATACACCTGTTGTTGGACTAAGTCATGGTTACACCCCTTGTCTAGTTTCCAGGGATAATTTTAAGGGCTGCACTCGGCAAGATGTTCATCTCATTCTGCCAAGTTGAGTTGTTATACAATCCCCCTATTTGCCCAATTTCATGTTTCACTGTCAGATATACTGTGTCATGGGCCCTGGTTCGTGGACCCTTGGTTTTGTGTTCTATGTCAGTTCATTATTCCTTTTGGTTTTTGGGAAGTGATTTATGTTCAGGTTCTGTTCTTTGCTTCATTCCCTCTGAAATTTCGTATTATATTTTTCTTGGTGTTATTTATTAGGGCCTATCCAGCTCACTGTTTGTTTCTTGCTTGTTTTTTTTTTAAGTCCTTTAGTCGAGGTTATCTTTGGGTTGGGTTTCTGTATTTCTTGGTTAGCCAATATTTTGTTTTTTCGTTATTGACTTGCTGTAGTTGCTGTTGTTTTTTTATTTTCTATTCGTGTTCCTTGAGTCTTCTGTTTCTAGTTTTGTTACTCCAAGGTTATTCTTTATGTTTCCATTTTGTTCTTCTTTCTGTCTTGCCTTTACACCCATCTGGACCTTCTGTCTTCCCGCTGTGTCAAGTTAATACAATTCCCCCCTGTTAGATTGTGTTGCTCTGTTGTGTTTTATTTTGGTGACAGTTGTGTTCTGTATCTTGTGTTAAGTTTAACTTCTCCTCATCTCATTATGTCTATTGTCTCTAGCTGTGCATTTCTCCTGTTATCTCTTGCTTCATTATCCTGTGCATGTATCCTGTTTCCCCTTTTTCATAGCTGGTTTGGCCCTTGTAGCTCTGTATCTTCCTGCTCTGAGTTTCCTCGAGAACTTGTATTTTCTTGGGATTTTTGGTTCCCTGGTTGTTCCTGTAATTTTGGACTAATCAACATTACTCCTGCCTCCTGTGCCTTACATTTGAGTTCACAATAAACTGCTCACACTGCTGACATATGACACACTGACTCCAAATTAGCAATGATTAAACTATAATAACACTATGGAGATTCATTTGGCTTTGCAGACTCTTTTTTTTTGGGGGGGGGGGGGGGGGGTGATTAGTCAAGCTGAGACTGGCTGTTTTTAGTGACCATTTAGTTTTACTGACAAAATGGTATACTTCTGTCCACTTAATGTAATGTAGTCACTGGCTTTTGAACATGCCAGTGTGTGAAGTTGCAGAGTGCTTTTTGAGGCTGTATAGTTTTATGAAAGGACACTGAGCGTTTGAAATGTCAAAAAGAATGTGGAAAAATGTGTAGCACAGAATAAATAGCATTTTCAGTGAGTAAAACCACATGCCGTGCAGATATTAGAGGCTAGAAAGATGGTCTTTTAACTGTGCTTATCTGAAACTACAGCTTGAAAAGGTTATTTTTCTGTTTGGATTTAGGTGCAAAGAAATTGTAATGAGCCTTTTTTTCCCTACCAGATCCATATATAGTCACTTTGATGCATCTCATTCCTGCTCTGCTCACATCATAACTGTGTTATTTTTTCCTTAAGTTCATGTTTATCCCACAGCACTGCAGAGTAATATACCTTCTTCCACCAAGTAAATAGAGAACAGGTTATGTAATCAATCTTTTGGGAGTTTGAAATCATAATATTGAACACAACTGTCAACCATGCCATTAGCATGATTCATTTCTGCCTTTTACATTTACAATTTTGCTACAAGAACAACATTGATTCTCCGTGTGTGTAAGTGTGCTTTTGTGCGTGGGTGTACGTGTGCGTGTCCATTTGTTTGCCTTTGAGTGTGTGCAAGTGTGATCCCGAGTGTATTGTATATGTATGCGTCTGACACAATTTCCTTCCTATTTTCTTCCATAATTTGAATCAGAGGAAATGTATTAATTTTGCAGGGGTGAGGGGAGCCTACATAGAGCCAGTAAATAAATCTATCCTATTATTACCCACAATGCCCTGTCAGGTCCATACATCATCTCAGCACATCATAATTAATTGCACACTAAACCATTCTGTTCAATTAACCATGTGGGAATGGATGGAGAGGGAAAGATACAGAGAGAAAGGCTGGAGGGGGCTGCGCAGCATTTGAGTCTTTATTTTAAAATACAGCATCGCCATAGTGACCACATGATAACTTATTTTTTGGGTTGTTTTGCTCAGTTTCATTTTTTTTTAGTTATTTGGATTCCTCTTTGAGGATACACCCTTACCTGTTTTTATGCCTTATTGACCGTTTCGCCTCTGCATATTTCCATATTTTCCAAAACTGGTTGTATTGTATATGGACAGGAGATTTGTTCAAATTCCACTTGCCCTTCAGTGCTGTTCTAATGGGAAATGTGCTTATGCAAGGCGATCTCACCCTGGAGGCTTCACATTTTCCACCACGGCTCTGTCAGGTCAACAGTCTCATAAAAAAGTGGAATAATATTATGAAGACAGTAATAGTGAAGTGAGTTGGTTGCTAACACATTTCCCATGTTGCCTCAGGAGCATGTGAAGCCAAACATACTTAAATGCAATTTTATATCTTGGAAACATTTTCAGTTTGGGTTGCATCAACTGTCTTCATGTAGCAAAACACTAAGATGGTGAAATGTTATGGCATAGCTAGGGGAATATATATAGTTTGTCAGCTGATTTGGCATTGGCTGTCTGTCTTTGTGGAGACAATACCTTCAGCACAACACAAAGATAAACACAGGCAGTCAAACAAACAACATTTCCTGCCTCTTCAGAAATAGACATATTTTTGGCTGTCAGCAGGCATGCTAAATGTACCATGAAACCACTCCCACAATGATGCAAATCTGATGCAGGGATATAGGTCAAGTTGCTCCTCCTGACTCACCAGCCTGAAATAATCAAGGCTACAAAGTAAAGTAGGGAGTCTTAGTTTGGACAGGATTTGCTTAAGAACACAGAGATGTTATGAACACTGCAAATGTGGAAGAGGGAGGGGAAATGTTAGAGGAAGGATTACAGTTATGGTTAAGTATGGTAAGACTATTTTTTGCAACAACAGAACTGGGTCAGAGACAGATGCTGAGAGGCGATTATAGAAGAACATTTGATCAATGGAATGAAACGTGCAGTTCAAATGGGTCTCAAACCCTTCAGAGGCTCAGTTTACCTTGGGAAAAGTGTTTAAGGAGGTTATTGATTGTTCACTAAACCCCTCCCCAAACAGTGGCTGTCCAATTACAGCCTAGCAACTGTAACTAGGTTTGTTAGGTCTGTCAAGCTTTGGATTTTTCCACATGCCAGAGTAATGTGCATGACTCTGCATTAAGACATCGAAATTTAAAGACACACAAACCAACTGCAGACATGTTTTCATCTCTTTCTGGCCACTGTGGACTTTTTTTTTGTACCATTTCCATATCTGGTAATGATCATTTTGTTTCTCTTTGCAGTTGTTTTGCATCTATTTGTTTAAAATTTGCATTTCTTCTTCACTACCCCATGTTACTTTCTGGTTCTTTTCCGTCTCTCTCTTTGTAGTCACTTTGATTCTCTGGGGTTATTTTGTGTCTCTTTGCAGTTATTTTGTTCCTATTTGCAGTGGCTTTGTATCTAAATGTGATCATTTTGCATCTCTTTTTTGCAGGGTCTCTCTGTCCATTGTGGACCTTTTTTCATGTTTTGTGTGTCTCTGCAGTCATGTTCATTTTGCCTCGTTCTCGTTTTTATGAGCCCTTTGTCAAGATTCTGAAACTCTTTGCAGTTGTCATGAATCATTTTGTCATCTCTCTGTAATTGTTTTACATCTCTTTGTCGTCATTTGTTTTACTTTCCGACAAGGATTGTAAACTGTCTCTTCAAACACAGGCTATCCAAGCCCTGCCTATAACTCTTATTCACTAATTTTTCCATGCTCTTTTATTTTTAGCTCTGCATAGCGATATAAAAATACAGCAAATATCATTGTGACAGCAATGTTGCATTACTTGTCAAAAATGTTATCCGTTCAAAGGCTGCAATGTGTTAATGAGACAGATGACCTGAGAGGACATTGTTTTCATGTCCAACAGTGATCCAGTGAGCCCCTCTTGCTTTAATTTCATGTGTGTTTTTACATGAAATCATGTTAATGTATCTTTATGTGTTGGATGGTTGACATATGTGTACAGGCCTCTGGACTAGGAGAGCTTAACAATCAGCAATATGATTCTGTCATTGTGCTGGCAGGTTAGCACAGAAGGATAAGATTCAGTGGTATGAGGTCCTGACTATCAGCCTGTCTTGTGGGAAATAAATGTGTGTGTGCTTCGTACTTATCTTATACACTTAATCTTTTGCTTTTTTGTCTAATTAATAATAGCAATATATTCAAAACTCTTGTAAACAAGCCTGCCCTTTGCCAGAAAGTCGAGAAAGGATGTTTATGTTTAGGGCAATGAGCAGATGGCCAGATAACTTCACAAATATTTCCGCACTCTGCATTTTGAGACTTGCTTTCAACCACTTCATTATATCTTAAATGGATGCTCAAAAAAATGTGATGTTACTGTTTTTGGTTTGTTTCTTTGTTTTGTTTGGGGGGGGGGGGGGGGGGGGGTCGGTCACCACTTGCATCACCACTTATATCTGGATGAAGCCTCAGTTTTTAATTATATGTCACATAGGAATTAAGTTCACATAACAGATCACTTGATCAAGCCTTTGCTTAATTTTTCGAGCTTTGTATGATAGTTTCCTGTGTCACATTCAAAGAACAGGCTCAGTGAGCACAATGAGATTCGAGATGAAATCAAATCTTAAATAAGATCTTCTTTTCAGTGAGTGACCTAGGCACCTACTATTTATCTTTTTGGCTGGATTTGTTGCCTGGAAGAAAGGTTTTTTGGAGCTTGAGAATTTTTAATGATAAAATTGTCACCATGACAACTGTAAACTGCATATGTGAATATGTAATAATGTAAGGCTGATGGATAATATATTTATAATTAAGCCTAATTAAGCCCATAATTAATCCTTTCTTTTTTCCAAAAAGTACCCTGTCTGTGTAGCTTGTAGTGAGTTATCAATCATATATTTAACTTCTGTACCATCACTGATATGAATTCAAGTTGTGTTTGTGTTTGTGTGATGTGAGAGTCTGAAACATTGCATTTATGTTCAAAAATTCAATATACAATTTGGCTCCTATAACAGCTTTGTTTTTGTACCATCCCATCTCATCACTTTCCATAAGTAGATCTATGCTCATCACTTTTTAGCTGCAGCTTTAATAATATGTTTGTAATAAAGAATATGCTGTGGTATATCTTCCCTCTGTCACCCTGCCTTTTCACTTAGCAGAATAAATACTTGTTTCATGTTGAAACCATTTCTGGAAAAGGATGAAAGTCCCAAAGGAAATTTCCTATCTGATGTGCCATTTGTCACTGCTGCATGTAAGTCAGAATTTATGGTACCTATTACTGGATCAGTAAATCCAATGTTCTGTAGCCAAAAGCTCTTTTGTTGCTTGATTTAGTTTATCTGAAAAATATATCTTACAATGAAGTATGAATATATTGGTAGAGGTAATTTATATCACAAAAGAATCAAAATAAAAACTACTTGCATAGATTTATACTATTTGGGGTTTGGGAAATTATTATGCTGGTTGGAGATAGTTAAATTATGTTTTGTTTATATAATAACTTCTGCAGGTAATACAATTTCACTGTTTAAATTAAGTTTAGGAAACACCATTACTGTTGGGAATACAGACACTACCACTGGTGGTTCAAATGAATTTGTGTGTGGAGATGCAGGTCAGAGCTATATTTTTGTGTAGCAGCTCACTGAAATGCAATATAATTGCTAGCTTGAGTATATTTGTGACTACCAGTGTGCTAGCAGAACAACATTAAAAAAAAATCAGAGGTAAAAAACTGCTCAGTTTTAGGAAAGACTAATGTAATGTTTTGCCGTGGCAAATAATATTTTATCTATCTATAAATTAAAAAGCAAAATCACTATAATGTTTTCAACATCATCTTTCTGATTTAAAAGCAAGCCACTTACTGGGGCTTTGAATAACTGAAAGAAAATTCAAGAGGAGTGGGTAAGAGTGTGTGTGCCTGCACAAAAAGATCAAATGAAACCTTGCTACAGTTGTGAGCACAGAGGGCTGAGGGTTATGCAAATGTCTTGGGCAATGGAGGAATTCCCCTTCAGTCCTGTTCCAGATAATATTCAGTGCCAGCAATATTCACCACAAGCAGCTTGGAAATGAAATAATTAAATAGAATCACTTGTACTTGATACATTTGGCCTCTAAAGGTTGAGAAGGTTTAGAGTATGTGTCAGTAATGGTGTCTGTCGTGTCATGACAGATCTTGAGTCCCATATTTGAAATTGATCCCACTATTTAAATTCCACCAGGATTGTCCCTTCAATTTTCTACATTAGTGCTGACCCCCCATCCCCCACCCCCAATCACGTGTGTCATGAGTGACATGCAATAGTCCATCTCATACAAAACCAGAAGTGGAAATTCTCCCTTTAAGATACAACACAAAGTCATCATTTCCATGCATCAGCAGTGAGCAGGAGGAGAAATGACCTGATTATTATGTGCACAAGATGATGGATCGCACATATATTCTCCCTTATCTTGCCAACAGCAGTATATATTGTGCATATCACCTACCAATGACAGAGATGCAACGGCTTACAGAAGTCAAACGGCAATTTAACTTTGATCACACTGCATTTCTGATTTACATTTGAATCATTCTTTGAGTGCATCAGATGAATTTTTGACCCAAAAAAAAAAAGACCAAGGTCAGAATACATTACGGCTGAACTTGAAAGTTCTCCCTCTCTTAGCCTGCCATGCACTTCAATTTACCGTCTCATTATTCAAAGTGAAAATGAAAATTGGAGCCTGAAGCATTTATATTTGAACAAAGAGAGGGGAAGCAGATTATGAATGTTCAAAATGTAATTTCTATTACACTTCCATTATTCTTCTATTAATCACAGATTCATTCTCTCTGCGCTCTTCAAGTAAAACACGCTCATACAGTATTCATATGCATACAGGAGGGGATAAAGAAATTGGCGAGGCTATTTGAAATGTTTAATTTATGGATGATACATCCTCCTGCTGAAAAGAAAGCAGTTACAGAAAGTGAGGTATATGTTTTAATCACAACTTGTGAAATCTTTTGCTATTTGACAAACATACAGTAAGTAATTATGGCTAAAGCAAAAAAAGAAAAAGCCCTTTGTATGAGAATAATCCTTGTTTCTCTTACTTTTAAATCACAGTATTTGTGAACAGGGACCCACATCTCCCTTTTTGTTCTCCCTGTCTTCTATAGAAAGGGTAATATTCACAAAGAGAGATGAGATTTAATGCATACTGATTACTCTGGAGACCCACTATTCAACTCAGGGAGAAAGCGTCAATTAAAGAGTTTTAAGCCTCCATAAACTGCACCTTAAAACAGCTGATCAACGCTATGCAGGCCTACCTCCAGGATTTCAGCTGAGTTTTGTTTAAATGGAGCAAATTCATCTCTGGAGAGAAACCTTGTAATCCCCTTTAAATCTCCAAGCAGTTGAATAAGTATGCTATTCATACACAATGATTTTTCCCTTTTTCTTTCATTTTTTCTCACACGCGCACAAGCAGAGCAGAGGCACAGCAAATACAAAACATTACAGAATCACTCATGGTGTTTAGAAATATTAAAATCATGCCACTGAAACATGTCAGCTTATATACTAATACAAAGAGAGCACGTGGAAAGGAATGCTATCAACAGAACACAAACACCCTCTTGGGATATCTATTTAGATTCATTTGGCTTACTTATGTATGTATTCATAAGCACTGAGGCATGACTGAATGGAGATATTTTCATTTGTGTGCAATGAGGCTTTGACATTAACCTCACTTTTAAAACACATCACAATGGATGTACAATGAATAGTACCATTTGGCTGGGCTTCAACAATACAGTAGTTTATGGATAGTAGCACAAACATATCTGCGCAAACTATTGGTCAGTCATTAGTTTGATTAAGGGTGCACTAACCCCTCAGGGCCAAACCTTGACCTGCCACAAAAGCTGAGCTCCTCTGCACACAGTGAACTCTGTTGCGGTCCGAAAAAGTGAAGAACACAAAACCGCATTCATTGCGCCTTCGAGCGTTGCACAACAATAACACAGCAGGACTATTTTGCGGCGCTCGTTTTGATCGAGACCAAATGAAGTGAAGGGGGGTAGAAATGAAGCTTTTGGCATCCAGCAGGAGAATAAGATGTTTAAGACATTGATTCACCTTGGGTTCAGAACCACAGTATCTAATTATAGCCATGGGAATCTAGTCAAGGCCATGGTATTTCAGGCTGGAGAGAGACAACATTCTGCTATAACTATGCTCTGCTCTACATGAATCATATTCCCTATGTGGTTTGGCAGCCATTAAAACAGAAAGCATGCCCTTTCACAGTCAGAAGCCATGGGCTAGTGTACCTCTATTGTACCAGAAAGGTTAACTTTTTTTTTTGACAATGTCTGCGTTATCAAAAACATACTGTGGCAACATACCGAAAGCAAATAAAACCAGATAGACTAAAACAGACTCAGCTCTGAGGCTGTTTCACTAGTAATTACACCAAGGTTGTTTTTTAAGCCAAAGGGCTCCATGCTGTTTCCATTTCATCTGGAAATATTGTGATATAAGTAATCACACCATTAGACATACATATGTCACCAAGCTTCTTACCCAGAAATACTTGTCACTCCATGAAAGTGTTGCTTATGCATATATCAGTTCCATCAAAGAGGGGAGGAGGATGGGGGATGGTGTCTTTGTTAGAGAGGGGAGGAGGGGAGGGCTGCTCTCTGAAGCACACAACCTCATTATTCAGTCTATAGAACAGCACATCCACTTCATTGTTCTTGAAATCAGCCTAAACTCACTGGACTCATCCAAAGCCGTCAGAAGGGAACGAGGCTGCTTTATGTATTAAAAGGAACTGCCGATGAGATCTCCAGAATAATCAGTCAAGAGCACCATTATTGGCTTTTTTTAATGCTCTTAGTTGTCAAGTACGCTGATATGATTTTACTTTAAAACGTCATTTGTCATTAGCAATTCAAAATGATACAAGCATGACACAAACATGGGGGAGAGATGCCTCGCTGAGATGTTTCGAGCGGTGTGATTTCCCCGAGGCAGAGCTGAGAGGTGGCTTGAAGATGAAGTGTGATAGTGAGGGATATGTTGGGAGTAGTGTCCGGAGGGCCGGCCGATGCGGTGAATCATTCAGAGAAATGTGAACTGATTTCACCACAGAAGGATGTGTTAGAGATGGTCTTTTGTGTTGCAGCATGCCTGCCTGGCTAAGCATTCTGCTGTGAAGTGTGCAAGACAAACAATGGCAACACAAAAAAAACAAAAAAAATGGCATGGTCCTCCCACCACTGTTTAATGTAAATATGCTCTAACTATTCTTTTGCAGCCGCATCAATCATGGTGAATATGACAAGGCCCCTTTTGTTCCACACAAAGAGTGTAAACACAGCTGGAGCATGCTGGAGGAACCTTTCCGTCCCCTATCTTGCCACTACACCTGTCTGACACACTGAATCAAAACCTCATTTAAAGCTGTGATTATCCTAATGACACCAGTGTCTTTTCCCACTCTGGCCATTATCGGTTGAAAACCGCCCCCTCCTAATTAAAGGCACACAGTCAACACATGGTCAAGCATGAAAAGGATCCTCTTTCCCCCTGCACTCCAGGGAATCAATCACGCTGCCATTTATCATTCTGTTTATTTTGTCAGAATTCATTTAACAAAGATTTCCTTCAAGTGTTACTTAAATTACTTTACATCAGTTTCATAAGAGGTTTTTAAAATCAGTGAATTGCAAATCAGATACTGATGCATATCATCTTTATAAATTCATTACATGAAAAGCCCTGGTGGACTTAAATGCAACAATACTCTATGCTTCTGAACCTTGAACTGTGTAGTATTCATAGTGTGCAGTTATTTTAAAACCACCAAAGTAATGCATTAACATAACTCTAAAATTAAAAGTAATAATTTCATTTTGTCATCTCTTGGTTTTCTTCTAGTTGACTGTTGGTTTGTTTTTTCTTTTGGGTGAACTTGAATTGCATAAAGAGAATAATTTAGTTGACACGCTATCAATTTTCAGTCATGCGCATTTATTAGCCTAATGACAGATCTGTCAGCACTGTGAGGTAAACTATTATATGTCATCTGGCCTAACTTCACTAATGGCTAGCACATTTTCATAAATGAAATTGCAAAAAAACAAGCTGATGTTTAGCAGGCAATGGTGCGTAATACAAAGTAGATGAAACCTGACATTCCCTTTGTGTTATTGATTAAAGATAAGATAATGGCAAACAATATATTCTGCTATTAACTCTTGTTTTGTGTTTATTTGCATGGATGACTGAAGTCTTAAGAAACAAGACACATTAGCAGTTTAACAATTTATTCATATAACAAACATGGGCCTCAGTAGCAATGTGGAAAAATCATACATATCCACAACATCCAGGAACAACCTCCTCATCCTGGTCCCCAGCCTGGTCACACACCACTCTGGGATGGGATCCCACAAGCAGCATTTGTCACAAGTGAGTCAGTGTGGTTGTGTTATTCAGCACGCTCAAGCTGTAGTGACAATTCAATTAAATTCAATTCAATTCAATTTTATTTATATAGCGCCAAATCACAACAAAAGTCGCCTCAAGGCGCTTCATAGATACAGAGAAAAACCCAACAATCATATGACCCCCTATGAGCAAGCACTTTGGCGACAGTGGGAAGGAAAAACTCCCTTTTAACAGGAAGAAACCTCCGGCAGAACCAGGCTCAGGGAGGGGCGGCCATCTGCTGCGACCGGTTGGGGTGAGAGAAGGAAGACAGGATAAAAGACATGCAATGGAAGAGAGACAGAGGTTAATAACAGATATGATTCAATGCAGAGAGGTCTATTAATACATAGTGAGTGAGAAAGGTGACTGGAAAGGAAAAACTCAATGCATCATGGGAATCCCCCGGCAGCCTACGTCTATTGCAGCATAACTAAGGGAGGATTCAGGGTCACCTGGTCCAGCCCTAACTATATGCTTTAGCAAAAAGGAAAGTTTTAAGCCTAATCTTAAAAGTAGAGATAGTTTCTGTCTCCCGAATCCAAACTGGAAGCTGGTTCCACAGAAGAGGGGCCTGAAAACTGAAGGCTCTGCCTCCCATTCTACTTTTAAATACTCTAGGAACAACAAGTAGGCCTGCAGAGCGAGAGCGAAGTGCTCTAATAGGGTGATATGGTACTACAAGGTCATTAAGATAAGATGGGGCCTGATTATTTAAGACCTCGTATGTGAGGAGCAGGATTTTGAATTCAATTCTGGATTTAACAGGAAGCCAATGAAGGGAAGCCAAAACAGGAGAAATATGCTCTCTCCTTCTAGTCCCTGTCAGTACTCTTGCTGCAGCATTTTGGATTAGCTGAAGGCTTTTCAGTGAGTTTTTTGGACATCCTGATAATAATGAATTACAGTAGTCCAGCCTGGAAGTAATAAATGCATGAACTAGTTTTTCAGCGTCACTCTGAGACAGGATATTTCTAATTTTAGAGATGTTGCGCAAATGGAAGAAAGCAGTCTTACATATTTGTTTAATATGTGCGTTGAAGGACATGTCCTGGTCAAAAATGACTCCAAGGTTCCTCACAGCGTTACTGGAGGCCAAGGTAATGCCATCCAGAGTATGAATCTGGTTAGATACCATATTTCTAAGATTTTCAGGGCCGAGTACAATAACCTCAGTTTTATCTGAATTAAGAAGCAGAAAGTTAGCGGCCATCCAGGTCTTTATGTCTTTAAGACATTCCTGCAGTTTAACTAATTGGTGTGTGTTATCTGGCTTCATGGACAGATAGAGCTGGGTGTCATCTGCATAGCAGTTCAGGTCTGATTGCAATGAAATGGTTTGACAAGAAATGTGTCAACCTCCTAAACAATGCCTGTGGGTTCATGCTTCTTTCATCGGTCAAACGGTGGAGCAAAGAGTCCAATGCAAAGATCACCATTCCATGCCCATCACTCATCCCTGTATATAATTAGCATATGGGAGGAATTGAACTTTCTGATATGCTATTACACCTGTATAAGACAAGTTATAAGTTACAAGTTAAGGAGATGGCACATTCCACCTTCCGGGTACATCCTTGACTTGAATACTTGGTCTACAAGAGGGACTGTGCCCTACTGGACCAGAAACTGATGGCTCTCAAAAGGTTTCCACCTGGCTGTGTGTGAACCAAGTTAACAAGCCAGCATCTAGAGTTGGACAACAATGATCCAGCTCTCCAAGACCACAGAATAAATGCTACACCCTAAGACCCCAACGACCAAAACCACAAGCAGATGTGCTTGATTTGCACTGTTTTTATTTTATTTTTTTAAAAACAAAACTGATTTTGCACAGTAGCATTCAACCTGAATGTGAGTATTTTTGTGCTGTAGCACATTTTTCACATTTGCAGATGAAAAAACTATGTATTTTGTTGTTTGATATAATACTTTGCTGTTTTCATTCCATCAACGGAATGTTCACTGGCATGCTACTAGAAATAAACTGTATCCAATGCCCTGGATAGTTTTTGTTATCAATTTAATTATAATTTGGCCCTTTATTTGATTTTTTTCAACTGTATTATCTAATGTACTTGTATTTGCATAACATTTCATACTTTTACCATAAACGGACATCTCAACCGTTTGGTAGAGATCAATATTTTAAAAACTACAGGGTCTATTGAAAAAAAATTATTGATTGTGGTTATTACTCACCCAAATCAATAAGAAATGCAAACAAAAAAAATTTCCATTGCTTTTTTCTTGGTGAGGACATCAAAGGGTTAAGATTGTTTAGCTATAAAGGTGTTTAGTAATTTATTACCAGAAGAGGACTCAAAAGCAGAACCCACAAGACTAAATGCAAGTTTCTTTATTTTAACAAGGTATCAAGTAGAACAAGTAGAAGTTGGAGCTCAGAATGCAGGTACGAACAGTTCAAGTAAGGTATTTTCAGTACAGGAATCCAGCAGGTTAGTGTTGTATTAGGGTTTTATTTTGTTTGTTTGTTTTTGGTAGATTTGCTTGTTCAGAATTCAGTTGAATTCTTGCTTATATTTCCTTGTAGAGTTCCCAGCAGGGGAGGCTGGTCAAAGTTAAGTAAGTTCTTACTTTTACAGGTGAGCCACTTAGTCATCTAAACTTGCATTTAACTTCACCTGCAGGCTTGTTTAGGATCGAGCCAGAACACATACCAAAAGGCAACTGGAAAAGAAGACAATACAGCACAGTCACTAAACAAACAAAAAGAAGACACGCCGTACTCACAGGAGTATTGCCCAATTACTACCAAAAGGGTGACAACAATCTAACAAAGTGTGGATGTTTTATCTGGCTTTTTTTTCCTTTGAAGGTAATCAGTTAATTGCAGATCGGTGTGCTGGCTAACTCATGGGTAGAAATTCCCCACGCAAGCGTGGTACGCAGGCCTGTACGGGTTATTACTGCACACTTATTACCAAAATGAAGAAATAACATGAAAGGATGACTAAAAGTCTTCATCTTACCACCAAAAGATGGAAAATGAAAAGAACTTCTCATACCTGAACAGTACACGAATCAGTAACCCCTGTACTCATATTGCAAATGTATAATTAATTTCAAACCGGTACATGTTAATCTGAAAACTAGCCTGACCCAGACTCCAGGTAGTAAAATGAACTACAGGAGTACACCTAAACTCCAGCATCTAGTATCTAAATGTTAGCATAAAATTTCCAATTACTGTGTTCACAGACTACATTAGGGGAGTACAAAAAATAGACAAATATTTCTCTCAACAGAGTATATCAGCAAGAGGCACAGTGGTGGACTATTCAAGTTAAATCACACCACTGACAAATGTCTTTGGTACATAAAGTGACAGTACTAGGACAACCTTGCTAGAATAAACCACCTCTTCAGTGGAAATTGAGTGCAGCCAGAAAATTAGTGGCGCTAATAAAAAAGACAGCATCAATAAAAAGACAGTGATTAAAATCCCCTCATCACACTGGTATACTTCAGGCAAATGACTGAGCTGAGATGGTTGTTTATCTATCACAGATAGATATTCTGATTTAAGGTGGAAATGCAGTATCAGACCACCCTGCATGACAGGATCATTTGTCACAATCACCACATCGGTGGCAGTACTATAAAAAGTAGATGTTTTACAAGACACTACAGTGGTCTCTGGTACTTCGTCAATGTTTGTATGTTTATGTGGTAAATGTGTTTCTTACCTTCACTCTGGAATGCCAATCTTTGTCACTCACATGCGCAAAAACCTTGTATTTGCCACAAAATCTAGCAGAGAGAACTTATCCTTAGCTAGGATAAAGTGTAGGGCCCCACTTATCCTCAGCCTGAAATTGTTGTGAAGCAAGTGGTTCTAGTGGTGTTTTTTTATTATCTGAAAGATTCTAGCAAATGAGCATGACAAATCTTAGAGAGGAGTTTGACATGGGTTTTCATTAGCACTTTGATAGAACTCGTGGATTGGCTCACAGCAAATAAACAACAGGAATGAGATTCCTTCATCTCAGTTTTTCTCAGTTTCATAGTAGGTGTTAAATAGCCTGTCTTATGTAGAATTAAAGATCACTTCAAAGTGTCCTGGGATTCAGGACAGTAGGCTCTGTAGATTATGTGTCGAGTACATTTTAGAAATAGAAGTTCATACCTTAATCTGTCTTGGTTGGGCATGTGAAACTAGGGGAGGAAAATACTTAAAAAATGTCATCTACACACTGGATTTCATTTAGAGATCTGTGCAACCATCATTACCCCTCATTTCATTGATCAGCAACAACATGCTCAAGCAATAACTGGCTGTCATTTATGGCTGCAAATATGCTGCACTGTAAGGGGTTTTTTTTTTGTTTTTTTTTCTGAAACCAATCAGGTTCTAAATTTAGTTTAGCAAAACAGCATATTCAGCTAAATGCCCAGCAAATGGAATGGAAAAAGTGATGGACAAGCAGAGTTCCCACTTACAATAGTTTAATAGCATTTAGTGTTTAACATTTAGTCAGTCACTGCACTCACCCAATCAGCACTTCCAAAATAAAGGCGCTGTGAAGTAAATCATTGTTGGCCTGAGCTACATAACCTAGTTGACCTTGCAGGGATAATGCGTTGTTGCTGATATGGAGAGTATGAGAGTGAAGAAAATTCAATTTTGATTCAGCAGAGTAGTTTCAAGTACTTTTGGTCTAATGGAATGGGAGAGTTGTTGCATACAGAGGTCACCCTGGACAGGCTTTTTATTTTTCCTTCAGTTGGCTGAAATCACGATGTTCTAGATAGGATTTGTCCTTGTTTTCAAAATACTGTTATACACAGTACCAGCGTTTCCTTTTCTGCTTAGTTGCCATAGTGCTACAATGACTTCAAATTCCCAGAATGTTTCATGGGTTCTTTGACATTTTTAATGTTCAGCTGGACGACCCATACTGGCTCTTATGATTCAGGAATTAAGGCACTTTTAGTAATAATAATAATTGCTATCACTAAAAGACATTAACAGTGTACTATTAATGTCTTTATACTACAAGTGAACTTGCTGTATTCTCCTTGTGATTGCTTGTAGTAATCATTAAAAGACATTAACAGTGTACTATTAATGTCTTTATACTACAAGTGAACTTATAGTAATCTTCTTGTGCAGCAAGGTTAGATGTGTTTCATGGGTCCTTTAACATTTTTAATCTTCGGGAGATGACCGATGGATTTTTGGATTTCATTTCAAAACACCTATACTGTGTCGTATGTTTTAGGAATTCAGACACTTGTAATAATGATAATATTTCCTATCATTAAAAGCCATTAATAGTGTACTATTGATGTCTTTTATACCAGCGGTCCCCACCCCCTGGGCTACGGACCGGTACCGGTCTGTGAGTCGTTTGGTACTGGGCTGCGAGAGTTGAGGTTCGGGTGTGAAGTTTAAGGTTTTCAGGGTTTTTATCGTTGTTGTTTTGTTTTTTTTTTATAATTTTTATCATTGACTCGGTTTCCCTGGGTCTTTTCCTGTGTGTTATGAATAAATCTTCTTTTTTTGGTACTGGTACTGGTTTTATTTTATTGTATTTATCCGCGACACCTAAAGGCTGGTCCATGAAAATATTGTTGGACATAAACCAGTCTGTGGCGCAAAAAAGGTTGGGGACCGCTGTTTTATACTACACTGAATCAGAATCAGAATCACGTTTATTGGCCAAATATATGCGCAAACACATACAAGGAATTTGGTTCCGGTAGACGGCGTCTCTCAAGCACAACAATGTAATCACAAAAACATGTAAACTGAACACTGTTATACTACACGTGAACTTGTAGTATAACAGTGTCCGCAAAGACTGTAGCCCAGTAGCCCTAATTTCAGTAAGGTCATACATAATATTTGATGATTTGTAGACTTCTTGAAGATTATATTTAGGGATTCAATTTTAAAGAAACCCAGCAGAGTAAACCAAGAATTGAGAAAACCACAGATACTGACTGTTACAAAAAAAAAAATCAATATGAGAGTGAAGACAAGATTGAAACTCATTGCAGTTTGTATCATAACTGAGCGATACCTGTCAATACTGAGCCGGGGTTTCACGAAACCACTTGTCTCTTCCACCCTGTGAGAGAGAAAAAGTCACTGCTGTGCTGCCTGCGTGTTCTCATTCTCTTCCATTTTAGCTCAAGGCCTCTGGACTTACCTCAACAAGACCTCATCAGATTCTGCAGCTCTGTTTACAAATTCTGTTAGGAGACAGAAAGAAAAAATCCAATTCTCCACAGAGGAATGGTACACTTTTTCTCTCCTTTTTTCATATATTATTTGACATGGCAGGAACAAAACATACTGTGAGAGTTAGACAGAGCAAAACTTCCAGCAATGTATACCTGGCCATGTTTTCTGAATTATTTACCTTTAGTAGCCCCTTTGAAGGAGACTGAGAGTGTACTATGTGTCCCTTCACATGACAGCTGTGAAGCAATTCTCCAAGTTTGGTTTTTACAGCTCTTCTTCAGTGCTCTGCTGGTTTGCCCTTTAATTTCACCTCTGGTGTGAGACTGCCTCAGTACCCATATGAAATACAACTGACCTATGGCAACGTTGTCAGAAGAACCAATGACATTTTTTTTCAAAAGGCAAAGTTTGTAGACAAAGGCTAGGTTTGGAATTATTAAAGCTGAAATGTTTATGTTGTCTGCTTCAGTTTTGGTTGATGACATGTCAGCAGTAGGAAGACATGCAGTCGTTTTGTTTTGTTTTTGACAGTGGCATTTTTGACTGGTCACAGTAAGGATTGATAGCTTAGTGTCTCAATAAACCATTCTGGTGACCGTGGTTTAATGTTATGGTCCTGTGATTTTGTGTTTTGTGCATATTTGGTTTCTAATGGATTTCTGATTCTGCGATTTGCTTTGTATTTTGGAGTGTTTGAAGTTTTGTATTGCTGCTTATTTTCAGGTGCTCTGTATTTATTGATTTTGGTTATTATATATATTGTGATTTACTCAGTATCCACAGCCTTTAGTCCTGATTGTGTTCTATGCAAAAATTAAGTCAATCCAATCAGTGTTTTGTCAAGTTAATGAATGCTTCTGTGTTTCCTGGATTCAGTTAGTCATTAATTCCCCGCTTTATTTTGGTAATCATATCAGTTGTACATCTACACCCTGGTCGTCCTTATTATCTACAACTGTGTGTCATTACTCTCCTGTGCCCTATTCAGTGTTAATTTCAGTGACAAATAATTTTGATCATAGTTTTCCATCATACCTTTTTTTCTGGCAAAAACAAGATAATAACTAAATAAAAACTAATGCACGAGGACACAAATTATGATGGAGTGTACTGACACTTTCGTCAACAAATAGAAATTAGATAAAAATGTTCTGGAGGAATGAGATTGAATCTGAATTAATCAAGTTGCGTAGAGAGGCAGGACGAGTTTGGAAGTGATCCAATGAGAAGTAATCTCCTTGTGCAGCAAGGTTAGACGTGGACAATTTAATCTGATGCTGACAGTCAGGGTGGGAGAGCGGGAGGCTCCCATGCTCCCTGTTTCTTATGAAAACACAACAAAATGTCAACGCTTGGGAGGAAGAGAAGAGTACACATTTGGATACATTTTGCATTTGATGTCAAGGAAAATAAGACATTTTGTAAACCTTGTGGAGCAACTTTTACTGGTACAAACATGATAAACTTTTACACTTTATTGTCAACTGAATAAACTTTAGATCTACGATATTCTAATGATATTTATTTGACTAAAACTCAACTAGAATTGATAGAATTTTGATGCCTAAATTATGACTAAAACTAAATTTAAAATTTCCTGTCAAAATTAATGCTGGTCCTCGTGTATAGTCCAGTATTTTTTGTAGGCTTTGTCAAATTGTCTTTTGTGTTGTCCTTATGAGTCCTCTGCTAGTTTATTGAACCTCGCTCTGGTTTTCTTTCTTCTTTGAGACTTGATTTCTGCCTAAAACCTGATTAATTTGTGTTCTGTGAGTTGTTTTCTGAGTCTGCATTTTGCAACCATGACAGTTTGATGTCTAATGAAATCACTATTACAACCTTGGCCTACTGTGACAAATCTTCCATGTATAACATTTTAGCATATTTCACTGAAAAGGAGACAGAAGCTTTGCTGTGAGCTGTAATGATACTGTGTGATACTACATTGTTTTTTTATACCAAATAACAAGATTGAGAATGTGTTCAGATGCAACTTCTCCAGCAAGTGAAAAAACTTTTTTACATATGTCATTCATATGAATTGAGTACTGCTGGGATGTGGTAATTCACGCAAAACAGCTAATGTACCCACAGTATGCTAGCTAAAACGGATGTGCTTAGCATATGTATGTCTCCATCTCGTGTGATTACATTCATCCTTTTTACAATGATTTATAAAGGTCGGGATAAAACTGGTCTGAAACACTTTGACTCAGGTGTTTGAGAGAGAGGGGTTAAAGAGCAGGGATGACCAGAGTTATTTTAAAATAGTTGCCAAACCACAAACTCTAGCTTCTTCATTCATCACCATTTTTCCACAGACTATCATTAGAAATGTAGAATGACTCTTTTGTCGATTATTTGGAAAGTGTAAGAAGAGCCAACATGAAGTTATGAGTGAATTTTGGTTGCACGTGTATTTATTTAATGACTTGCTTGAGAAGACTGGGAATGCCTATGTTTTAAATGCCTGAAACTGCTGAACCATGTGAACCTGAGTACTAAGTAGGAAGTTTTGAAAACATTTCAGTTTAGTTTTGCGGCACTCAAAAGGTTTCAAATGAATACAATCTCACCTTGTGATCTAGTATAAAGTGTACACCCATCATTCATTGTCTAGGAGACCTTGAATGTCTGTTCAATTGCATATTAATCTGTCCGTTAGATTTTATTTATTTTTTTTTATTTCACTTGGCTCAAACTAATGACCAACTCCCACTAAAACCAATACTGCGTGATGTACTCTATGTGGGAACTTCTATTTGATACTCTATGATATTATATATCCTTTCTTCATTTAGCATGACTTTGTCTAAAGCCAGAAGAAGCTACTGAATCTATATCAGAAACATTTTCTCCCCATAGGTGCACACTGCCCCAATGTGTAAACAGAATCTTACAAGCTTTGAATCAAACATCTTGCATACATTCCTTTTTTTTATTATTGCCACTTCAGAGGCTCTCAACAGCCAAATAAACCACAGACATACCACTGGCATGTCTACCTGTCTGCACTGTAATGAAGTGCAACCTTGCAACCTCTATATAAAATGCTCTTTGTGTCCCTTTATTGCCTGCAGGGAGTTGAAAGCATCCTGATGTTTTGCTTTAAGAGAGAGTCTTGTTTTCTGACGGGGGGCTGTGGCGCTGCTGGTAGCTATCCTTAACCCTAGCTGACAGAGACTGGATAGGAAGGGTGGGTGGGGTTCAAGTAAGGAGAAGCCAGGTCTGCAAGCAATTTTCATCAGTCTGTACTGTTTTAATAGAACTTGTGTGTCCACCCAGTCAAATAAACAACAAGAAAGCAATGGAATGGGGTCGTTTTCTTTTTATGCTTTCTTTAGGCGCACAATGTAGATTTCATTACATTCTTTATCTGTATGCATGCAGAACATTCAGTTACAAGACATTAACTGTTCACTTGAAATATACCATTACACATGGAAGCTTGAAGTAGAGCACAAACAAATTGGAAAACAGTGAATGTAACATTGACTCTTGTTCAAATGTAGGCCTCAATCATAATATCCTTAAGCCCTTTTACTTCCTCTTACCATGATGGAATTCTGGAACATGAGGCCTGGTTTGGGATACCAATATTATTCAAATGTGTACTACAGCCTGCTTGCACTGATAACATATGGTGCTTCAGACAAGCACTGCCATATGGACCCATATGGTCGTCACTCCAAACATGATGACAACACAACCAAATTTAGGGTCATTTCTGAGTGTATTTGCTTCTGAAAGAGAGCCGTCTCTGAATTTGGCTCTGTGTCACATAGTCTAGCCAATCTGTGATGGCTGGCAGCAAAAGCAAAGAAGATTGACTCAGGCTGATCAAAGCGACAAAACAATGACAAGCCTGAGTCGCAGAGGAGAGCAGTGCCATACAGTAGAGATGCTTGGCATGCCGGCAGCTCAGCCTAAAGCAAATAAACAACACAAGCACTCATCAAAATACTTTGCATACACAATCAAGTACAAAATAGTGATAGGGATTGATACCAAAATTCAATCAACTCTTGGACCCAAACATGACCAAATAAACACAGCCTTGATTGCCCATCATCTAAAAGTTGGAACCAATTGGACTCTGGCAGAGTCAAGTGCACAATTTTCTCTCTCAAGCTCTGTAATTGTGGGCCACTCAAATCACCTTTCTACGACTGAGCAGTTCTTGGTGAGATTGAGAAAATAACACAATTTATAACCTATCCAGTAATCACTGCTTTGCATATAGAGGAGGGATGGCCTGTATAAGCCTTTGGTTATGTTGCTGGAACTTAATGACTACACTAGTGCTGGACAGATGAAGGACCTCTAGGTTTTGACATGGTTGCCAAAAAACTTTTTGAAGTGTCACATCTAAGTGTCACATCTAAAATAAATATATGTGTTTGTCGCAATATGGGAATAGGCGGATGAATTGACAGTATACTATTTTGCTTTTCAATATTTTTTTTCCTTCCTTCCTTCTCTCTCTCTCACTCTCTCTCTCCCACTTCTTATTCCATGATGTTGGCAACGCTTCAGGCTTAAAACTCAATTTCTCAAACACTGAATAGACAGCAATTACACTGAGCTAACTCAATTGTCCAGATAGTGCAGCAAAGGTTCTTGAATACATTGAAGGCCTCAGCTTTAACTCAGCATCACTGCTGCTGTAAAAAGACTATTTTAAACAAAGCACTTTAAAACAGGATGCTTTGGGGGGGGACGACCCTTATCATAGTTAAACAAATAAGAAAACTGTTCAATCGTGGATGGTTGCTATTAAGCAAAGAACCTATGTCTTATTTAAACGCACTACTTACATGATTACGTTTAAGATAACATTTATAAAAACAGCATTTGTTTAAATTGTCAAATTTCTATTAATTATGATTTCCTAAAATACTTTCCACTGTCCCACATACTTAATTTAGATAAACCTGGAAACAACAGAGTGATTATGGAAATTGGGCATTTCTTAAAAACAGTCAGATCTAAAAATATTACTTTTGGGGCGAGGTTGGGTCGCGGGGGCCAGTCTGCTTAGGCTGCTGCCCCCGTGACCCGACCTCGGATAAAGCGGATGAAGATGGATGGATGGATGGGTTTTTAGTTGGATTTTGTTTTCGATGTAGTTAGGTTTCAGTTCATTTACAGAAAAGGTTTAATTTCAGATAGCTATTATTCTTTGTTTCTTTATTAAATTCTGTGTTATTTTTAGCCTTTTGAATTAATATAGTAAACGTGTGTGTGTGTATTATAGCACAAAAATCATCAGACTCACAGTCATGTAGTTATCTCAGCTCTTAAAAACTGCATGCACAAAACTCATCAGACATGTTGTGCTAATGAATTTGACTAAATTGCAAAGGCTAACACTAGGATAATTTTGTCAGAAGCAGTGCCACGCCACAGCATATCTCCAAAGAGCGTTGTTTTGGCACTGTTTTAGGTCATTTCCTGAGTCCGTATACCAAAGGAGATACTGACTGACCGAGCACCTCGTTCCTGTCTCGCATATTAAAGAACTCTATGAATTATTGGGTATTAAGTTGGTTCGGACCAGTATTTACTAGATGGACGGGTTTGTGGAGCAGCTAAACAAGATGTTAAAATCCATGATTTGCAAGTTATTGGGTTAATTGGGACCACTGGCTGGACCCTCTTTTGTTTGCAGTGCAGGAAGTATCCCAGGCCTCCACAGGATTTTCTTCCTTTGAGTTACTGTTTAGCAAGAAGCAGCGAGGGGTATTGGACCTAATTAAAGAAAACTGTGAGGAAGGTCCAAGACCAGCAAAATTTTAAATTCAGTATGTTCTTGACCTGAGAGAAAACACACACACACACACACACACACAATTTGCTCCAGGTCCTGTCGCACCACTCTCATAGAGCTCCATTTTGAGATCTGCCCTTGGGTGGTGGTGCATTCTTGGCACTACAGGTTGCTTGAATGTTGCTTGAATTATTCAGAAAGAATTGGCTGGTATGCTGGAGATAGGCGTAACAGAAGACTCACACAGTGCTTGGTGTAGCCCCATAGTTTTTGTGGTGAAGAACGATGGGTCTATACGGTACTGACTGAATTATCACAATTTGATACTTATCCTGTGCCCTTGGTTGGCAAACTCCTGAACAGGTTGGACCCTGCTTGTTTTTTTCTCAACCCTGGATTTGACCAATGGTTACTGGAACATTCCCTTGTCTCCAGAGTCAAAAGAAAAAATGACCTTCTCCACTCCATACAGATTATACCAATTTGTGACACTTTAGTTCAGCCTTTTCAGAGGCCAGGTCACTTTCCAGCATCTCATGGACTCTGTACGGCATGATGTCATCATCCATAGTAACACCTGGGTGGAGCATGTGCAGTGAGTGGCCATGATCCCAGAGTCCCTGAGGCAGACGGGACTTAAGACCAACCCGAAAAAGTGTGCATTTGGATGGGGGAGTATTTGGGGAACCACCTGAGAGGTGGGCAGGCACATCCGCAGGTGCAGCCATCGCATCCTGCCCGCATACCCAGTACCATACCCAGTATCTCATGTGTATTACCTCCTGGGACACCCATTCATCCTCTGTTCAGACCATGCCCCGCTGTAATGGCTCCCTTGCATGAAGGATACCAAAGCCCAGATCACCTTGTGGTATCTGGCTCTCCAGCCTTTGAAGTTCAAGATGGTCTATAGGCCAGGGGTGCAGATGGTCATTGCTGATTTCTTCACCCACTTCCTGGGAGACAGAGTAGGCTCGACTAAATGGATTCTTGGCCTAAGTTAGGCAGAGGAGGGATGGTGCAGTGGGTTCAGGGTGCACTTCTAGGGAGGCTGGCAGGGCAGCTGGGACCACTTCCATAATCATGCTCTTCTGGTTTCAGTAACACACCAGGACCTAGACAGAGTGGAGTGAGCTGGAGACTTGTCCAGAATGTCCCCCAAGTTTAAATATAGCAGTTCTCTAATATTGTCTAATGAAACAGCCTTCAAATTAGTATTAAGGGGAAAACAAAACAATTGTTCTGCACTTTCACAACAAAGGCTTTAACTGCTGCTGAATATAAAGGAAGTTAAAACAATCTCCACTTTGTTGAAGCATAAGCTCTATGAAACATTGTGACCATTATGCTATTTATTTTTCTGATATGTTTGCTGTTGCAAAATAGTGAGGGACATTTCTGTCACAAAACATTTGTAACACAAATTTATGATGAATCTGTGTTTTGATAAAGCCAAGATTTGTTTGTTTTTACTCTTAGATTTAAAAGCATTGCAAAATTCATCAGTTGTCAAATTGTGAGTAGATAGCAGCATTAATGTTAGATTATTTCTGGTTCAAATAGAATGTGTAAGTTGGTGCTTGTGACAGTGAAAAATCGCAAAGTGCAGAAAATATAAGATGACAGGCCATAACTTAAACATTGCTTTTTGCTGTTGGAGCTTGTTACACTCGCAGAGCATGGGCAGAGGAGCACAGGCAACATATCAAACTTAATTACCTTTCAGGTTGCCTCATCAAGTCAGAGCTTCAATGAAGACAGATTGTTCCTGTTCCTGCAGAACCTTTAAAGCCACAAACACCACATGGCTCTTTCTCTAATCTTAGCAGCCTTTTTGAATTATTCCCTGACTGCTATGATGGACTCTTAACAGGAAAATGTGTGTTATTGAGTAGAATTTCATCTGTGAGTCTGTCATTTCTCATCTTAATACACAGATGAGACCTCTGCATCCTAAGGTAAAGTAGCAGTACAAGGTTGCAGTTTGGATTACATGAGGAATAACAACATGTTTACCATGTACTTCCATGGTAATCTTTCAGTTTTATGTTGTAAGTGCCAGTTGCTTTCCTATTTTATTGGGTATTACTTTTGTTTTATGGAGCAATTTTCACATCCTGCCCTTGATGATAGTGGCCTCACTCTCTTTAAGCACCAACAGAGCAGGCCTACTGATGAACACACAGCACGAAGGGGTGATTATGGAGTGCTAAACTAATGATTGTCGATGAGAAGCTGTTCTCACCACTGAGAGAATTCATTTCTCTGTCACTTGGAGTTAATGACTCCTTTTAAGGAGATGAAATCTGGTCACTAGGGAAAGCCACCCTGAAAGACCACAGGTAGCTTTTTCCATTTATCTAAAGTCCTGTTTCTGTAATGTCAGATGTATTTTAGCCGCTGAACACAATACACACATTGGCTGACATGTCAGCTCTAGTCTTTAATTCTGATATCAGATCCATCATCAGTACCTATATGGGAATTTATTGAACATGTCAGGTTAAAGTGGTAGACTGAAGGGACTATTAGGTATGTCACCTGTGAGTGATCATTTCAAAATGTCTGCTCATGATTCTGGTGCCCTAGATATTTGCTGCCATCTCGAAAGGTTATGCACGAAGCCAAACGGAACTAGGATGGGGTGTTATAGAGCAATCTTTATGGGGCACTCAGCTATCGACTCAGTTCATTGCTCATGCGTCAGAAGGTCCTTAACCTCCTGTTTGAAGCTTTTCATTATTAATGTTGAAGTTTGGACTCATGTTACGGAAGACGCTCTGATCTGCCACGGCCAATATTGGGCTTCTAAACAGCAGCGCCCGAGCACATTTGCTGCATATAGAACTTGGTAAACATTTATGAATGATTTAGGAGCGCGAGGCGAATTGGTAAAGCACTACAGCTGCATCGCTGAACTCCCAGCTGCTCTCTCAATGCAGCTTCAACATAAAACTGCTCTTTACAATGAAGTCCGTGTAAAACATCCTGCTTCTTAATACTAGCAAATTCTAAAAGAGCCTACTGTTGAACTCTTGCTCCTCATCCTGTTGAATTCTTAAAGTAAAGAAGCTGAATGAAGTGTCCTCGTATCCCCACATATAGGTGTTGTATTTTTATACATCTTTATTATTATGTACTCTGAAAATATGCACTGACACTGTGAAAATGTTTCATTATAAGTGTTAAGTTACGCTAAGTGATGATGGTTAATACCAAGCTGATAACTACGGAGACGCAGTGACAACAGAGATCATAGTTTTCAAAACGTAACTGAATCACTGAATGCTGCACTTCAACTCTATGCCCTGGGGCATGCATTGTAAAATGATTATGTTCTTTTTTTAACTGCTGAATGGGTCTGGCTGAATTAAGTCACACCCTAGTAATTTTATTAGACTGTATAATGGTGTTCTCACAAGAATTGCCAGGAGGAAATTAAAAAACAAATACACAAAGCAAAAAAAAAACGCTACAGTATTAGAGGTGAAACAACATTAAAATTAATGTGAAAATTATTGTGGCCAGAATGAAACAGGTTATCAGTACTATCAAGGTACTATTGCATACAATTAAATTACTTCACAAATGTTTGATTTGCATACTCGTAGTTTTTTAACATTTAGAGTTTAGTGTGAGGATTCTCCTTTATTTTCAGGTCTCAAGCAAAGAAACTAAGTGGAAAATAAATTGGAAAAAAAATAGTATTTTTTGTATGTATGTGTATGTCTGTAAGTGTATGTGTATAATAATTAATTGCAGTGACTATTTTAAAAGAACTTTTTATCCAGTATATCATACTTGATCTTTGTACTTTTATTGCATGAGAAAAACTGTCCCACTTTCATGGGTAAATCATATAATGAGACATGTCTCTGATGACATAAAACAAACAAAAGATTTTGTTTTTTGTTTTTCCATAGAGGTTGTACTTGGGTAGATTTAACCCAATGCACAATTCACATATTAAAACTAAATAAAAAGGCAGCGATTCAACCTAACCACTAACATGTGAATTTATGCCATAGCACATCTTATTTTGGTGACTTACTATCATGTGTCATGACCAGACTGTGCACACACATTAAACAAACAGCAGCAGGATAGTGTGGAAAAGTTTTATAGGTGAAAGCTTCCATTTACATTATTTACAAGCTGTTAGCAGGCACTAAACTAAATGTAAAAGCAATCAACATAATATCTCGTTTCATTGATTCATTCTCTAATCATTTGTAATTACAATATGCACATGTAGTGTAGATATTTAATATTGTTTTTAAACATTTTATTCAGTGCCTTTTTGACTAATTGCTTTCCTATATTTATGGACCATCTGGGGTTAGGTATGAAACTGAAATGTTTATATTCTACATTATGTTTAATACAGTTGCCTGAAGGTGAAATTCAATACTAATGCCTTAGGGAGCTGTTCTTTTTACATATCCATAAATTACATATTTTATTTAGGCTTTGTATACCAATTGATTAATTGTGCATTTTCTTATAATAATGGTGTCTGCTTCTGGAAACATTATACCTCATTTCAAACAATAGGATTAATAAAGTACTGAGTACCGAAAAATAAACAACGCCCTAAAAAAGAATAGATCCATGAAATGGACACAGTGGACTGGCGTGTCTGTTAGATGGTTTGCTGTGATATCTGGTTGCATCCTGATGCAAGCAACCATCTATCAGTCAGATGAACAAGATAATAGCAGAACAAAAGTGTTTTGGTGAAAGTTTAATATGTGTGTGGTCAAATCTCTATTCAAACTTGTGAATAAAATGGTAAAATGCAGCACATCTGCATCTGTTGCAAGATTCCCTATTTTGACTGAACTCAGATGTTACTTTGATTTCATGCGGTTGCATGTTTTTCTTTCTAAAGGACTCACACTTTCTTAATTTGTCAGACAGAAAAAACTCCATCATTGCTAACAGTCATGTTCACTGATAGGTTTTTAAGTGCATTAATTAACTGTTATGTTATATAGCACTCAACCTTCTATTTAAGGTTTTTTTTTACTAATATTCTTAAATGAATTTGTGTAGTTTATCTACACAAATTCAAATTCATGTAGTTTATCTATCTATCTATATGTCTCTCTCTCTCTCTCTCTCTCTCTCTCTATATATATATATATATATATATATATATATATATATATATATCATATGCAAGACGGAAACATGTACATACTGTCTCCACATCTTCTGTAAAAGTTTACTCTCAAGCTATGTCGCAAACCTGAACTTAGTAAGGGGGCAGTAATTGTGGTATATGAGCGTAATATTTTGATAAAAAGTGTTTCAATACAAGTGTATTTCATCACTGTGTTTGTTTTTATTGCTACCTCCAGAAATACTGCCATTGCTTTGCCACTTATGAGACAGACTTTTCCACATTTTGGCTCACAGCTCACTCTCATATTTCCTTTTTATCGCAGCCCCAGCTTATGACCACAGCTCAGATTTGTGCTTCAGGGAGTCTTTAAAGAAACCTCAGAAAGCATTATTCGGGGTCCGACTGCCTGTGTCCATTCGTGTTAATGTAGTAAAGATAATATGTTCATAGATGATGGATATTCTCCAGCACACAGTGTGTAAATACAATTGCTTAAAATTGCTTAATATAGTACAGTTACTTTTTTTTCTCCTTCTCCTGTTTGACAGTATTTGCTGTACTGCATTTTGAAAAATTTAATCAGAAACTTACAACAAAGAGTCACGGCTCTCCTGAATCCCAAACTGAAATCTATAAGAGAATTCCCCAACCGCAAAAATAGTGATAAGAGCTACAACTCCCATGAGGGTAGGTGCAAAAACAGAAAAAAATTCAAATCACTTTTTTTGGTCAAACTTTTTAAGCTGATGTCATATGTATATATTTAAATAAATGAATAAACTAATGAGTATTATTAAGTGGATTACTTTATGATCCACTGTGTGTAGAAAGGCTGCCAACATTATATTGCTCTGCTCTGAGTTTATGGACAAACATGTATCTGTTCGTAAATGTTTGATAATCTGATCAAGTGCTTTCTATATGAACTTTTTGTGCTCCTAATCCATAATTCATACCTTCTGTGATGTACTATATGTTATGTGAAATGTGTCCACAGTCATTAAAGTGAAAAGCAATGCTCCTCTATAATCGTAAAGGGGCAACTAATGCTTAGAGCCCAAAACAGAAGAACAAGATATGATACATTATTAAATAGTATCGATTACTTTTATCAAATCGATGAGATGGCAAGAAAAAATAGCTACTCGTATGAAAGTCACGCTCGACTCGTGGCCCTTTCTGTTTGAAGTGTTTCGGCCTTTCAAGAGAACATAAGCAGATCAAAGAGTAACCATAGCTGCTAAGTATGTGGGGGAGGCATGTGTGGACGAATGGAGGAATTCCTCCAAAAGGGAATGGCCTAGACCCATATAGCAGAGCAGAGGGGGAGATGTGTTCAGCTCAGTATATTTACTCCTCATCTAATAGTCCTTTACTCATGTATGCAAACATCATTACTGTCTGGCATTTCAACATTATGTGTTCCTGTCATCAAAATTTAAAGTTCAAGCCCACTAGCCACTTTGTGTCATCAGCCAATTTCTGCATGTTTACAGCAGCTTGCAGTGCTTATGTGCTGAATGTCAGAATAATTGGCCAATTAAAAAGGAGAGTCTGATCCAGTATTCTTTTAAGTGACCCAGAATTTCTAGCTATGTCCTAGAAAGGATGAAAAAAGATAAAATAAAACAAAAAACCTTAAGGCGTGTATTTTTACACGCAGATCCAGGAAAGGTTTAACTACCTCAGCTGCAGCAGAGTATCACTTGAAAGAATCTTTGGCAGTGTTTAGCTAATGTAGACACTACAGCAGAGGCATACCAAACAAAAATCTAGCATTGGAAAATGACCTACTTCCTAAACACAACAAAAATGCTTTCACATCAATTAGGTCAGTGATTACAGCATTTGTGGAGTTTAACTTGAGTGAGTGAGTAAGTAATAGACGGTATACACTTTATGGATGAAAGTCCATGCGAGATATACTGTCAGTGTGTCATATATTAAGGATATACAAAAAATAAAAACACCTACATTTCAAAGGTTTGTTCTTCCCTACTGTATGCTGCTTACAATGCTCCTGTCAGCCCATGCTTCTTTGCATCTTCTTCTTTCCATTACTCAAACACTCATTTAATTGATGAAGCTATTATCAAGGCTACAGTTAGAAATGTTCCGTTTAACAGCATATTTCATCAATGTTGACATTTAACCATTTTACCTTTATTTAAAATGTTATTTCTCAAATTTCATCGGAACAGAGGCTACATCTGAGATTTGGTTCCTCGTGGATTCTCACATAGTATAGTTTTCCTTTTCTAATGTAATCAAGCACCCATTTTATAAGAGACAGTAATAATTTATTTCTGCCCCTAATAGCCTATACATCACTGGCAGGGTATATATTTCATTTTCCTGAAGCATGAAGGCGAATAGAAATCTTAATGATTTGCCCTTGCTAGCATAATTTTAATTATGGATTTTCGTCTACATGATCGATTTGGAGAAAGCCATAGTAATACAAGTTGTACATTCTACTGTATTAAATATTTGATATCCATTAAATTTTCATGATTAATGTTCTGGTAAAGAATCAGTTTCTCTAAGCCCTCTGGTTTTATTGCTGAGTAAATTAAGGGTTTTACTCCCTTAGCAAGAGATATAGCCATATATCGCACCAAAGCTTTGCTTGTCATGAGAAATGGAGCAATTTGATATTGATTATAAGGGAATTTTAAACTGAGAGAAATGGTCCCCAAAAGAGAGAACTTGATGTTCTATCTTTAATATGGGTAAGAATGAGCTTGTACATTTCACTTTGTCATTGTTTGGTGAAACGGTGTTTCTATGCGTTTTATTTTTCAGTTTATTGTCATTTAATTTTTGTGCATAAAGTTTGCTTGCTGGTTTATCTCTATCCAGTGATGATTCTACAGGTTGTGTAGCTTATGCAACTATGAAAATGGTACTATTTGTCTTTTATTCTTGCATGTACTAATGTGTGCTTGGTATTAAAAACTAAAGCAATGAGCATAGACTAACTGACTAACTGAGAAATACCAGCATATGGTGTTTGAAGTGCTTATATAAAATGTTAATTTATTTTATGAGCATAATATATAGAAAGATATTTAGAATTATTTTTGCAGCTTCACCCACTGACTATTTTACACATGCTTATGAGTAAAAACTCATTTAGCTTACTATCGGAGTAAGCAGACAGATTCTGGTCTGCTAGCCACATACATTTCTGAAGTTGAACTTCAGTTTTAATACCCCTTCCTACTGTACTTAAGTAGAATTTTATAGGTATCTGTACTTGAGTACTTATTTTTCTGACAACTTTTTACTTTTTCTCCCCGTTCTCTACACAAATATATATACTTGTACTATGCTCCTTACATTTGCAAAGCTCGTTACTTTAGGTTTAACACATTTGAGGGAAGTTTTCGTTTCCCAGCTCTTTCAAACATCAAACCAATCTCAGCAAAAATGAGCAGAACAATGGTCTGTGTCATATACAAAGGGATGAAAGATCATTTACACGTGTTATAGCTATACTCAGAGGTTAAAGTGGACCGGAACTCTTGAACAGCATTTTAGGTGCAAAATGTTCATAAGCTGTGGTCTTGGTACTTTAGCATCAAGCTAGCACTACAGAAGACGAGCCAGCATAAAGGGAATGACATTTTAGGGGTTTTTTTTGTTGTTTTTTTAAGTGGCCTTTTTAATTACGTTAATTGGGTTTATATCAGCTCAACAAATGTCAGCAACCACCCAAACTGCGTGTCTGTCACACACCGTGTTGCTTGCTAAAGCTCCAGCTGCTGTATTTTCCAGGGAGAGAACAGAAAGAGAGCTACCTTCACTCAGAGATGGACAAAGATAAGAAAGACAGGGTAGGAGAAAAAGACAAACGGTTATATTTAAAGGTATGGACTGCTTAGGACTGGGTATTTGACACACTGGAAATTTAAAGCTTTCATGTAATGTGCTTTTTTTGTAATTTACGTTTGATTTTTTTGTTAATGTTGGGAAACATGCTGCAAAACAAACTGAGGTATTCAGCAGTTTAGTGCAGGATAAACATGTTAGTTTGCTGTACTCTGATAAATTTACAGTAACTGTGTGCTGTAATGTTCATGGTCAGCTAGGTTACATAATGTTTAGCAGAAACTAGTCATTTTTCTGTTTAGATGTGGAGCTAAAGTAAAAACAAAACAAAAAAACAAAAACAAACAAACAGCGTAATCCCACGTATTAATATCATTAAGTATTATTTTAATGCTATGTTAATATAGCACAAGATTAGCACAAGATTAATATAGCACAGAAACAGCTGGTAGAATTTCTTAACCCAAGCATCTGTGTTTTTACTTCAATTATTTTTTTATATAGCCACTCTTCTTTAAAAGACAGCTTATTGATTATAAAGACAATGTATTTTTTCTGGTCCAATTAATTAGTCAGATGGTCCCAAGGATCTATGTTATGTTTTTTGTATACTATCTAGTATTCATATAACTGACAAATCACCGAAGCAATAATGAATGAAATGTAATAAATATAATAAAACAAGCTAGGAAGTACCTCAGGCTTAAAAGACATTCTGTGCATTGAGCAGGTACACTGCTGCATACAGCTAATCTTTAACAAAGTATCCTGATTGTGTATCTGATCAGAGAGGACTGCAGTGCCTTCCTATCTCCGTACACAGAGGTGTTAGAGGGCAACGCTGTGCATGAGGAGATATGGGACGAAGCAACAACAGGAGAATAATGAGCCACCAAGCCTTAACGCCTGAGTTTTGTAAGTCCTAATGATTCTGGCTCCAATTCAAAGGAGAAAGACCCACTTGAAGCCAACTTTCATTTCCCAGTATAGAATGGTGTGAATCTCATCTCCTAAAAGAATTACAGGTATCACACACTGCTGATCTCCTCACACACCTCTCTGTCAATCAAATACAGGACCAAAAAGTACCTGAATTAACAGGGGAGGTAATGCATCTTACAGGTTTTAAGTGTAATATAATTTGTTAATAATCTCTCAATCAGATAAAATCTAATTTGCCACCTTCATTTCATATGTTGTCTCAAATGTCTTATTACACACAGCTTCATGTAATTGGAGAAAGTACGATTCTGCACAGCTCTATTCATCACCTACTGTCACATATGGTAATGCCATGAAAGTGGATGTTTCTTAAATTCACCTTCTGATATGTTCACATCTTTGTGCTCAGTAGCTGTCTCACTTATGTAACTGTTCTGTTGTGAACAGCTTTGCCATGACGTTCTCATTTTGGGTTTGGTGCAACACATTTGACATGTAGGTATATTTCTCAGTGTCACTGACTTCTCTGGGTTCTGATGAGCACAGGCAGCAGAGCGAAAACACTGTTTTCTTTCTTCTGATGGTTTCCCTTCATTGTTGATCTTGAATCTTACTGCAGACAGGCCACAGTAAAAGGTTTACTTCTCTCAATCACATCTCTCAGTCTGAGTAAAAGAGCCAGAACACTTTGTGTAAAAGCTAGCGTATATCATACAGCGGCAGCCTTTTTCGTATCAGCAAATCAGAAAAAGTGACTCACTGAAGGTTTCTTCTGTCACAATAACCACAACAGAAAAGAAACAAGGAACGTGTTTTGAGAGAAGTAATTGTTACTTCATCTTTAGCCCTCACCATCGCTGCCAAAATTTATCTCACAGCTGCACAAGCAGTATTGTGGACTAGGGTGTAGACATAAATTGCATTTTTATGTTGTTCTATTGAAAGGGGTGGGTAGGGACTAAAATGCCATTTCAGAAAATCTTACTCTGCAACATTTACTGCTTACTTGGGATTTCTTTCCAGTCCCCTCTTAATATTACTCCCTCATGACACCCTCCATGCAAGATGCTACTGCAAGTTCATTATCATCAATAAGTCAAGTTTATTCTATCTTTCATCATCATATCATGCATTCCAACCACAGCACCTTTTTTTGCAATGTAAACCAATTTATTTCTCCCTTCTATTGCAGATAATATTAAACAATGCCCTAAGAGTAGAGGCTGTCTGAATGGGAATGATTTATTACAAAGAAAGAAGTCTGTGCGTCGGTTTGCAGAGCTCTGCAGTGTAAAATAACCTCATTTATATTCTATATTGCTCAGGCTGCCTCACTTAATATTCCTGTCAGCACTCTTATGCCATTCCTTCTGTTGGCTTTGCCTGCAATAAAGCCGCTGCCTTTGAAAAGTGTACAAACAATATTAAACACATTTCATCAGATTAGTGCAATGCAGAAAGGCTACTTTTAATGCAAAACAACAGGGTCAAGTGAGCCACAGTACTCATTGTTTGATGACAGATTTAAATCATTGTGCAGCAGGCACTGGGATCATTTAAAACAGATGTGTGACAGAATGTTGCCTGCCATTGGACAGCATGTATGTACTATTCACAGATGATCTCAAAGCATATTAGGAGCAAACAACTAATCACAGTTAAATAAGGTGAAGACACTCATTTTGCTTATTATTCTGCAACTTGCTCACTGTGCAATTAGAAGACATCAGACTGTTAAATTGCTACATTATAATGGATCTCAAGCCTATTATAAGTCAACTGTATTGTTCTTGATGTTGAGAGTAGTCTTTTAATGGAGGGTTAAGACGTTAATGGCAAAGTTGTTTCTTTTTTTTTTTTAATAGAAACATAACTGAAATTTATTACAAGTAATTACTCCATTATCAAATGTTGTTGAAACATTTATTTTAAAAAACATCATAGCTAATGCATATGTTAATAAAAATAAACTTTACTGATTTATTTATAGCCAGCAAGATAGTAGGAAAAAAACATTACCTCCTATTAAACATTAAGAAGAGGTTTAAAAGTCAATAAGGAAGTTGACATTGTGACTTCAGTGGGAACACTATTCCACAGGTTGAACTCAAACGGCAGAAACCCACTGACCTTTGTTTACTAGTCGAAACGTTGTAATGACCTGCAGCATCCCATTCACTGATCTCAGGAAGCACCCAGGCACATAGAGTACTAACAAGTCCTTGATATAATTTGGAGCAAGACCATTTAATGCTTTAAATGTCATTACCAAGAGTTTAAAATCAATATTAAATTTAGCAGGCAAACAGTGTAAATTTGCTCATACAGGAGTAATTTTTCTTGGTGCCAGTTTGATTTAAAGAGCAACAAATAATCAAGGTGGGAAATAAAAATAAAAAGATACATGACTTTGTGCAAGTCGTCTGCAGATAACAACAATATAGTTTTGGAATTTTTTTGTCCGAACTGCTAGAAGCATGACTGGAAAACATTTTTTACTATATATATATATATATATATATATATATATATATATATATATATATATATTGTTTTTTACCAATAACTAAAATATTTGATTTATTGGCATTGAACCTTAGAAAGTTTTGAGACAACCATTATTTGATATCCCTTTGAGAAGTGAACGTATAACTGTGTGTACAATATTATAGCTATGAATAATCTGGTTTAGAGGAAACATGTATACTGAATACAGAAGGAGGCCACTGACAGAGCCTTGAGCAACACCACAATGAAAATGGGCAACAGAGAAGGTCGAAGGCTGTGAGCTCTAAGACTGAGCACTCACTTCTAAAATTAAACCACAGATAATCTTCAAACGGGAAGTTTTTCTGCTCAAAAGCATGACTGAAAAATAATGTTAAACATATTGTTACTACTTCTAAAAGACATTAACTGAATTGAAATTACTTTTTGTAAAAACCTTAGATAAGCCTGAAATAGGCTTTCTAAGGAGGCGATGAGTGACGATGTGTTTAAAACAAGTTAGAAATATACCAACTGTTTAAAATTAAAAGAATTAAATGAAAAATTGTAAGAGATATCTCCGTAAAAAATTGGTTGTATCTGTATTACACGTGGAGGATTTCATCTGAGAAATTATATTTATTAGAGATTTTGAGATGAGAGGCAAATTTGTGAAAGAGTTGATAAAATTTTCCCAATAAATTCAGCTGGAAATTTCTTAGGCTAGTCAGATTTAGGGGTGAGTTCTGTACACAGAACACCATTGGGCCTAATTTTCTAATATTTGTATGGAAATGTTCATACACTGTGACAGTTACCATCAGATTTATGAAATGTGTATACTGGCCTATTTGTTTCTCACCACTTTGCGTACACTTGTATATCAGAATCATTCAGAACCAACAGCCTTGTGTAGTCTCCATACAATTTGCATACTATCTGCATACTACCCCATCTCCCTTTCTGTATATAAGGATACATGTTTTCTTCTTGGTAAAGTAGAGAAAGAGAGAAGCCTGCACCTCTAAGGCAAGAAATAAAGAGAAAGTCTGACTGTAGAAAATTCTTCTCCCCTCTGGTTTTCTTTCTCTCCCTCTCTTTCTTTCATTCTTTCTCCCTGTCCTATCCCCCAGTCATGCCTGTCCCGTTTGTAGCAACCGAAAATAAAATAAATTCATAATTATAATAAAGGTCAATCAAATGGACCAATATGGCAAGGCCATGATGATCCACTTGGAAAAATAAATCCGCTTGGCATCTTTCTTGGCCTTAAGACAACAATTCTGATGGCTAAAGATCCAAACGGGACACAAAAAAAAAAAAAAATTCAATAATAGTGTCTGAGATCCAAGAAGGAAGCACTCACTGTAAATAAATAAATAATTAAATTTAAGTACTAAAGCTAAAATAATGGGAGTGCTGAATATCATTTCTCAGAAGAAAGAAAAAAAGTTTGGAATCAATGACAATATGAAAAAGACTAACAAACCTTAGAAAGAAAACTGTTCGATGACAAAAACCATGTGATCAGGCAGCTCCAGGTGAGAAATTCTCTAGAATCCATGGGATCGTGCCAGGAAGTTATGCTGTAAGTGATGCCATTTAGCAATAATAGACGTCATTTTTAACTACAGTAGCAGTAGTACTCATTTTTGAGACTTCTTTTTAAATTCTGCTTTGTGGTCAGAAAAAATGCATCTACTACCTCTAAGTTCTCCATACAAACAAACCAGATGACAGAATTAGGTTAAGGGTGTGACCTTTGGAATGACTGGTTACATTAACTGACACCACCAATTTTCCACCTGCCATAAAAACAAGTATTTTACGCATTATCAATAAAGGTTATCTGGATGCTTTGGGGGTTTTTTAAGTTGGAACTGGCTTACAAATCAACTATTTACCCGTTAATAAACATTATTAGTTACTATCTTATTGTAAACATTAAACAGCTATGAATTAAAGGTTAATTAACATTAACTTAAGCTATTTCTGATTTTATTGGTTATTTGGTAACACATATGTCTTACACAGCTCTATCTAGCCGCAAAGCTCATGTCTAAATTGCCAAAATGTAAACACCTGTGTAGGTCTGCAGGTGCTTTCACTATTGGTGTGTAGTATGTGTATATACAGTTAAAAAAGATCACAAGGTGTAAAGCCAAGCAGAAAGTATTGAATGGGCTCATCTCAGCCAGATAACCTCTGGTTCTCAGTTAGGAGGTAATGCTGACTGTTAACCTAACACAGGATCTTCCCTCTAGTTACAGTATCTCACAGTGCTATAGATCTTCCCATGGGAACAGATTGTTTTTAAAAAAAGACTTATACCCCTTTGATGAGTTACTTCTCTTCTCTGCAATGTGTCATGTATGTTGACAAAACTGAACCAAAACTGAAACCCTATACTATGAAGCCATATTTCATCTTATCCCGATAACTTATTAAGCCTGGGTTTTCAGAAGGTTGATCAACTTATGCTGCTAACTGAACCTGCTCCAAAACAGCTAATGTTGAGGATTAGGATCAGGATCCGCAGATATGAAATCACTGCCTACTAACTGATCAATTCTCTGGAAAATAGTATCACCATCCCTGGAAGATCCCTTGGTTCTTAGGGCCTTCAGTTTTCTGTTTTTGCACCAGTATGAAATATACAACTTTATTCTGTAATTCTTTTGTTAGTTTGTTTGCTTTCTATTGACTGCAAACATATTTATACAAAAATGTTCTATATTTTAAGCATTAATATATATGATCTTGGTTTTGTATTTTAATTGATTTGTGAAATAATTTTTCTGTCAATTTTGTGTCCAATTCACATATAGCATAGTGAAAACTTATGTTTCAGTTACGTTTTTATATTTATTCTTTACCTTCGCTGAGACTGTTAAACACCAGCAAGGCTGCAGCTGAAAGAACAAAAATTGAAACCATCTTTTAAACATAATTGTGATGAAATGCGCTATTATAATCCATCAGAGTATCACGTCTGAATGACAAAGCTCTGACATTGATAAACCTGTTAAACTCACAACTGCATATTTGCCAGCTTTCCTCCAGCCTTTAAATATGCTAGACTTTATTAATAGCTCTTCTCCAATCTTACTGACCAAAGCATTTAAAGTCCACAACTTCATATAGTGCTTTTAATGTTAAACTATGAACGTTTATTACACAACATCATATGTAGCTTTCAGTGTTCATCAGACAGACTGCAATTTGATTACATGCTTTGACTGTCTCATTCTTTAAATATAATGTTTAACACAACTAGTGTAAACTGAAAATTGCATACAAAGATTAACTAGAAAATCACCAGAAAATCCAGTTGGAAAAGTGACAGTAATAAACAATGCTTCTTATTTTGTATAAAAAGGATCTTGTGTTGACCTGCTTGCCAGGTGATGTTTCCTGAGGTCTGACAGGCAGCTGTGCCACCAGCAGTACAATGCCACACCTTTAGGCAGCACAACAGACTTTTATTCATCTTCACATTTTACACAAGCCACTCAAGACAAGCAAAAAGAAGTGTTCAGCACTTAAAAATGGGTCGATCCTCAGTTCCTGCCCTCTTCAGAATGTGCTCGAGAAGGCCAAACCAAGCGCATGATTTTTGTTCAGGTCTTTTAGTAAAGATCTCTTATGGAAGAAAACAAAGGTGCAATACAGTAGCTGGTTTGCAGAGTATTGTGGAAAAACGGATAGAGAAAGGGAGCAGAGTGGTCTCACAGTTAGCATCATAATAAAGGCTTTTTAATTGACATAAATAAGGATATGAGGAGAAAACCAAGTGTCCCAGGGAAAGGTTTTGTGCTTGCTGGACCTGATGTAGTGAATGAGTTCTGTTAATAGGATGTGAACACATGGCTGATGAGTAGGGGCCCTCTGCTAATTGGCAGTGTTTGTCTGCTGGTGGTTGTGTTCCTTCAAGGACCCAGCAGCGTCCCATTGGTATTCAGGGTACTGCTTTGTGCTTCCAGAAGTGACGCCACACCATTAGGGAGAGGAATTGAGGACCTTATGATTTACTTAACAAGAGGAACTTTCTCTCTGCGGCAAGCAGAACTCAACTGCTCCACCATGTATCAAACACCCCTGGAGCACACCTTGTACAGAATATATAGCTCTGGAAGTATCTCCAGCTGAGTGCTACTAATGGATATAATTTATTGAGCTGAGTTTATCACACAGGAACCATTTAGAGACCCCTTGGCAACCACTGGTCACTAAGGAAAAATGTGGACATTGCTAGTTGAAATCGGTTGCAACAGAGGTTACTGCACCAAAAGCCTCCTTGTGATTGTTTTGGTCACCAACAAATTGCAGTTGTTAGCCATAGTTTGCATGGAAAACACAGACATATCTACAAACACTTGCTCTTTATTGTCCAAGCTGAACTGAAACTTGAAAAAGTTTGACACAAACCAAATATGGAGAATGTTTGCCTTCAATTTAAAAGTTACATTTGGTTGCAGCTGTAAGGCACAACTTTTACTTTGAAGGCAGACGTTTCTGATTTGCTTCTCACTTTTCAGTTTCACCACTGCTTGGCAGGTAGTTTTAAAGTGTTTACAGACAAGTTGGTGTCGCATGACGGTGCAGCATAGTATACCTTTTTACAACCAATTTCACACTAATGACAGCCAGCAAGCTTGAGGAACCACTCATGAACTGGTCACGAAATAAACATCTTTTTCTTTTGACTAATGTTTGTCAGGTGGTCGCTGACAGGTTTCTTGGACTGTGAGATTGCGGTTTAAAAATGGTAAAAAGACAGATAGCAGCATGCAAACATTCAGCACTGCAGTACTGTGATTAATAATTGATTGGTTGTGTGGAGATTGTGTCACCTGGTATATAACCACTTCAAATTCCGCAGACTCACATTGGCCTTGACTTGCAAGGAAAGTAAGCTGTTTGGTACTAGCACTGCTAATGTTAGCTACACTCATTGTGCACGTTCAGTGTTATGCACAATGCAAAGTCCCCAGGAACATTCATTAAGGTCACTAGAAAGAAAGAATAGATAAGACATAATGAATGCAGATGTTTACATAAGAACGTAACATTGTCTGAAATATTTGAGAGAGCAAATGGTCTTTTATGCAGTGGCGGTCCTAGCCTGTTGGCGCCCCTCTACACCCCCCCCCCCCCCCCCCCCCCCACACACACATACACACACACACACACACACACATAAAACATATTAAGGATTGTACATTAACATAAAACTGTTGTCGAAATTCACCAGAGAAGCACACACAAACACACACACACACACATGAAGAGAGGGAGAGTATGCATTGTATGCAAACGGCTACCAAACAGCCATCATAATTCGTCATACAATGAGAACAGGACAAATCAACAATTGACAATGACTAATTAATATTAAAATCTGTAACATAGTGTATTGTTTGGAGTTTAGTCTGTTACTGTTAGTATTTTTACCATTTCTTCGTGGAGCAACTGCAATCCACATTATTTTCTTAGGGATTAATAAAGTATTCTGATTCTGATTCTGATTGTTTCATTATCCAATGACACATCTGCTTACCTGTATCTTTTGCTAGTTTCTCCTCCTCTTCTTTTCTATTTTTTCTAAACTGAGCACCTGATGGCTTTGAACTTTTCTTGTCCATCTTCCATTGGTTTTAATTTTGGACTCCAATATGAACACAAATCCCCCAACTCGAGGATCACCACAACTTAACCTAATAGACCTACACCTTAGTTCACAGATTCACTTTGTCTAAGGTGTATTTCTGGGATTTCACACAACCCAGGATTCAAATCATGAATACATAATGGGCTTGGATTTATTTAGTGAATCCCCTGCCGCCCCGCCCTCTCCTCCCTGTGCCGCAAGCAGCAGGCGCACCTTGCAAACGGAGGGCGCCCTTACTCCCAGGAAATGGGCGATAGAAAACCGATCGGTGCCTATGCCATTCCCAATATGCGCTGGCTGATGTCGGGGCAGCATGAGTACGAACGATTTTTTTTTTTTTTTTTTGCTGATGCCCGTGATGCCGCCCCCCACCATGATGCCGCCCCGGGCAACCGCCCCTGTCGCCCGTATAAAAAAACGCTACTGCTTCTATCCAATGTGTTAGAAATTGAGCTTCACCTCAAATAGTCTTTCATCCCTTCAGTATGCTCCAGCGACATAAAAAATATATGGCAAAGAGCAATGGAGCCTCTTTTTAGCAGTATGAGAAAAATAAAGGCATCACACTAACACCAGTTAGAGCAACACCAGTATACAAATTATGCAACTTAACGGCCTCATATCCATTACAAACTGACTTGTGTACTGACATTCTCTTCAATGATACATTACTGAATCCTGAGCTTCTGTTTCTCTTTATGATGTTAATTAGTCAGGCCTGGCTGCTTTGCTTTGGAGGCTTTGAAAGCAATTTCCTGTTCATGTTCACAAATTAAGATGGGACTGCCCAAGAAATCACTAATTATATATGAGAAATCTACTTTGCAGTCAGTTAGACTTAAATCATTCTGTGTTGTCATAGGGTCTCTGTTATTAATTGTTGTAATAATTATTTGTGATGCCATATTGTAAATCACAGAGCCAAGTGATATAACAGCTTCTTCTGCATGTGTTGCTAATTATGCTCATCACTTTATTAAAACATGACTCACCTTAATAATATCACATAGTGTAAACTATAAATAAAATAGTTAATAAGCATCTTAATATTCAAATTTAATCTCAGGGAAGGATAATATTCTATAACCTTTGACTTCTATTAAGTAAAATCTTGTCCTCCAGAAAAAACAAATGCCCTAAAAGTTATATTTTAACTTCACAGCAGCTTTTCCGCTGAAGTCTTAAACATTTTTGACCTTAAGAATGCTATTAATATGTATATGTTAAAATTGAAGTTCAGTTTTAAGCCCGTTTCCATAAAGGTCAAGTCTTTTCTGAAAATTATGAGATAGGTAGTGGTTTGTAATGAAAAGATGGAAAACAGCGTTTCTTTCTAATAAAGAGTAGTGAGCAAATGCTATGATTTATTAGGTTTTTTTCCTTATAGATATTTCTCAATGCCATATAAAACTGACTATCTAAAATTAGTTGTAGTTGATGTGCGTGTGTTTGCGTGTTGATTTTAAATACTTGCTACCGTATTTTTCACACTATAAGGCACACTTAAAATCCTTTAATTTTCTCAAAAGTCGACACTGCGTCTTATAATCTGGTGCGCCTTATGTATGAATTCTGGTTGTGCTTACTGACCTCGAACCGATTTTATGTGGTACACGGCGCTCAAAAATCTGTCAAAAAATGTTTTAGTACAACTTTGGCAAGCTACAAAGCTGCACCGCTTGATGGATGGATGGACTACCGTAGTCAGGAGCCTCTCGGAGTAATCTGGGTCCAAAACTCTGTCCGCTTCAGGTCCTAAAGTCAAACAAACACTGCAGCATCACTGAGAGTTAAAAACTGTCTAAATTATTTCATCTTTAATAAAATGGTCAGTGTTGCTGCTTTACCAGGTGTGACAATTAAGTTTAACATCCAGGCATCCATGACATCAGAATTTATTAAATTTAACGGAGTTAGAAGTTAGCAGGAACTTAGCTCGCTAGTCTCCACCTAAACATGATATAACATGTTCTGATTGAGGGATATCTGAAAAAATTAAAACATACAGCTCTGCCATCACTTCCAACATAAATGAAGGCAGAAAACTAAACATCGGCGACTTTTGTAGGGTTACTGAAGTTGGACTAGCTGGTATATAATGATGTGCTATGTGATCGCTAGCGACACAGTTATGTTAGCATAACATAAACACCATGAAGCTGGTGGATGAACGCTAACTTTTTTCCGCTCAATAAAAGTTAACGCGAGGGTTTCCGATGGTTAGAGACAAATGCAATCGCATGGCCGGATGCTCTCCAAACTTCAGTCAGGAGAACAACTGAGATAATCCATCCATGATACGAGGTTAGTCATTAATATACTGCAACAACATGGGAGCAGCTGTGAGGGAATTCATATTAATGAATCAATGGTACGGAAGTGGAGGAAGCAAGAAGAATGAGTTGAGCAAAGTTTGACTTAAATGACTGTTTTGTTTTGCTTAATGCGCCTTATAATACAGTGCGCCTTATGGTCCAAAAAATACGGTAATACCAGATACTCACTAATATTTGCTGATTACAACATTGTGGAAAATGCTGTGCTTAGTAGAAAACCTCTACTTTAACTAAAACAGCCTACTCAGACTAACCTAATAAGTAATAAATGCATTCAGGGGCCGCCTTATTAGTTGCAGCTGAACTAATGCAATTCAGTCCAGAGACAGTATAAAAGATTGATGTCCCTCCTATGATATCCCCCGCTGGTTGCACCCGGATGCACCCGGATTGTTACTGTGAAACTACATTGCCTAGCGACTTGTGAATGAGAGGTGAAGTGTCTTCAAGAAACAAGAAAAGAAGTCTGCTGCATTAAACATAATATTTACATGATTGATTTTAAGCAAATGAGAATGCCAGGAACCTTAGGTAGGCTTAATTCAAGCATCATAATATAGTAATACTATCCAAATATGCTAAAACATCAGTCAATATTACATTATCATTATGAGGTTATTACAACTTAAACTCTGTGTAAAAATGTGAAAATTCAAACTCACAGACCATAACTTCTGATTTCTAGCAGGTTATCATATTGTTACCAAGGAATTACACTACTATTACTAATTGATTTTGCCTCATGGGGATGTCTTTATTTCCACATTATTACCCCCAGTTTCTGGGCCCTTATTACCCTATTAGATTACTCAACTGTAACCACTGTTGTTACCATGTTATTACTTGGATACTAACTGGTTATTACTTTGTTAAATGAGTGGTGATAACTTAGAAATTGCCACATTATAACGTTCTTGTTTGTGCTTTGTTACCCTACTATTACCACTTTACTACAGAGCTGTAATTGAAAGTGCAAGTTCTTATTAAATATCGGGTTGACTGACTGACCAGTTTAATCTGGATTCAAATGCTTTCATTTACATTTTCAGCATGTAGCTTCTATATAGCTTTATAGAAAGGAAAAACTGTTTTCTTTATGATGAAGTATTTTCATCCCAGAGGTCATATAGTAACACAGCACACTCTCTGCTCAGTTTTTCACCTCTGCACCACTGGCTCATCATTCTGTCATGTAGTATGGGAGCTGTCAACAGTGACACCCTCTACTAGTTCAGTGTCAAGGATAGATGCATTTAACCTGGAGTTTTACTCTCCAGCCATGTTAGGTTAATAGTATCAAGCTGACTACTGGGTGGTAGAGGAATGTTTTATCTGTACACCATATGTTGCTGAGATGGTGAAAAATGCTGACAAATTTTTCATGGAAATCAACATAATTTTTTGTGTTTGTGTTAAATAGTTTTAGACTACCTATACTTTTTCTGTCATGTTCCATATTATAAGGTAGAAACTATTTTGTGCTCTCCTCTCTTTAAAACATTTTATTATGTTTCTCTTATTATTATTATGTTTCCCAAAAGAACCCAACACATAATATTCCACAAAGTTGATTCAGTTTTTAATAATAGAGAAATAATTATTTATAAAACTAAATACAAATAAGGTATATGGGGTAGCCCGACAAAAACAAACAAGAGAGTGAGAAGACCAACCATGCAGTGGATCATGCTTCTTAGTAATTAAGTAAACTCGTGAAAGTAAAACTGAAAAACAGGACTTTTGGTAACTCCCAACATAACTGTAACAAGCTACTGATGAGAAATGCTGGTGCTTAGGGAGGAGAGAGAGCTGCTCCATCTCCTCTGGCTTTATATGAGTGCAGGTGAGCATCCACAGCTAATCAGCACTGTGGATGAACCAGAGCCCGAGAGATAGCGGGTTAATAGTGATCATAAAGAGAAACAATAATTGGAGACTAAATGTGCCAGTGCATTGAGGTACATGTAACCGTACCCGAGGGAATTAGGCGAAGAGACTCTTTTAACAACAGATGTGTGTATTGTGTTGAGAAAGACAAAAATGACCATGACATTATTGTAGCGTAGATTGCTATTAGCATTGGGATAAGGACCACATGGATTTGAATGCTATCACTGGCATGTGAATCATGCAAACTTGAATTTTGCAAGGGACAGCAACTGCAGACACATTGTTGCATGAACAGACAGCAATGAAATTTGAAAGTACAAGTGATGGTGATGTTTAACCTGATTTCTGACAGCACTGGTTTGAGTATGTAACAGTTTTTTAAGTAGTAAATAATGTGCCTTATAAAGTGATATTTCAGTGGATGGAGGGAAATCTGCTTAGTCTTCATCTTTCTCTTAGGAAGAGGCAATGTAGAATTCAGGCGCTACTCTCTGGCATAATTGAACATTTTGAAAAGGACTATGGGACTGTAATTGCTTCACTACTGTTCATAAAGTACCTTTTGATTAAATTTTTCCCAATACTTTTACGAGGTGGATCCTAAACATCAAAGACTATTGATGTTTAGTTCCAAGGCTGTTTAAAAATTACGGTATTTTAATGCTACAGCCGTGTTCTTTTTCTTTTTATTTCTTTAGGTAATGAAAACAGATCTGGAGATGCGGAAAAACCATTATGGAACAGATTAACAGGCTTTTCAAAGCATTTAAAAGCATTTTGTCCTTAAAACATGAAGTCTCATTAAACTAAGGAAAATAAGACATGGCAAACATGAAGCAATCTGTCATTTAATTGGAGGGCCAAATATCATTAAATATTTTTTGTTTTTTGCCTCAAGACCCCGTAAAACATAACATTTTAATTCAAAGCATCTCGGACATTTGCAGTAAACATGTGATAAAGATTTTTTTTAATCACGTGTGGTTTTTTTCACTAAAAATCAAGAAAATGAAGCTTCATACTAGCAATATACAGAGGAATTCACTCATTTGTCTTTTGTTGTGAAGAAAACCATTCCTGTTAAGAAGAGAAGAAACAACATATATTATTGTTTATTCATGTGTACACACGCCTACACACACTTGAAAAGAGATCAGTTGAATACTGTCTATATCCTTTTAAGCAGACATGTTTGGCTTCTTACACGAGGCAAAACCAAAGTAAATAAATGGAGAGTTGTTTGAGCTTTAAAGTCTCTTAGAAACTCTTGTGGAGTATAATGCAGTATAATGTCTCCAGCATATATTGATGCATAGTTGTGATCACAGTTTAAATCTCTTTTACCCACAGGGAGCGGTTGTATGAAAACTCATCAGCAATAATCTGGTAGATGTGACAGATAGTCAGCAGAGGTTGTGTGCTCATCACTGCTATTGTGTGATCACACATTTGCTTTTCTTTTTTATCAAGCTTGGGTTATTTTTCTGCTCTCTCCCTTTCCCTTGTTTTTTCGACAGGTATTTTAATGCAAAATCCAACTGAGATCAATCAGTCCAGATAAACCAGGACTATACAGACAAAAGTCTCAATGGAGCAAAGGAGATCTTATATTTAAAACATTATTATACATAATGCACATGGTTCATACATTTTTAAGCATTCACTCCATACATGGCTGTGGTGTTGGGTAGTGATGAGTTCCCCATACAAAACTCCTAGGTGCTGCCTTTAGAGTTTGCACGTCTCACATATTATGTCAAAATAAAAAGCAATGATACACAAAAGGCAAAAAAAAGGAGAGAAGAAGGAATAATTTGATATATCTGGAGTGCTACTGGAGACATGGTCCTTGTTGTCTTTGTTTTGCATTGCCATTTCCAGTATGACTGAGTTCAGAGTTCTCTGGATACAGAGAACAAAATGAGAGAGAAGACTCACATATCCTGAAGGTAGATGTTGATTTCAAAGGAAAACATGAGAATAATATATTTGAGGTGAAAAATAAAACCAAACATTTTCCTTCCTGGATGGGAGGCTGTCTGAAAACAAGTCAAATTGGTATAATCTCTAAGAAATTGAGGCCAACAGAAAACATAAGGCATTGAGGGACAGTGCACTAATTGAACAGATAATGGCGTTAAACTGCAGAAAAATGCATACTGGCGGGTGGCTGTGGCTTTGGAGTTGGAGTAGGTCATCCATCAATTGGAAGGTCTGTTGTTCGGTCCCTAGCTCCTCCAGTCCATATGTTATAGTGTCCCTGGGCAAGATGCTGAACCCCTAATTGTTTCTGATGCATCCATCATAGTGTATGTGTGACAGAAAGTGTTAAAAGGAATAAAATAGTGATATAGGAATGTTGTGTGAATAGACAAGTGTAATTTGTAGTAAAAAGTGGTTTGAGTGCTCAGCTGGACAAAAAAATGTGCAATATAAGGACCAGTCCACCTACTATTTACCAAACACAGAGGAGTCAAATAAGCCATCTGAGTAGAGAATCAGCCACCAGAATATAATATGCCAGTTCAATGACACACTTTTGGAGTAATCATTTGCATTTTACCTTCATAAAACATAAAAGTCTTGAAAGCAAAGACAGGAAATTCCATTGAATGAGTTCCCTAGTTTGACTGAATAGGAATTACAGCCCAGCTTGTTCTGTTTTGTGGGTATAAGTCTTCAGTGCTGGAAAATGTTTTACATCTATAAAACTGCTTGGTTGAAAGCACTCTGTGATGGAATTCAGCTGTAATCTGAAATCTTTTAAAAGATGATTGATGGTTGTTGAACACATTTTGTGATTATATGTGTCCATTTGAGTGTGTGCACTGAGTATCTTTTGTCTCCGTTTTTCTTCAGGTCATCTCTAATCGTATGTTATCCAGTGCATGGTTTTTGGTGCTTTCACACCTAACTTGTTTGCTTTACACTTTCAGACCTTTCAGTTTGTTTTGAAGAGAAATCAGAGCTGTAAAAAAATCTTAGATGACAATCTGAGAACTCCATCCTTGCCTGAAAAAAGAGGAGGTCTCAGTCCAGATCAAACAATAGTTTAGATGGTTTGTAGTGTGAAAATATTTTCCTGAATGATTCTGACTTTTAAGATAAAAGAGAAATGAGTTGCAGTAGCACATGGAGAGGGTACGGGATGAAGGTGTCAAACAGGGTAATACAAAGTCAATTACACTCAGAAAATTGCAGACAGCTCCAAATATAGAGTAAAAACACATGAAATAAATCTGCTCGAAATACATTTAAGATTTTTTTTTTCATATCTGCAAAATTGAAAATACCATCATCAACAAACTAATCAATTATAGGAAAATACAGACTTCATAGACATGTTTATTATTGCTTTTCTTTGTCAGTATGTTATTAAGTAAAATAGACAAGTACAAAGAGAAAGGCAATGATCGTGTATTATGTTGCCTCACAGACAGCATTTTATTGATCAAAGATGTCCATTATGCATGACTCAGTAAACCCCAATCAAAAACTAATCAAACAAATACTTTTATGACACTTCTAGTTTTAAGAGGACACAAGATTTTAAAGAAAAGGTATTGATATCATATGTAATTCTTTATTGTCTTCCCATAGTTTTGAATTTAAAGTAGACAACTCAGATATACAGTGGGGTCGTTTTTTGCTTTTGTTTTTTAGATCTGTTGACTGTGGAGGATATTTGAGTACAGTGAACTCATTGTCATGTTCAAGTGTTTGTATTGTTAGGTCGCTGTCATGTTCACTGTGAGGTGATTTAAGCTTTGTGGTTTGTTATTCTGCTGGAAGTATATAAGATAGGCATGCTGTGGTCAAGAGAGTATGGGCTTGTTGGCTTGGTGTTAAAACATTAAGGGGTGCAAAGTTTGCCCAGAAAATATCACCTACAGCATTACACAACCATCAAAAGCCTGACCCATTTATACAAGGCAGGATGGATCCGTGCTTTCATGTCAGATTCTGACCCTACTATCAGAATGTCTTAGCAGAAATGAAGACTTAGAAGTCAGACCAGGCACTGTTTTTCCAACCTTCTATTGTCAGATTTTGGCAAATCTGTGCAAATTGTAGCCTCAGTTTCCTATTCTATTCTTTTGAGTGGTCTTCTGCTGCTGTAGCCCATCTGCTTCAAGGTTTGACATGTTCAGAGATGCTCTGCATACCATGTTTGTAACAAATGGTTATTTGAGTTACCTCCTGACAGCTTGAAGCAGTCTGGCCATTCTCTTCTGCCCTTTGGCATCAACAGAGCATTTTTGCCCAGAGAACAGTGTGCGGATCAGCAACTTCCAAAATACTCAGACCAGTTCCTCTGGCACCTGCAAACCATGGCATGTTCAAAGTCACGTAAATCACCTTTCTTCCCCATGTTGAAACTCGGGTTGAACTTCAGCAGGTTGTCTGTATGCCTACAAGCATTGAGTTGATGCCATGCAATTGGCTTAGAATTTCTTTTTTTTTCGAGCTAAATAGTGAAGTGGCTGGTGAGTGTGTATGGACAGTGTGAAAAATAATAGTGCAAAATGATAGAGCAGATGTGAAATGTGCAGTGTGATACCAGCTGAAGTCATTTTTATTTTACTGACTAGAGTGCGTAGAGTTTAGTTCAGTCCAGTGCCCAGTGTAATTCCTGCGGGTATTTCAACAACAACTTCAACACAGCAGATATATGTTAAATATGAAACTCATCCATGCAACAGTTAATGGTCGAAATAATTTCTGGATTTCACAGTCACCAATGTATGTAGACCCATGACATCACAGAAGGCAAACAAGAGAATACTGTGGAACTGAAAGAGAGGCTTTTCAGATTTTTCTTACTCTGCAACGATAGAGGTATCCATAGTAATTAAGTAAGTCAAATAAAACCATTGATAGTACAGTAATGAAATAAGCCATGTTATGACTGAAGCCTCAGAGTCTTGGAGAAGCTATTGTAATTGAGCAGCAGTTGTGTTATCCCAAGCTCCATTAAAATTTCATCACCCTTGCACATTTCCATGAATGGCATTATTGAAATTATGCTAAATCACATCAGCTTGCCTGCTTGGCAATGCAACGTTGCCCATTACAATGACCGAGGCAAGATTTCCAAAGTCTAGAAAGGGTCTGCATTTGATTTAACAGCATGCTTCATATTCTAAACAGATGCTGAAAAGCTACTGAGTATTGGCCCTTGGCCTCTGAATATTTGGATAACAAAAGAGTAATAACATTGAAACCTACTCATTTTAGAGGAACCTTGGTTTTATTTAAACAAATGTAGAACTTGTTTTGAAATAAAGTATGAACTAAACCAACTTGGGAGGCAGTTAGACCTCATTTTTAAAATTCTGTAGATGTATTCTCTTTATTGTATAGCTATTTTGTGGATCATACTGTTTTTCATATTGCTGGTATTCAAAAATATTCACATATTTAATCTCTGCATTTACTAAATAATGTTGGGGGAAAACATTGTCCCATATATAAGAAATTGATTTACATACAAAATAACATCATGTTATTCAAAATGCAGTGCAATTCATGCTGCACAAAACACATACAGAAAAGCCCATCGCAGCTTGACACTGTGTTGTTATTGCATGTAACTTGGTTTGTGGTGAAATATTCATCCGGTGGAGAGAGTGCCTACTCTGCTGCCTCTAATAAGTCACCTGCTAACACACTGAGTGTTACCTGTCTTAACCTAGGCCACGAGAACATTATTATGATTATAGCAGTGATTTCATGATACCTTCCTGTTAATAATACATGATAAATAGCTGGATGAATGGAACAAAGCAGTGTGTAATATTAGGTGACCCCATGTTATTAGCACTGAGAGGAACCATTAGTGGGTTGCCTTAACCTGCCTTAATGAGGTCTCCCTGCTCTGGGAGTGAATGGGACGATTGGTGCATACAATAAAGAAAGTTGAGGCTGGAAAACCCACACAGCAGTGTCTGTTGAGGGAATGCTTCATTTGAAATGTTATTTTAAGGATGAGGAATTTGGTCCATAGATAGGTTCACTTTATTGATTTTTTATTTTTTTTTAAATACTGCCGAGTTTAAAAAAATAATCCTTGCCAACTTAATCTTATTATTTTTTAATCTTTTGTTGAATACACTACACTTTGATCTTCCATCAGTCTATCAAACATCCATGTCAGACATACTTAATTTTAATATCTGTTCCACAAATATAAATCCATTCGTGTTTACACTGTACACTGAGCCATTCAGTCTATAATGGGATTAAATAGGAAAACCAAATACTGTGTATTATTGAAGTAGTAGTATTAATAAAAAATTATGTAATAGACAGGTTCTGGTAAACTGCATAAACATAACATGGAGATAATGCAAAGTATAAAACTGTCATGCATATGAGTAAAACGTTGGGCTCTGGTTTGAGGGACAAAATAATTTGCTCCACCACCGAGCTCCAAATGTGCCACCTACAAATGTTTTCCCCTAAAAATGAGAAAATATTAACTTAATGTTATGTTCCATTTGCAGAAGCAAAGGTACATGTGGGCAAAAATTGTCTTCAGGGATACAAAGGTCAGGGTGTTAAATCTGTGTGTAAGAACATGAAAAAGCTGGAAAATCTGCATCCAGAAAGACAAATCAATGATAATAATAAATGAATGTGGGTATTTTACAAATGGCCAAAAATGTGTGGTGAAATATTAGATGTAATATTTAGGCATAAATAATTGAGTTACCTTGTTAAATTAACACTGTCCATAACAATTACAGACAGGTAGGACTGACAACACTTATTATTTTACTATCAGTTGTGGCTGCTACCTGCTACTTAAAAATGGCTAATGTAGGTAACTGTGAACAGTTAAACAGCTAACGTTAACGTTGCCTGTGGGGTTAATGTTAATGTTCATGATAACTGTTTCATACTTCAGTGTAGTTGAAATAGAAATTTACTAACCTCTACTTAATGAAGACTGGGGTGCCAGTCTTTAATATGCTTCACCAAGTTTGTTGCGTTACTGTTTGTGTGTTTAGTTGTTAGCAAGGGGGAGGGGCTGTGTGCCAGTCTGCAGTGGTGCTGGTGCAAATGACTAAAATGCAAATGAGTCTAATCTGAGTTTAGTAGGAAGTAGTATCACTTAGTATACGCAGTATACTGGCTATGGTACCTACTGAAAAAATAAAAAGCTGGATTTTCAAAGTTGTGGTGAAGAAAGAAACCATAAGTGTGGTTATAAGTTATAACATATCCAGTTATGGTGGCATCCCTACATTTTACTAATAAATTATGTTATAAACAGGTAAATTAAAAGGGGAATGGAATACACTGAAAAGCATATCCATTTAAATTGATATCTTGTCCCCGAAGCATCCAGAATTCCTGTTTTTACACTGGCAGGAGCACCCAGTCTGGCATGTAGTGGAACAAAATATCTCTTTTGCATCACTCAGCGCTACAGCTCTATCAGCGTGTTGCCAGTTTCTAAAGTCTATTCTAGCAAAATAATTAATGTCCTTGTCAATCACACATTAAAGGCGAGCCCAGTCTCAACAGAGTAGAAGTCAATATTTAGAAACTTTTCCACGTGTGACCCAGAAATTACATGCTATGAAGTAAACAACAAAGGAAGGTAAAGAAACATTTCATGGGTGCAGTTTAAGCTCAATTGTGCTGTATGTGCTGGCTAAATGACGTAATGCTTTAAATATACAAAGCCATAAAGCTAATTACGCGAGTCAGTTAATTAAGTAGTGTAGTTGCTTGTCCTCTCTAAATGAAGGGAAGGTATGTGGGAGGACTTTTAGCACAGAAGATGGGAGGAAGGGGGCCTAAAGATGTGCTACCAACGATTTACGAAGTACTAGACCAATCAACTGGACATGACAGATGGCTGCCAGACTATACAGGTCGTGGATTTGTGTAATATTTGTGTATATCAATATATGAGTGGACTAAAGATATGTGAGCTGTTGTGTGACAGATTGTGAAGTTGCAACCACAGGGTTTGCTGTGCTGTACGCCCACATACTGCTGTACATTGTTAATAGAGAATAATGTTGTCATGTAGAGCCACATCTTTATCTAGTTTTCCAGTTTGCAAAATAATCAGCAGTTTATGTCATATTTATGCCTTCTTATGTCATTTCAAAAGATAACCATTACTGTGTGAAAATGGAAATTGACCGCTGTCTCACTTGACAAAATAAAATTTAAAAAAAAGTCCAAATAAGAAGACATGAATGTGACAAGTTTGCAAGGTGACATGCTGAAGTATTATTATTGTTATTGTTTGAGGTATTATTTTCTGGCAGCGACTTGCATTTCTTCCTGTGGGTGTCAGGTGATTGACAGTAAGCGCAGCATAAAATAACGTGCCTGCTGAGATGAAAATACAAAATGCAGCCACAAACAAAGGCAACAAAACAGACGCATTGTCAAAAAACAGACCGTTAACCTAATTAAGGTATTATATTTACCAAGACAAAATGATATGGGTTTCACAATTTGCAACTACAAGATGAATAAATGAATAAAAGTGCATGTAATTCAAAAAAAGAAAGGGGTGCTCTTCAGAGACACTGCTCAGACTAATTTTATGGTTATCAATCTAAGACGTAAAAAAAATCACCTTGAATGTAATACTTTTGTAATATTTGGCTTGTTTGATTACTGATGGGGCAGTTTATATTAATGACCTGTGTGTGGACAAGATGGACATGGAGACACATAGGGGGTCATCTAAATCAGAAAAAGAAGCGGCAGGAACATTACTTGTCAGTCATGTGACAGACCCTCATTACACTCACACATCACCAAACCAAGTGTTTATTACACTGGGAATCGGGGAGAAATCAATCTAAAATGACAGCTGTTCGGTCCAATCCTGCAGAGAGTGAAGTTGACGTGTACATAGTGTGCACCTTAGTGACTGGTCTACCTGAAATTACTGTGTTCAGCTATCCAGGGTGAGATGCTATCTTAAGATGTTATCTGGTTACATTATAGCTTCTGCTGGCAGCATTTTTACAAGAGCGAAAAAGAAAGATCAAAGAAAGCAAGGTTTAAAATGAGTGAGCAGAGTTGTGCAGAGTAGAAAAATTAGTAGAAAAGAGACACAAAAAAATCCCAGTCTAGTTCAATAAAGCTATCAAAGCAATAACAGGAAATAAAGCACTTCATCCCCAAAATACCGTAATATCTTTTAAAAAAGAAACATTCCAGTTACCCACAGATATTCTTGAGAGAAAATGGAAAGAGTTGTTCCTTTTCTTCATTCAGAATGCTGCATTTTCAATATATACTGTTCCCAGAAGGATAAAGAAATGAACAACTGCACAAAGCAACACTTCTTAGTATGATGTGCTGTTCTGGGTCTATGGGGAACCCAGAGCATAGCACAGCTGTTAAGTACTTTTAGCAGTGCTATTGTTCAGTGAAACAAAAAAGCCCATTCAGCTTGGCTGGTTTCCAGAGCACTCCTATAGTGACCAAATGTTTATCATTGTTTTGACACTGCATAGGACAGGACAGCATGGGGTATGCTTATGGATAGCCGTGTTGAATCTGTGTACTAGTATGCGTGTAGGGAGGAAGGTTGCACAATTCATTATCCTACAGTAACAAATGAATGCTATGTTGTACCTAACTTGGCTCTTTGATAAGTCTTTGTAACATGCATCCTTTTTCTTTCTTCTATTTAATTGGGATAAATCAGAATCTGCAGCTCAGTGAAGAAGATCACGTAGAAAATTTAGAACATTCAAAATCTAACGTGTTTCAGTATTAAAGGGAAAAGGAAAACATGTGTTTTTATTAGTCGTTTTTCCTATAAGCGATCTTTGTTCTGCCTCTAATAATCACTGTTTTCTTCCGCCCTTGAAGATTCCAGAATTGAGTCAGTCTTTGTTGTAACAGTATAGGACAGAAATGAAAGGTGTTGCATTATCTGTTCTGACTGCAGTCCGATAGCTGCTGCTGCAGTGATTGTGCTTCCCCTTTCTCCTTACCCATTTAATCTCTTCATTCTGGCAGTGTGCACAGCCAGGACAGTTCTGCTTTATTCTAATTGCATACTTTCGATTAAAAAAGCTTGTTTTCCTTGATTACTTTGATGTTGAAATGGGAGCAGGGGAGCAATTCACATTCATTCGGCAGTATGTTTTTCCCCCCCGCTCTTTTGTGCTAACAGCAGAATTCCTATTTATATATTGGCAGTGGAACTAAATTACTGCAAACATCTCTGTGGGCCAGCCAGGCATAACAGATTGGCAGGCTCCTGTATTATATCAGTGCCCCCTACTGGCTGCTGGAGGAAATGCACTATTGTTCATTCCGAGCACGTATGGCATCAGGGGCTGGTAGAAACACAGTGGAATAGGCTCCTCATTTTTTTTTTCCTTGCTGGGCTGCTGGATATTTGCTAAATAAATCCCTCATGACTAGGGTTCATCAGCCAGTGCACTGCTATGTGCACATACCATGGATTAATCCACTTTAGCTCTACATTTTACACATTTAGCTTACACTATTTTCTAGGAAAACTTAACTTGCCTCTAGCAGGCGTCATCTAAAAATCAGAAACATTAAGTTCCCTCTGGCTTCTCAAAAAATGAACTTTATAATTGCATGGAATTTGTGTATAGTTTCCCCATGACCATGCTAAGATAATAAAAAACTGGACTAAAAAAAGTCAGATAGAGAAGAAAGATATGAGGTTGGATATGAATCAAAGGGGAAGGACTGACATCCTTAAAGAGATGAGTATTCAAAAGAAAGTCCCCAGAGCAATATATGCATAGAAATGGTATGAAGATAGAAGGTTAATGATTTCTTATCTATGTTAATGCTAAATGCCGCATTCTACATTGTTTACATGACTATAGCAGAGCACAGGACTCAACTGTCCATAGAACAAAAGCTTAATCAGCTATATATCATTCATACTCTTCACTGATGTTAACCCACTAGAGTAAAGGGGCAGGTTTGCAACTAAAGGCGTGGGTTGACTTCCCCACTGGGATGGAAGCTTTTCTCCCTAGAGTCCCATCACACACTGTGACAACACTGGCAAACATCAAGGGGCTTTTGCTCGTTTTATATTTATATCCTCTGTCTTTTCTTCTCACACAACAGTGAAAAAGCAAGTTGCACAAGGATGCGCAAAATGGAACAAACACTGCCTTATTGGTCCATTAGCACTTAGCTACAGGTCAATTAGGAGTGTTGAACCACAGGTATCTCAGCAGGTAAAAAAGATACAAAGTCAAAGCAAGGTATTTGAGAAAAATCTTCCTGCGATGAATTTGTCCAAAGACAAATAGATACTGACAGAGACAAAAGTCATGAAGGAGAAAGCTCTGCACACAGCGAGCTGTAATTACTGGAGACATAAATAGGGTCAAATGCAGCCAACATAACATTGTGGCAAATGGGTTATGCCACATAATGAAATATGGATCTTGTATTGACTATGAATTAGAGTGTTTTATTAGAAGCAGTGCCATTTTAAGACTTGACACTAATGAATACATAGAAATGCCATGAAAACCTTTTAAAGAAATTGCAATATCAGTAAAAGTATAAGATAATTAAGCTTTTTTTTTCTTGTTTGAGAAAAGCTAATGCCAACCAGTGAAATGTCACAAAAAGTCCACAGTAGCCTGAGAACTGAATAATGTTTTCTAGTTGTGCCCTCCTGTCACATTCATAACACAAATATGCATCTTATGCCCTGAACAAGTGCAATTATTGCTGCATTTTTTTTTCTTGTAGCAAATCAATGCTGCTCAGTTTCAGTTTTAATATAATGGTTCTGTTGATGGGCAACTTCCTTGTGCCATCATGTCAAAGCTTATGCCAGCTGCACCTTGGGATGAGGTTGTTTGTCTTCATTAGCATCAAGTGATTCGTCAGTGTTTTCATTAACAAGGTCCCCTCCTGTATTTGTCAACTGCAGTGAAAGGCCAGAGACACAACAGAATCTGGGTCACGCTTTAATCGTTTTCATGCTATCTCCACCACTCTCCGAGGTGTTTGTCTTCCATTAGCCGAGGAGAGACTTTCCCACACTGGGGGTTTCTCGAGCAGCTGGTACAGCCCTACCCTGCCAGGCTTGAGAATGGAGGAGAACGAAGCTGTGGCTTCTGTTCTAAGCATTCCTCGTTTCCCACCTGCATGATGGCTTTTCTGCTTGATGGCAGCAATGAGATCCAGATGAGGTGAGGTACAATTTACTCAGCCTGGAGATAGCCAGGTGTCTTGTACAAACACACCCTCAGAGTAAGTAATAGTTGCATAAGCGGCATTCAGTAACAACACAACAGTGTTACAGATTTTAGATTCTATTTTGTGAATAACACTGAAGCGGCACTTCCCAATGACCAAAATTGTGATGTTGAAACTTAAAGCCTAAATACACTGAGAATACAGGCTCAGTGGTGCTTTAAACCTGAATGTTAAGCTTTTGAAGTAAAGTAATAAATATATTTATTCAAAAATGTCTGTAGGGGAAATACTTGGCTGTAATATACCTACAAAAATAACATTGCCTTATGATAAATTTGTTATCGAAATCTTTTCCTGTATACGGACACTTATATTTGCCAAATCCATTATATACATTCAGATATCTGCTTAATTGTGCTAATTTACTATTGTGAGTCTACAAGGCACTCAGCTCAACACGAGTGCTAATGCATAATCATCACACATTGTGACCCTAATTACACTCTAAAGAATAAGTTTCAGCAGGAAAAGTATCCCTGACTATATTTATGTGTTGCCAGGTATAGAGGAAGAATTAAGGTACTGTCAGCAGTTTAATGAGCCTCTCACTTATTGTTTCCTGCGCTTTTTTGTGGAACCACATCTCTGTTCCTAACTCTTAATAAAAATGACTGTAGATACTGGGTTCAGTGTACATTGCAGTGATTATCAGCTGTGATTTAAGTTCTTTCTTAATTAACCTTGTTCTTTAATTCCCTCCCCCACTAATTTCCAGGAGAGACAATGGGAACTGTACTGACTTTTTGTGGGACTGAACCTGTTCTGACAAGGTTATAGAGATGGTGTATCTCACTGTGAGCAAATTAACCAAGTTAGTCTGTAGTAAGTAACGAAGATAATATGAAATCATTAATCTCACTGACTTTGAGTGCATTTTTGGTTATAGATTTTTAGGTAGATGTCTTCTTTTATCTATTGCCTTCACCAGCTATGTTAGCCTCTGCCACATTTTCAGTAAATATTAAAGCTGTATTTACCTGGTACTGAAATAGGTCTGTTTGAAAAAATGAGTTTGTTAAATTGCCATGAATTGATTTCTGCACTCATTGTCAGCAGAGTGAAAATAACGAGAAAAAAACTCTAGTTATGCCAATTTGGGTATAGGTCCTCATTATTCCAAGAAGATCATATACTCTAAACTCGATGGACTAAACTCTAAACTAGCTACTTTGACTATCTAATCACTTCTATTGCTAACACAAAGCCATCTTTAAAGTTGAAAACCAGCCCAAAGAGCACTTCACAGAGAAATACTGTCTTAACTGCTGCAGGTTGAAATTGAGGCTAAGCCTGACTGCCCATCACTGCTTTTCTTACCTATTCAGCTTTGACTGCTTGACTTGGGTTGGCATGTTCTCCTTAAACCTGGAGTCTGGAGGTCTTTGCTATTAGCTTAGTGTTAACATGTTATCTTTTTAGATGCTTTACTGTCATGGCCGTGCTCTTTCATGCAATAAAAATGAAAATAATGTCTTTATCTGCGACTTTCTGCTTCCTCCACAGATGAAGTCAGCTGATGTAGCAAGTGTGCTGGAAAATTGTTTTTTTGATTTTTGTTCTATCCTAAAGAAGAACTTGTATAACACTTTGATTAGTATCTATAGTGTGAATACAGAATTTTGTACAGTACTGCATTACAGAAAAAGGCAATGTAAATGCAGTCAGTGAGGAACAGACTGTGAGGTCTCTAGCAAAGCCTTCAGCTTGTGCCGCTTGAGGTAGACCATTGAGGATGTTCAGGCAGATTTATGACAATTATCTTGTATGTTTTTCTACAGTTTGCTAGAATTTAATTGAATCAGTTCTCTCATCTATTAGTGAAATGTTACAACACCAGTGGCATAATCAATCTACCCACATGAAATAGTTGGAGAGGTTTTTTTCATTAAATTATTCTCAAAGAAGCCCATCATTTTTTTTATATCTTTAGACCTCAACTTACAGAAACCAGCTTAACCTTAAACTTATTGATAACTGCCATGTTTTAATTATTTTATGAACCAAGGAATTTGCCACCTGAAATTACTTTATCTATACAATTACTTTAGCCTGTTTTGTCAGCATTATTTTAAGGAGCTATTTATATATTGGAATTTGCAACACCTGGCTGTTGCTTTCCTACTGATTATTGAGAACAAGCCCAAATCTTTTGGGGTTCCCCACCTTCTAAATCCTGTTCTCTAACTTTCCCATTTTGAAACTATAAACAAAACAGATTTTACTAACCTGGCTGAATATTGACAAGAACTTCCTTCAATTTAACCATCTTTTATTTGCTTAGATTTCAAAAGGAATATGAATGGTTATTGTAATTATTTTGATCAGTATTGAGATCACAATTATGTGTCAGAATTATTCATTGAGTTTAGTGACATGTAAATATAATGGCACTTTCACATTCATGTTCTGCTACTCTGCTAATGTACAAATCTAAATAAAACTGGTATTCTTAAAACCTTATTCTTCTAAATTCTTAGTAAAAAAAAAAAAAAGACAAAAAAACCCATAAAATTACATCAACAAGGCACTCCTCTCCTGTCACTTTTATATTGTCTTTCATGCCTGTTAATTAAAGTATATTTACAGAGAAATAAGGTGTTTATTTAATGGAAACGAGTGCCTCACCTAGAGGCAAAATACAGTACAAAGTCTTTCACTCCATTCATTAGAGTTTCATGCATATGAATAACACTTGTACCTAAGTACTTCACAGCTGTGATATCCCTCTAAATGGGGGGCTAGCATATCTTTTATCCAGTATGTTGACCATTTCCCTGAAGCCTTCATTACCCACTGTATTTATTTATCTTTGACCAAATGGAATGTGATTGCTTTGGTGATTTCAGTGCATTTTTGTGAGCTGGACGGATCCATTATCAAGCTGCACAGGCTCACTTTTATGGACGTCTGAGTTGATGTTGGATGATTTACATTAGCAACCCCTCTATTGTTTTTCCTTGTCTTCATGCATTAATCATACTCTAGTTTGTGGTGTGTTTTCTGCCAGTTGAATAAGTTAGCATAGATACAACTCTGAAGCATTTTCTGCATATGATTTGTCCCTGGTTAACATTTGCCCTGAATCCAAAGTATTTCCAAACAATAAATGATGGTCTGCTTCAGGTGACAAGCTCTTGACCTTCTGTTGTGCCAGACATTTGAATTTTGTTGTGAATCTCTCTCTTAATGTAGTGTTATCAAGGCTATATGGGAAAAGTTCAATCTGCATGGTAAAACAAACAGTTCTGCACATGCAGGCATGTGGTTAGGCAGTGACTTTAGGAAGCACTGCTTTTTGCTTTTGGTTTGTAGTGTGTTGGCACATATTTTCAGTATGGCTAAATCATGTTCATTTAATTTTGGGAAGACAAAATTTTGACATATACACACACACATATATATATATATATATATATATATATATATCAGGCAGCTGATAAATGCAGAATGCAGGACAAATAGTAAGGGAGTGGCAAGCTAAAATCTAAGAACATGGACTAGCTGTCAGCTCATGAGAGGAGCTCTGTGCTCAATGATTATGGGCTGAATAGCTGGAGGCAGGGCATCAGAATCAGGTCAGTCTGTTTACTGATCAGCTCTGAGCCTCCAGAGAGCTATCGGCTAACAGTGCTGTGCAGCAGTGTAAGGAGTGTTTTCACAACCAGTGTAGGTACCCACCGCCAAGGGCCAAACTTGGCAGAATTTATACATGCAATGGAAAAAATATCTCAGAAAACTTGATATTCATCCATACTTCAATACATGAATCTTTATGTCCTTCCAATAAATGTGAAAAACAGGCTAAAATCTAAAATGTTCCCTTTTCATGTTTCCTACAATTTCAAAACTTCTCAGTTAACAAAAAAAAGTAAAAAAAAAAAAAAAAAAGACAGATTTTATTTGTTTTGTTTTGGGGTTTTTTGTTAATTTGAAATGGAAAATGTTAAACAATGTCAATTTTTTTTAATTAGTTTGGTTTGGCAATGATGTAAATGGATAAACATTTGTAACAATTATTATTCAGCATCTGTTATTGGCACAAGGTAAAAGTGGGAGAATCATTAAATGACCTGTGTGGCTGCAGCGTCTCATAGCCGAGACATTTCCTGGGTGAGGATTTGGGGCAAAATAGCGTGTTGTTTATTTGCAGTGTATGTATCGGAAAATGTTTAATAAAGCACATTTTTCATACATAGTTTTGAGAGATATTGAAGAGAGTGAAGTTAAGACAAACATCATTGCTTGGCTGTTTTTTGTTCAGTCAAGATTCTCAGTGTGTGACTTTTACTGGCTTTTCCCATCATGCATCACAGTTACTTTATCCAGCAAATTATTAGTGCCCTATTCAGTTTAAATGTGACACACCAATGTGTATAGAGAGAGAAAGAAAGAACTGTATTATATCCAGCATCGGTAGCAATAGCTTCACCTGGTAAAACCTGTTGTTTTTCCAACAGGGTTGTCTACAGACTGTACAGTAGACAACATGATGGTTGTCTACTGTACAGTCTGCATAACAACAGAGACCATGGGCCAAGTTTAACATATGGAAAGCATAAGGGCAGGATAATTATTTAGTGTATGATGCAAACTTTAGAGAATTTTAGCTGGGATAATACAGACAGCTTACAAGAGTGGAAACAAGAAAGCCTCTTTTGATTAATTCTTTGTTCTACTTGTTTACAAGATGCAACATTAACAATGCAGTACTTTTTTTCTTTACTAAAATGGATATTGTGTGGGCTTTCTTTTGCAAAGTTGCTTTGTAAACATAAGAAGACTGCTATATTCAAGCATCTGCCATGCTGCATCAAGGATATGAAGCTGTGAGAGCAATAAGTGCTAATTCATAATATTAGCAGCTGTGACTTCTTTTTCAGACAAACACATTTTCTGTATGTTGATGTATATATGGGATTAATTCATGATATAGTAACCTTCCTGGTAAAATGTTTGCGTCAACTAATCTCTTAAAAGTATGAGTGTGTGTGTGTTCCCTGCAAGAAGGTGCTGATTATTCCTATTAGATTCGTGTTGTGTTTCAGGCAGAGTAACAGCAGTGTCATCTGCCAATGTTATTTCATGCTCGGTTGGGTGTGAATCAATTTCATTCCAGGGAGCAATTACTGAAGATTGCAGATTTTTTTCCATCCTTCCAATCATAACATTTGAATCAAATCATTGTGTGCTGCTCAACATACAGTGCCAGACTCAAAACACATCAACTGCTCAGTGCCGTGAACATGCTACGTCTATGACAGGCCGTTTCAGTTTCCCTCAGTTTTAAGCCACAGCAAAATAATCCCCCATGTTTTCTGACCTCTTTTCTCTGAGTCAATAAATACCACTCCTGACCCTGGTGAACTCTGACTCAGAGCGTTTACATTGTTAGGCCACGATAGTCAAACAATATGCTGGATGGATGGGAGATAAAGCCTCACACATTCTCCCATTACTCACATAAAGAATGCTGGCCCCTCTGCGATGGACAGAAAGCCTGGATTCCAGGGGCCTAGTTGAGCCAACACTGACAGTTATTTCTGGCCTCAGAGCTGGAGTGAGGCAGACTGAAAGAAGGGCAGTCTGCACAAGGAGCCATGCTTCAACAGTTAAAAAGGCTGATCAGTTTGAGGTTGTGCAGCTCTCACTAACGTGGAAGCTGTCATTCAAGTCCAGCTACCTCTAACTGGAGGACAGGTTCCATCCATGGATCGCTGAACAACACAGACAGGCCCTTTTCAATTAGAACTGGCTGCAATGTATCCGCCCCATCTTTCACAGGCTTTTAGTTAGACATAGACGACTATACTGGGAAGGCTTCAAATAAAGATCATTATAATTAAACTGACAAAGCTTCCAGGACACAGAAGTATTAAATTAGTTCTTAAATTTATTCTGAAATAATATGTCCACTTGGTTGCTGATTGATAGAAATTAAAGTGGTACTTTTTAAAGTGTACTACAGTAGGTAATATACTTTCACTTTTTCTAATTTTTCTTCTTTTTCTATTCTACTTTTTAGATAACAGATTTATAAGATAAAATACTATATTCATAACTGAGAGTTCTTCAAGATTAATGTGCACATTTTTAATTACTGCGTGTAATACCTAAATTATGGAAAAGTGTGGAAAAGTAATAACTTACCGGGTTATCTTTAGCAGCAGCAACTACAATCAAATACTCAAGTATAACTTGGGGTTTTCATCTCTAACCTCACTGTGGCGAAAATTGGGCACTCTCATCTTTGCAGAAATACTTACTTGTAGCCATGTTTGAGGCTATGTGGGCATGAACTGCACTACTCAGCATTACAGTGGGGTTTGGGTCTGGACTTTGACTAAGCTGCTATACATTCTTTAGTGGTTGACTTAATTTTATGGTTGGGATCATTTTTCTTGCTGTTCTTATTTTGGTTTATCACAAATACAGATGAACTGACAATCACCTTTACTTTTATGTCGTAGAAACAAACATGTTTTCCTCAGTTATAGGAGGCAACTAGTGGTGATGCCATGACTAGAGACCATAGAAGGTCCGACATGCAAAATGGTGGGAACACAGAGCAAGCAGGTCTCAAAGTTTGCTTAACCCCAAGATAAGTGATTGAAGACTACCAATCTGATAACAATGAAAGGGTAGTAAATATGTTGGACAGCTGGAGTTTCCCAGATTTCTGGTTTCCTCTTATAGTCCAAGTTCCTAGTCACTTTCTACATCAGCAAAATATCCCTATTTTAAGTTCAGTGTACATTTATTTAACAAAAACACACACTACATGCAGTTTTTATGTGGGCATGAACTACACTCTAGATTACATATATTTATGTACATACTGACATAAATATATAAATATAGTAGTAAGATTATAATAGGATTACATCTGGCACTGTATTTGTTGAGAGATGATGAGATAAGCTGAAAACTGTCATTAACCTTGACGATATCAAAGCTTTTCTTGTTAAGAAACATTTCCTTATGATCCTTATGATAGGTCTGGTGTTTACTGAAGTAATGTTATCAGCAGTTCTACAACCAATATATAGTGCAGACTGATAAAGTTATTGTAATCAGCCATGCTAGTGTCTAGATATGCCTAGTTTTAACAGCTATCCAAATGTTTTGTTCTCTGTAAATGCCCTAAGAAAACAACGATAGTCCCCCCCCCCTGTGCATGCAGTGTTAAGACAGTATTTCTTCCTATAGGCCCCACATCCCTGCAGAGGTGGCCAGTAGACTAAAGGTCACCAGCTAATGAGCCTGGCTACAGTAAAGACACAGTAACAGCTTGAACTTTTGCAGAACCTTCAAAAAATGAATTCAAACTTTGTGAACAAGAACATCCATATTATTCAGCCACAATGAATGAAGTGACCTTTTTTCCTAGGGTGCAGTTCTGGAAATTTCATTTAGTTTGTTTATATATTTGCAGGCAGCTTAGTGAAATTAGTACAGTTTCATTGGAACAGCAATAGTTGCATGAAGCCTGTATCGTTTTTCTAACAAGTCCATACTGAGGTATGACATTATATGTCAGCCATAAGGGAACGACTATTCTAAAAATTCTGATTTGGAATCTGCGGAGTACAAATTGCTTTGTAACTCATTCCAGGATAATGTATTTCAGTCGCCTACATTTTCTTTTCTTCTGGTATTTTTGTTGATTTCGGAATAATGTGCTACTGGTGAGACATTTTAGTCAACTTTACGCCTGTGAAAATGGTCATTGTAAGTGATGGTGTGATTAAACAAAGCTGGTAGTAATCATGTCTGGTTCAGCCACAACCCGTTATCAGTGCAGTTTGTCAGGTGTTTTTTTGTACTTAGTAACTAAGGGGGTGTACACTTTTTCCCACAGCCGCAGTTTATCCATACATAATTCAAAACTTTTGTTTTCTCTGGTTGCCTTTGTTTTAGATTTTAGATGATCTGGCACGCTACGTAATGTCGCACATTTTGTTTAATTCCTAATGAACACATGCTTATATTGTTGCCATCGAATGTTTTGTATTAGCGTGCAGTCAGATAGGGTTAAATTTTACAGGCGACATTGTTATAGATAAAATGTCTGCCATGAAATGTTTTCTGAAATTGAGCGAGGAGCCAATAATTGCATCTCCCCGTTCCAGAAAGATTATCTGTTTTAGCATCATGTCTTTCCTTTGTCACAGAGGAACACCTGGGAGAGAGTGTGAGCACAGCATACACAGATTTCCGCCTTTCATGCCTTGTGAACTACTCATCCCTTTCCTGTCCATATCACACAGATAGCCGACTGCTTTCGACAAGGCTGCAATCATCGAGCCCTGATTTTTCACTCAGATCTCCACAATATCAAATTGACAAAAGGAGAAGAAGCTATTTCTGAAAGAGGCACAAGAGCATAAAAAGCCCCACAAATAGAAGAAGAATCGATAGAGATTCTCTTTTTTGCAACATTGGGGATGTGCGATGTGGTGTATTGTATGGTACATCAACCTTCCACCCACACTTTGCAGATCTAAACAGACACTTCGCTTGTTGTTCGTTGTGTTGCCACAGCAATATTTCTATTTATCCTGTGAGACAGCTATACAAATAGATGAAGTGCAACAACATGACATTTTCTGTACTTCAATTACTTTGCAGGGCTGGGCCACGTGGGTTAAAAGCCAACAAACCATAACTTTCCCTGACATTTCCTCCCCCCACAGTGACCGTTGATGGATTCTCCCTGACAAAGCATTCATTATCGCAGAGAACAGAGAGTGCACTAAAATCTCTTCTCTTTTCTTCTCCCCTCCATCCTCTGCCTCTCTGTCCAAATCGAGATGAACTCAGCTGCAGAAGGAGAATGGGCTCCACACGCACACACCGTCTGAAGGAAAAAGCGTTGAATCGCTGCAGGATATTCACTGGCAATCAAAAAGTATATCCTTATTGCAAGGCAGCCATTATGGTGCAGTGGGCAGAGGGGCATATCAAATGGAAACAACTGTTCTGTGCCAGCTCAGATTTGATCCTGCTACAATGAAAGAGCCTTCTATGGAAATGAGCTACGATGGGATGCCATTGAAGATTAGCTCCCTTTTATCATTTATCTCAGAGTTCAGTGCACTGAAGCTCAGTGGTCCAAGATGCATCAAGTCACCATACGTGACAGGCAGTGCCCCAACCCCACCGCCCCACCCCCCATAAGCCCTCTGGAAGGGTGTAGCTAAGATGTACTATTCAGACAGCTCAATCGGTGAAACAGTTGAGCATACATATGCAGAGATCGAATTTGAAGTCTGGCTCAAAAATAAACCTGTGCTCCTTGTTTTACTTTTTTTTTTTGTTTGTTTAATATGATCGCATGGTAGTCAAACATGCGTAAGGGAGCAATTTACATGCCAGAGTTAATGTCTTAATCACATCTCTTTTGGATGGATGCAAACAAACATACACAAACACACACACACAAATACGCACACATTTTATTCACCTACAGGCAGGGGACTGATTGTCTGATAGCATTAGCATTCCTGTCCAAGTCTGGTAGAAGCAACACAGGAATCAGGCTCACTTCAAGAGGTGCACATCGCAGACAGAAACACATCCATTCACTGTGGACAGGGTAATAAATAAAAGAGTAACCCTGTGGCAGTAACAAGCCTATAAAGTATAGCTATGTTTTACAAGTGAATCAGACGGATGGGCAAGAAAGATGGTTGTCTCGCAATAGTCAGGTATTTTATAAGGCTGAGAGTAGTGTGTGACTGTGCAATACTGCACTCTGCTGCAGATTGACTCTGCTTCATCATGATATGAAAATCTCACTGTCACAGCTTGAGTTATCATGTTTACACTGCAGAGATGACACGCTTCTCAGGTGATGTGCTTTTTTCGTAAGATATGAGCTGGATTAGAAATGCATCCAAACGTCTTGACACAAAAACTCTCTTTTAGAGTTTAAATACACACCTGTTTAAAAGCTTCAAAGCACTTTAATTCTAAACTTTAATCTGAGAACAAAACTAATTAATAGATCAATGATGTAGTACATTAATTTATGGCTATAAAGTACTAAAGAATATTTTGTATATATCAATTTCCCAATCCTTATGATTTGATTTGAGTTGGAAAATTCATCAACTCTTAATAGGGCAAAGTTTTGTTGTCATATAAAGAATTGTTTGAATGGCAGTAGTGGTCAAAATATGGCACTTCTGGCATCTAAGATGTATTGATCTCCTGTTTTGCAGGTTGGACAGATTGACCCAATGATCCCGTTCTGAGTAGATTATAAAAAAGTGAAATAACACATAACATGTTGTAATCTGACTGTATGACAAAATCATTTTTCTTTCATTCATATAGAATTTGCAAGGTAGGGCTGTTTTTTTCTCTTCTAGACACAATTTCTGGTGTTTTGTTTCAAAAACAGCTTTCAGTGATGGCACTCAGCGTGTGCCGGAGGTTCTAGTCATGCAGGATGACCTGAAACTGGAAAAATTAACCTTTTAAAATACTAATATGAAAGTAAAAAAGTCTATTTGTTCCTGAAAAAGTATTAGAATTATTAATTTTGATATTATGTTGTAAATCTTTTTTTCCTTTTAAATATTACAGTATGGATACTTTACATGCTCTCCAGTGTTCTTATTACCACACTAGACATTGCAACCAGAACACAACTATATCACAAGTGGACAAAAGATAGAGAAATTGCTCTGAGGCTCCAGTCTGGCTGTCATGCCACATTCACGCCTGGTAGACACACCGGTAACTGACTCTATGTCAGCTCCAACATATGCGCATCAAATTGTGGATCAAAACGCTGGTGGACATAGCATCTGTTTCACAAGAACTAAAAGCCAACCAATCAAAGCAAGCTAACTCTGCTGCCTCAATTACTGGGATCGCCTGAGCAGCCAAAACACTGGCCTCATCATGTGAGCGTTAGCCCTACTCCTGTCCGCCGAGACTGCAATCAGCAGCACACAACACAAATATAAACACATTAGCTTTAATTAGATTGTGGCCAGCACTTTGACTCCATCAAATCTAATACATGTTATGCTGGATGTAATCCAGCTGGTTGCTATGGTATTGTTGCTGTTGCAGAGGATAGGGGCTGGGCCAATGCGTGCTGCTGTGGAAACAGATTTTTTTGACTGGAGATTTAGATGGGAGAATGTAAGTCTGGTTAATATGAATGCGTGTGTAGCTCATGCTCAAAAAATGTATACTGTTTTTCTGTAGGTTTGCATACAAGAGGGGAGTTTGTACGAGTTTGTTAAAAGTGGTTTGGGCATAGCTGTTTGTGTAAATCCATACCGCACACACACGGGTCTGTACAACCATAAACCATCTAACATATGCTTTGTAGAAGTTCACTTTGGATGGAAAACGAATTGGGGCAAAAGGCAGGTCTGTTCATGATCCAAGAGGATAATGTGGAGCACGTTTGTGTTGGCCGCACAGATGACCCTGGGGGCCTTGAGAAGGCTGGCGATCTGTTTGCGTCCTGACTGTTATTGTCTTGTCTGTTTACTGGCTGCTGGAATGCAAGATGCTATACAGCTATGCATTCCAGCATTTGGAAGAAGTGCAGTCATACACATTGAAATGTATGCACAGTTGTAAACACATGGCATTTGACTGGTGGACTTGTGGTCGTTTGTATACAGAGTCGAAGCTTTGATGCAAAACAGCTCAGGTCTGCAGTTCATCAGATTGAAAAGCAGTAGTTACAAACAGAGTACACACAAGCACACATACTAAAATTATAACCAAATACAAGTGTAGATAGAAACATAACTTTGCAAACATCAATACACAAATATGCACGCACATTTGTACAGGGGGAATTATATGTGTAGACACAGTGATTTACTGATTGCTTTTTTAATGCCATTAAAAATTCAAAACTCAAAGATAATTAGGAACATCACATGAGGCATAGAAAAGCATCAAATTTTCATCATTCAGATGCTTAAGTGAATGAAGTGGTTTGTCCTTAAATAATGTGTTATCATAATGGTTCGTTAGATAGGATTGCCTCAGTCTATTTTCAGATGTGTCCATTGTCATAAATACGTCACGGGTATTGTCATTACACCAACACACCATCATCAGTAAGAACTCATTGTTGGCATACTGCCCTGCCTATATTCTACATTTCCCAGTTTTACCTTTACCACATGACACTGGTCAGAGTCTGACAGCTCCAGAGATATCACCGCTGCCATAGACCAGAGTCTCTTCAGCCCCCTCAGACAAGTCCTGCAGACATTTCAGTCCTTTCTCTTTAAATTTATTAAGACACCTAGGGGGCTGGCCCATCCACAGCCTTGCTTCTTATCCATTATGACCTCAAGGAAACCCTTCAGGTTCAGCTGTCGCTCCTACTGTCTGTATTACAATGGCATCCCTATTGCCATATTATCATTTTGTTTACATGGTGATCTATAAATCAGAACATCTAAATAATCCTAACATGTACTTTCCATGATAAAGAGAGGTAAAAAAAAAAAAAAAAGGCAGGAAGACTTGAGGAGTATTATTCCAACCTTAAAATGTTAAAGGAACCATCTTATGTTTCTTAAAAAATAATATTTTGCCTAGTATAAGTGTTATGTTTCACACAGCAGCTATTATATCTGAGCAGGAAGAAGATGCCATTGCTGATGGTGATGCTGTTCAAAATACTAAACTCTTATGCAGTCCTTTGATAATTAAAGACATTGGAAAAAAAGTAAATAAAAAATGTATGGAATTTGAAAAAATAGTAATTTCTTTGCCTTAATTACTTTGAATAAAATAAACAGAGGAATTAAATAAATGAATAAACATATATAGCTCCTGAAAGTTATGGGAATCTGCTTCCTTCATAAAGAACTGTTATGTTTCTGTCAAAATCACCCAAGAAAAATGTTTATTATAATATTAGATTTATTATACAGCAGGAACGTCATTCAGACATTATGTTTTTTTCAGCTTCAGATCATCAAACTGTGACCTAATCTGCCACTTATACTTTGACAGGATGTGTATTTTCACAACAGGAGTTGTATTCCTGAAAACTATTAATAATTCCTTGAACAAGTCTGTGTTATGGCCACATAAAGTTGCTTGTTTTTGATTGGCTGGGATGACCACTGATACTGTAAACCCAAATATTTCAAATACAGTTAAGTGCATCTAATGATGTGTAACGGGTTGGTTACATAACAAGGCTTATATAACCAGCTTGTCATACACTATACTGATCAACCCTGTTGGTCAGTCAAATTAAAGGTAAACTGTTTTCCCACTCAGAGTGCTGGACACACTTGGAGAAAATAAAGTGCCATGTTTATAAATTGCATTAGAGATGACATTAGGTGGTGGGGATGGACAGCAGTTACATAAATTACATAACTCTTCCAGCAAAACCTGGCATCCAGAGTTTTGTTTGGTTTGGTTTATTCAGCAGAAGCATTTTGTTGAGAACATGCAAAAACTGTAAAATTAAATAAGCTGGAGCTCAAGTCACTGTGGATTATTTCCATTCATTTAAACCAGACCTTGATCGTTCCCCACCCCTTACAAGGAGTTTTACTTACAAAATGTAATAATTAGAGGGCAACAACACAATTCATGACATATTTGCCTTATAGTTAATAGTTTCGGTAACACAAAGACAGTTATTTTTATATTAAGATAAGTTCCTTGCAGCCTCTCCACAGGATGCAATGTGAAACTTGAAGGTTAATAGTTTTGATTATCTGTTAAGAAAAACAATATAAGCTGTTTATAGGCTATTTACAATATGGTGCAAAAGTCTTGAGGCACCTTATTTCTTAATAGTTTGCTTCCAATGAGCCAAATGTTCTATATACTTTTCAAAATGGTCTCAAAAATAGTAATAAAAGTCCAGTCCCTGTACCTGACACATAACACCATTTGAGAAACATAAAAAAGTATTTTTGCACCTGCTATTACCCTGAAATCTAGCATATGTGGTGTATAATATGGAACCAGCTGTCTGTTTTGTCTTTTCCTCTCCCAATATGCACCATGACCAATGTGACATTTGCAAATCCATCTCTGGACCTCCAGTAGAGCCTATGTTTTTACCAAGTGTGGACTAGTTACATCCAAATTGCATTTGTCTAGAACGACGACCCAGAAAAAAGAAGGTGCTGCTAAGGCATGCCATCAAGTACGGCAACCTTGTCTCAAATATCCCACTTTGTCTAAGTATCAGCCGGGCAAGAGGTTTAGCTGTGCACCTACTAAAGCTACGAAATTTAGCACATCTGGTGTGTAATATGCCCAATAAAAAGAGTAAAACAAAGGAAGTGGCAGAAGGGTAGGATAGAATAGTATCTGAAAGCCATTGTTTTAAGAAATAGAAAAAATCCAGCAAAGACCTGACACAGGACATGAAAGGTGCATCGGACCCAATACTCACAGAAGGGTCTCAGTGTAAGGTTGCTGTCAAGAAGCCAGAGAAATAGTTAGAAAAGGCTGATGTATTATAGGTGCCAAATTACACAAAAACTGGACAAAAAATTAGTGGCAACATGTCTAATGGAGTGATGAATCCAATTTTGAGATTTTTGGTTCAAATCTTCATCAATACGTACAAAGGAGGTCGGTAGAGAGGTACAACAGTAAGTGCTACAGTCATTTCTAAAATCTGGTGAAGGCTTTATGAAATAATGAACTATAAATTATAATATGAACACAGAAAACTGCTAACAGATTTTGACCCACCAAGGGAGATAAAAAAGAAGAGCTTTAGAATGTCCTTCAAGAAGCCTGGTGAGCTATTTCTGAACACTACTTAAAGAAATTACAAGAAAATTGGCCTAAAAGAGTTCAGGCTGTGTTAAAGAATAAAAGTGATCCAAATGTTAACTTTTCATTCTCTGTGTTTATGCGTTATATACTGCATTTCCATGTCTGTCCACACATGTTCCAAAAAAGCTGCACCTGTTTTCCATTTTCCTACCAAAATATAAAGAAATGAGGGTTGGCTCAAGAATTTGTACACTATAGCATATACTCGATTCAGAATGTAGATGTACTGTACGTGTAATATTGATATTGTTTATGCTGTGTATATTCCTCTATTCCACTTTTATAGAAACAACTCCATAGGTTAATTCTTACTTTGTTGTCTGTCTTACTGTGGTTCTTTATATTACCACAGCTTCTTGGCTATGAAGGGAAATACTTGAGATGGGTTTTTTTTTTCAGTGTGGAGTGAACCCAAAGAGAAACCCTACAAATGACACAGCCGCAGCCTCAGCAGATCTCTGGCCAATGGATACAATGTGTGACGCGCAGAGCTTTTGCTGGTGTAATGTGCAAACATTACTGTTTGAGCTGATCTGGCTTTAGCCTGCACTAGTCTCTCTGCCTCTCCAAACTTGGAGAGCAGCACCCAAAGCTGTGTGCAGTTACACATCTCTAATCCTGTAATTACTGGCCCATCAGCGCCTAGTAAAACCATAATTGGAACCAGCTGTCTATTTGTTTTGTCTTTTCCTCTCCCAGTATGCACCATGACCAATCTGACATTTGTAAATGCATCTCTGGACCTCCAGTAGAGCCTATGTTTTTACCAAGTGTGGACCAGTTACGTCCAAATTGCATTTGTCTAGAACGACAAGCCAGAAAAAAGAAGGTGCTGCTAAGGCATGCCATCAAGTACGGCAACCTTGTCTCAAATATCCCACGATTCCACTAAGTACCACCTAGGCAGAAGCCTAGGTGGTACTTAGTGGTTTAGCTGTGCAACAATCCAAACAATAGGCATATGTATATATATATATATATATGTATATATATATATATATATATATATATATATATATATATGAAGGTTACTCAAACATAAACTGACAGGCAACCAGAAGATAAGGCCAAATGAGACAGTTGTATTTATGTAAGCATTTCCCAGAAGCAGCTGTGTTCTTGAAAAAAATAAACACTTTGGTTCAAGAAATGTTTTCTGCTTTCATAATAGGTTATTTCAACCCTGTTGACCTACAGAAGCAAAAATCTAAATAACTCTGTAAAATAACTCTGTACTGACAATAAAAACATAACTGTGAAAACATGGACAAATCTTCATAGTTTCATCTGTTGACATGTTAGCTATGTAGACTCACACCACCCAGTTATATGCACATGCATATGATTACTATTGCTAGAATGCACTATAATAATTTGAGTGTGCAAGTGAGGCAATAAGAACTAATCTGTCATTCATTTGATAACTGCTGCTGCATATGCCCTTAGTTTTATTAGCTTGGCTAATATTTAAAGGCGCTCTGTGGTGTTTCCTTGTACTGTAAAAGTACAAAAGTTAAAGTGCAAAGCATTGCAGAAGGAACACCTCCAACTCTGAAAATTGGAGAATGGCAAAAGCAGACTCTTTTATAAACCTCTGCTACTGTTGTGTGTGTCAAGCACAGAAAAAAAAGAAAGAAAAAACATTTCTATCTGCAAACATTATTCATTGGGTGAATGTAAACAAACTGATACAAGTTTATTTTCTCACAAATAGTATGCCTTATACACAAGTTTTAAAAAAAATCAAAGCACATACTTGATATTTTGGTGCCCATTCCCTGTGCATAGATAAGTGTTTACTACTCCAGAGAAGATGTTCCTCACAGCTATTCTAACCTTCATTTTCATTCAATTTTCCTGGTGAAGGTCATTGTTTGCTTTCCCCCCTCTGTATACATTACATTTCACAGTCTATTGCTTCATTCTCATCTAATGACTTGCAGGCTCCACTGTCTGATTTGCCAAAAATGAAAGTAGTCATGACAGACTAAATGACTTCAATTCTACTCGGGAGTAGAACTACATACCCTCAATGAAAACCACACACTTGATAAATAGCGAATAGAGAAGCAGACAGAGCTATCAAGAAGTACAGTCATGATGCAATAAAGCTGAACCACAAAAAAGACATGATTAAAGTTGTTTATGCAATACAAAAAAGGAAATGGTTATTTTATTTTGAATTGTGCTTTTAAAAAATTGCATTTCGTCAGACTCTGGGTGATTATAAAAGCCGCCTGTGCGATGTTGTCTTTTAATAGTGCAACTGTTTTGTATTTGGAACAAACATAAGGCATGGAACAATTCAGCTTGGACATATTTATTAGAGTTTATTCCTGATGATTAGAACTACTTTAATAGATGTAAGAGGATAACCTGCTATCTAAAATAAATGAACCAAACTGTATTCCAAAGAGTTTGGATGAATTTAGCAATTATTGACACCACTTGATATGCTGTGTAACACTGATGTCTGATAATAGTACTGCTTATCTATCTTATCTCAAATTAGATAATAGCCTTAGCATATAGAGTTTGCAGAGTTTGTTCATAGTGTTCAATAGAGTACCTTAAGCCAGCATCGCCTTTGGGCTCAAATTTAAAATGCTACAAATGCTGTAACAACACAGGATAATTTAATAGGTTTCTGACTGCCAGTCCCCAGGAGCCAACACGAGACAGGAGGGAAAAAAAGCAGCTATTCTAATGTGCGCTTGGCTCTCTCTTCCTTGCAACTAGCTCTGATAGGAATGATGGTTTTTATATGTATCTCTTTCTGAGTGGAGGCAGATGTTCCGCATTCTCCAGCAGTGCTCCGTTCCAGGGGGAAATCAGGGAAAACTACGCACTATAAAATTAAACCACTGACACTTCACCGGCCCTGAAACCAAACAGGGCCTGCAGCATCGGCAAGCTGGAGCGAATCCATCATTTCTCATTTTTAGAGGGTTCCATCTGCGCTTACTTTCATTAACACTAGCTATATCTGCAGTGAGCTGCTTTATAAAAGATAAACACTGCAATACTTATTCGTCAGGTCCCATTGTGTCCTGCATGAAAAAATTTAGGAACACCACATATAAACAGGTACAAAAGCTAACATTATCTGATTTTATTATGTGCAAAACATCAGTAATTATTTACATCATTGTGTGCCACAGTGAGATTGACTCTGTCCTAACAAAGAGACAGCCTGTTCAAAATATGTGTTTCAGTCTGAATAAGATATTTTTGGCTCAGGATGGTACAGATGGTAGGGCTGATTTCCTGGATGAGTCATTAGAGTTTTATTGTTAAGTCCATTTTCCAGAAATGATTTGTTGCTTTTTCAAACTAGGAACTAAAAATCTACTAGTTAGCAAATGCACTTGAATACTGCACACACACTGGTGTGCAAATGTTTTTGCCCATAAATGTAAATTGGGGATGCTTTTAAAAATGATGGCATGAATTGTTTTTAATCAGGATTGATTCAGTATAAAGCGGTAAACAAGGGACAAAAATCTCACGTGTGCGTTTTTTTAAAGTAGCTGGCAGGTAGATTGTTGTAAACATCTAACACCTGCTTTACAGAAAAGAAATAGAAGTCAAAAAGCTGACATGGTAAAACGGTTTTGGTGGACGCAAATTTGTGAGTTCTTTGATTATTGGAGGGGCTACAGTTAGAAATTCACTGATATTAAGAGATTTCCTTTCTATAGAAATGACTACAACCTCCCATAAATAATGTTGTGTTAAATATGGTTCTCCAGACTGTTGTGGGCTGGTTCTCATAAACATAGTAAAGGAGAACTGTTCTGTTGATTGAGGCTGTTTCAGATACTTGTGCCTCTTTATCTAAAATTAGTCTGATTTGATAATGTTGATAACAGATAATAGATCATGACCACATTATCGGAGAACTCCATGTTCTTCTTGTGGCTAAACTGTCTAGTACAAAATGACTCACAGTATGTTTTTGGTCATTATCATGCTGCAGAAGAAATTGTACACATGCGGTTTTTCATGTATATTTGTTACTGTTGTTCTGTTTAGTAAAATGTTTATTCATACTGCATGAGAATAAAAATAATAACAAAATGAAAGTGAAAGCAAAATGTAATTGGAAAGAAAGGATAAACATTGGATGCTTAGAACAAAATCAAAAGATGCTGTAGCCTGTAGCTTGATGCACTCTACAGTATCTCTGTGTGTTCCATTTGAAGTCAAGAGTTCAGAGAATTTTCAACTTGTAGCAGCTTCACAAACCCTGACTTAACAGTCCAAGAGGGCGCCAGCATGCACAAAGATTAGTAAAACTGCACTGCTACTTTTATGTATTTGTGATTTGCTCCACTGGCCAGACTCTGTGCATGAATGTGTTGCAGCAGTGTTTTAAAGTGCAAGAAAACAAGCACTGAGCTGCATTGGTAGTGATGCGTGAATGGCTCTACCTCCTAAGGAGCAAAACAAATGCTGTTTTTCTTTGTTTTTTCCACTTTATGACAAAAACACAACTCAACTCACAAGTGACATCACTCCCAGCTCCAACATCCCACTTCTGCAGTATGGAATTCAGCACCTGACCAGTTTGACCTCCCTAAGCTTAATTGATGGCGTTAATAAAATGTGTAAAATCAGTGTATTTATTTTCCAACACAGATTTAGTATAAGATCCTCATACAGACCATTTTAATTATAGTAACTCTATTAATTTTTTTCTATTTTTTTGAGTGAGTCCATTGTAACTATTTAGCCTTTAAAGTTGCCTCCACTAGTAGCCAATGACACCCAGTTGAACCTGGATAAGAGGATTAGGCCTCAAGCATTATGGAAATGGTAAAGATCAAAAGAGAACCAGCAATGGTCAGGCTGTTCATGCAGGTAGACTGGTGGAACAAAGCCTTTTTAATTACCCTTTTAATTGCCCCTTTAACAGCATGAATTAGCATTTTAATGATGGGTGTGTAATTAGGGTGGAAAAGGCTACAAGAGCTGCAGGCTGCTAATAATGCCTCTCAGCTCAGAGATCACAGCAACAGGAGACAAGAGCAGCTGCACCTGAGTGCCAACACACACTGCATCACACAGCAAACAATGAACAGATGCTACATACACACACAAACACCCCCACACACACACATATTAGAGCTTTCTGCACACACAGATATATGGATTCATATATACAAAAGTTTAGCAGTCACTGGGGTGAACAATTAATGGACATCCAGAAATGAAGAGAACTCAGTAACAAACATTTTCTCACACACGACTGCTTGCCAACTCTACAAACGCCTGATTAAATCATTAAACTGATCATTAAAATAATTACACATCATCAGTCACTACCCCAAACCTGGCAGTTTCTTGTTTGTGTTACATTGTAGTTCTATATTGGGAGCAATGATCATGTTATCTACAACATACAATAACAGACGCACTTGCAAACAGACCTCTTAAATACACAGACTCATACGCGCACATTTCGAGCACGTAGCCTATCAGTGCACGACTTACAGAGGATAGCTTTGAGAACCTTGGCAATTACACTATTAACTACAACCTCCCGAGCTTCCCCACTCTCATGTTGAGATGGAAACGATGGTAAAGGATGAGAGTAGTTTTGCTAAAGGCTTTCCAGCTAATTAAAAGTCTAACGTTGCTTCCAAATGACCATTAGGATGCATTTGGCTTGTATGCAAAAAAGGCAGAGATGTACATCTCATCGTAACATCGAAACGCAAGTTGAAAGCAGGCACCATCAAACTTGCCAGTGTGTGTATGCGTGTGTGTGTGTGTGTGTGTGTGTGGATTATTTGTTTCAACAGAAACCTTTACCTGTGTTTACACGCAATGCAAATTGTTCAGCAATCTAATTTATTTACATATGAACAATAACTTAAATCTGCCTGTAGGAGACACAATGCAGGCAGTAATTATGTGACATTATGACGATGTTTGAAAAACAACAGCAGCCACATATCTGATTATACTCTAGTAAGAATATCTGCAATGCAATAATGGAGGTAGCTACCTAGAAGCTCATTGTAAATTCAAAGTACTCTTTTTCTTTTCCACATAATGAAACATAAATGCGCTCCCTCTCATTGACCCTAGATTTGTATTTTATGAGAATCTTTGATGCTACTATTTACATTTAGACACTAATACCATGTTTGTTTGCTTGCAGATTTTTATTATGTGAAACTTGTAATCAGCCGCAGTCTGAAACCTGCCATTCTTTTCACTTGTCTTATTTGATTGCAACGTCTTTTTACAAGAAAGCAAGTTTTATTTAGCACTGCAATAGGATTATTTAACCAGCACTTTGGTCTATCATGACCATCTTTGTGTAGTTTTGTTTCTGAGGAAGAGAGAAGGGGTTATTATGCTCTGGACGTTTGTCCTAATTATTTTTCCCACAGATGAGGTTGCATTCCTCATGACCCAATCACGGAGAGGGGATAGCTTGTTATTAACGATCTGAAGACAAACAAACATGCTGACTAAATGGCATCCATTCAAAATAACCTTTTTCTTTTTTTTTTCTTTTTTATTTGTCTGTCCTCGCAATGATCAAATTCAAACAAACAAATGTAGAAACACAGCGACCAAAACAAATAAGAGAATAATCTTAATATTTTTAGCATGAGAGTTTCAGCTTTGGAACAATGGAACAGATTTTTCTCTTTTCCCTTGAGGCATGCAGGACTGTGGCATGATGACACAGCGGGCAATAATGCCATTAGCAGACTATTACTGTTATTTGATGTGCATGAAGCAGCCCTTCTACAGATGGTTTAGTAATGTTCAGGGTATTAGGCCTGTTGTCATGGTGAACACAAAGGCTCCAGCAAACTGTCGGGGAAAATTATTGAGATAATAAGCCTTTCTTGTCCTAATGGATTTGTTTCCAGTGATGTTAAATGTTGAACACACATAAGTGTGACAAGCCAAAAACACAAGCCAAACAGACAAATACAAACATTCAGTTGTATTTGCTTTATTATCCTTTTGATATATGGCATACATTAAATATGTAGGATTTCTCAAGTATCCCCATTCCTTTTCTCCCCTTTTGTGGTGCTTGGAAGTCAGTTGCAACGTTAGAACGAGGCCCATTCTGTTAGAAGTCATGTATACCCCACAGACATGTCAGATGATAATGAACATGAGAGCCTGTGAGTGGGGGTCTGTAGTTAAAGATTGGACTCAATAGCGGTTGGGCTGTTGGATGAATATATTGGCTGTGATATCTGTTTGGTTTTTTTCACAGATATTTGTGGTCAGCTTCCTTCAGCTCTGTAAATAACTATCTTGTATGTAAAAGCATATGCTAATGGGAAATGTAGTATGATTTAAATTGTCTTAACCAGCCCATCAAATACTGCTATTAAAGCTGCTGGATTCAGAGATACAAACAAGCTGTCCTTTGGTGTCCCTTTATGCAGGGGCTCATGGTCTCACTCCCAACCTTTTACATGTAGCCACTCATTGTTTTCAATTTTAATACATTTGATACTATTAATCAGAACTTTTATATTTTTGATCCAAATCGTGATATTTTTTTTTAAAGTAATTTTGTTAAAATGTGGACTGAGTATCCAGCATACATCCTTAGTGACTTTAAAAAACAAGAATTGGGTGCACAAGTTTGAATTTATTTTGAATTTTCTCTAATTCACACAGGATCAAAATGATTGATATGGGCTGAAATATACAAGCATATAGTATGTATTTTTAAAAAGGTTCCCCACTTTCCCTGCGGGTGGTCTTCAGACCAATTTGTCTTATACTAACTAAGAGGAACTACCAGTTGTAGTTAAATGATTTTGGCCTCGTCAATTTAAACGATGTTGCAGAGCCTTTGGCACCAGTTATTAAAAGATTTAATGAGTATATGTGTTTATTTGAGCCTAAATCTAAACTTTTGATCCTGTGTGGATTAGAGAAAATTCAAACTTACACCCAATTCTTGTTTCATTGAAGTCATTGAAGATGTATGCTGTACAATCAATCCAGTCTGGAGTGAGAAACACATTAAAAACCCCAAAATACCATGACATTACTCATGGGCAGGCATTCACGCCTCTAATGAGTCATCATACTCTAGATCCTTTTGGGTTCCTGGATGAGTACAATTACAAATCAATGAATTTTTTTTGTCTTTTTTTTTTCTCAGTGATTGAGGGTGGCTAACAGCATCGTCAGCATGACCTTGGTTTGTTAAGAAAGGAAAGGCAGTTAGAAAGGCAGTTAAAGTAAACTGGCCTTGTTATCTGAGCTTCTGCAGGCCCCGCTACCATCCTTGCAGTTTACTTTTTGGTACTTTGATTACAAACTCTTTCTGTTTAAGCTAAAATATCCAACCCATGAAAATGAAACAGAATCAATATAGTATGCGGTTAATATTTACCTTCATGAACAACAAAAGGAAAAACATGTACAGAATAATCACCAGTGGTATTAAAATCTGTTTAGACAACTCACAAAGCCTATATAGTGACACGCGTTTGCTTTTACACACTTTTTCTTATCAAATTTGATATTTCAGAGAGCTCACTTGTCCACAGTCACAATAGGAAGAGCTGATTCTGCTGAAGGTCACCCTGACATCAGAGCTGAATGAATGACATTTAGAGTACAATTTCCTATTTTTCACCATTTTCTTTGAAAGGAGTTATGCTACGTGAACAGACCATGCATGCGTCCACAGAGCCATACTCGCACACAACCTTACAGAAGCCTTTCAGCTGCCGCTAAGCTATTGTATTCTTCTACAGTGAGTTACATTAATGACTTGTCCTGTCCCCCGGGCACTTCCTTCCCATCAGATCCCATCAGAATTAAAATATAGACTGACGATTCAAAATGTATTTAAAATTTGAAAATGAATTGATGGTCAAACACTGAAATAGATTATACTCAAAATAAAGTTCTTAGGGAAACACTAAAATATTTCTTAAGAGCCTTTGGTTATCTTCTTAATCCCCAGAAGAATCAAGAAGTACATTAGACATTATTTCAAAAGATTATGTATTATATAAACGTTCTCTTTTTGCTTATATAAATTTCCAGAATTATAGCTGGTACTTTTGCTTCTGTTATTAGAAGCTGGTATTTACTTTCTAACCCTGTTGCAAAAGGACATGTCTCTTTGTGCTCCTTTCCAGGATAATCAAGTCATCCTTGTTCACATGCCTCCCTATATCTTTCCCCCAGCACCTTGACCTTTATCTTCAGCTAAATCTTATTTGCCTTCAAGACTTTATAGGGTTTCCCAGTCATTCATAATCTATTTGCAGTGTCCTACAGACTTTTCATTGCTATGACATTTGACAAAAAACTTAATGGTAAGATATTTCAGTCCCTGTATTTGTTCACCGTTGACTTTTAGTGATTTATTTTGGAAACATTGAGTGAATATGTTGTGAGATGCTTTCCTCGGGTTATGTTTTCCACAGTTTAATGAAATTTTAGATATATATTTCATCAATCATTTATATTTATGAAGGCAGAGGAAGAAATAATAAAAAATATTTTTTAAATATGTTACTGTTTACTGTCAAGTTTCAACAGAATGCAATGCACTACATAAAAAACCGTAGAATTACAATTATTAAGTGTCACAAAATATCGAATATAGTTTATGTACAAAGTATATTTATAATCATGTAAATTATGTATAAAAATCTTGGACCTTGAAATTTCTTTCTACACATTTTTTAGGATATTTAGATGCGATGCATGTTAGGAACTCTTAAAGCTCATATTTCCAAACTGAAAGTACCCTGGGGAATACCAACACGACTCTGATTTGCAGTCAAATCCACAGAAATAACTGAATTCTTACCATAAACAGCTTCTAATAAGATCTGGACAATATTATCGACAGCATTTGGAAGTGCTAAATGATATGTGCATTCTAAAGTTTAGTACCATGGATACTGTTTGGTGGTATTATGCACAGTTTCCATTGACAAGAAAAGAAGAGCATAGAGCAGCAGGAATAGGAGAAAAATAGTTCCCAAATAGACATTTCACAGAATTGCAAACAGTGCACACAATGATTCAATGGCTTGTAGAATGACCTTTAACAGTGTTAACTTGAAGTTAATGCTTTCTGTATAAATTTATCAATTTCTTACACTGTTGTGGGTGAATTCAATTGAGGTTTGCAGGGATTTATTTAGGCACAGCTCTGTTGAGGTCAAATACAGCATTTAGTCATTCTGTTGTCGATTTGCTACTGTGCTTGGAATCTCTGTCCTGTTGCATGACCCAAAGTTGACCAATCTTTAGCTGTTGGACGGATGGCCTGACATTTGACTCTACAGTGCTCTGGTGTACAGAAGAGTTCATGGTCGACTCAATGACTGCAAGGTGCCCAGGTCCTTGCAGTCATTGCAGCAAAATAAGCTCAAATCATTACCCTCTCCACCACTGTGCTTGAGAGTTGGTATGAAGGCTTTGTGTTGATATGGTATGTTTGGATTTCACCAAATATTTCCACTTTGGTCTCGTCTGTCCAAAGGCTGTTGTTTTAAAGGTCTTAAGTTTTGTTCAGATGCAATCATTTTCTTTTTTTTCTCCTGGCAACCATTTTAAACAGGCCATACTTGTTCAGTATTTTTCTAATTATACTATCATTAACTGTGATATTTAACATACTAGCATGCTAGGTTTTTGTAGTTTCTTTGACCATTGCAGCCTTGGGTTAAATTCACTGGGAAGTCCACTCCTGGGAAGATTGGCTGTCCCGAATGGTTTCTGCTCGTGAATAATCTTTCGCACAGTAAAATAATGAACTTTAAATTGTTTGGAAATGGCTTTACAACACTTCCCAGATTGGTGGGGAGCAACAGTTGCTTTTTGAAGATCATTACTGATGTCCGTCCTCCTTGGCATTGTGTTAAAACCCTCCTGACTGCTCCAGACCTACAAACTGCCAAAACGTCTGATATAGACGAGGTGGTCACACTTGCTGATGATCAGTTAATTAGGTGCATTTGAGTAACAGCACCTGGCTCCTCTTAATTCCTATGAAAGAAAAATTGCAAATTGCAATCTTGGAGACTGACCTCGAAGATCATGACATAATAATTTACCAGGTTTTGCACCATTTGTCACATAAAGTAGATTTAATGAAAGAAGACAGAGGGAGATCCCAAACTCAAAGTATAGTTGCTCTTGCAGGACCCAAAACCTGCAGCGAAAAGAAAACAAAAATGGATGAGAAGAACATGTTGGACTTTTCTGAAGCTGCTTGTTGTGGAATTCCAATTTAGTTCCACTTTGTTTCTGAATAGTGTGCTCTTGACTGAGCAGAAGGGTGCCATGGAATTTGAGACAACCATATCTTAGTATTTTAAAAAAAACAACTGCAGAAAATGTTGTAAATGAACTGTTAATTTAACGTGTCAGCTCTTCAAATATACTCATTTCCCCATTAAAAAACAACAACAAAAAATGCTTTTAAAAATATAAGGTGATGGAAGCAAGTTATATCCAAATGGAGCTGTTACAGGAATTAAAATTTGCAGGTGTGATAATGTTTGTATTGTGAGACAATGGCATGTTTGACAGCCCACTTTTGCATCCTTTAAACAAGCACCACCAACTCATGAGTGTCAGATGACATACATGCGATTTTGTGTGCATTTATGTACCTTGAAATATTTACTTGCACCTTGGTGTGCATTTGCCACAAAATGTTTGAAAACCGATAGAATGGGGGTTTGCTACCAAACATTTGGGTTTAAAACTACATTATTTCTCTATAAAATAACATGTTTCTCAACAACTCTTCTTCTTTTGTCCTTTAGAGCCGATGGACTCAGGACCTCATTTATGATCTGCTTCTACTTCCTGCAATCGGTGGCTATGGTGCAAGCTTCCTTGATGGTCAATCGTCAATTTTTGATATCTTCCTTAATGTGGTTTCTCACGTTGTCTTTAACGCCGACTTTTGCAACTTCTGTTAGGCTGGTCTTTTGCACCATGGGAGCTTGAACGGTGTCAGCCCGTGATCCCAAGTACTTGAATTTGTGAACCTGAGCCTTGAGAAGATGGTTGTTGTGATTTGACACTGCATAAATAAAACTGAATAGAATAGAACTGAATTGGACTTTAGCCTGTGTGAGTATGCATGAGTTCATAGTGATTCCAAAAGGGGTGTGCGTGTCTGTGAATATTGAACTATCACCAGCGAACATCAAATGAGTTAGGAAGCCATCTTCCCCAAAATTGGACTCCAGTGTTCAATTTTTCTCCTTTATAAGAGGTTTGGAGAATAGTTTATGAGTCACCTTTACTAGTTTAAACATATTTGAGAGAAAATAGTTTTTGGTTTTTTGTATTTAAGTGGAAGTGTAATAGTAATATTTGCCTCATCTGTAAGAGATGTCATAGTTTGATATAACCAACACAGTGATATATTGGCTAAAGAACCTGAGAGGACTTGTGCTTTCATATGATAATATGCACTACCTCGTTTAGATATGTTGAACCAAAGATTCAACCACAGTAAAAAACAAAAACAAACAACAAAAGCACTTCTTTAAGATTCCTGATTTAAACATCCTTGTTTACGTCTGGTATCATATAATGAGGCACTGTGACATCCTAAATGTATAAATTCATCCACCACCACGTTTAATGCCTTGAAATACAGTTGATTGATTCAAAAACTATGTTGGCATTATTTCTGAGCGTTTTCCCAACTTTAGTTTTAGTTCCCAAACTTTTACATTTCATGGTTGCAGCTTTTTCTCTTCACACTTGTTTCTGTGGGCATTATCAAGCGGAGCAATTTGGGACACACGAACAGATAGATGTCAGACCCGGAGACTTCTAGCTTTATTATACTTTTTTGTGTATGCCAAATGTACCAGTGTTGGGGGTCTATATTACGTCTTCAAATATAGATTAAACCAAAAACGTGTTATATTTCTGATATGAAGTCAAAGTGGGTTGCTCATTGAGAAAGTCTTAGCTATTTTTATACAATCAGCTGTTTACGAACCAGCACTCCAAAGGCCTCTGGGATCAGATGGTTGTGACAAGTTCTTAACAATGTTTTTTTCTCTTTTTTTTTGAAAACACAAAATAAAGAAAGCCATAGCCCTCTAAACAACCAGAAACATGTTCTTGCACCACACTGTGAATAGGATGGTCTCTGTAGCCTGCAGTTGTGGGGGTGTAGGAGGAGGAGGA